>NC_092732.1:35533737-35553737 GCF_047496885.1 Scyliorhinus torazame | reverse complement strand
ACACTCTTGCTTTGGCTTTGACTGTTTCACGTCTCAGATTCCAGTCACGCGTGAGACGGGGGAACCAAATAATTTAAAGGAACCAGAATGTGTCACTCTGTGTGCAAGGAATCTCACAGCACGGGGTTAGAGACAGAGTAAAGCTCCGTCAACACTGTCCCCATCACACACTCCCAGGACAGTTCCAGCACGGGGTTAGATACAGAGTAAAGCTCCCTCTGCACTGTCCCCATCAAACACTCCCAGGACAGGTACAGCACGGGGTTAGATACAGAGTAAAGCTCTCTCTACACTGTCCCCATCAAACACTCCCAGGACAGGTACAGCACGGGGTTAGATACAGAGTAAATCTCCCTCTACACTGTCCCCATCAAACACTCCCAGGACAGGTACAGCACAGAGTTATATACAGAGTAAAGCTCCCACTACACTGTCCCCATCAAACACTCCCAGGACAGGTACAGCACGGGTTTGATACTGTGTAAAGCTCCCTCTACACTGTGCCCATCAAACACTCCCAGGACAGGTATAGCACGGGGTTAGATACAGAGTAAAGCTCCCTCTACACTGTCCCCATCAAACACTCCAAGGACAGGTACAGCACGGGGTTAGATACAGAGTAAAGCTCCCTCTACACTGTCCCCATCAAACACTCCCAGGACAGGTACAGCACGGGGTTAGATACAGAGTAAAGCTCCCTCTACACTGTCCCCATCAAACACTCCCAGGACAGGTACAGCACAGGGTGAGATACAGAGTAAAGCTCCGTCTACACTGACCCCATCAAACACTCCCAGGTCAGGAACAGCACAGGGTTAGATACAGAGTAAAGCTCCGTCTACACTGTCCCCATCAAACACACCCAGGACAGGTACAGCACGGGGTTAGATACAGAGTAAAGCTCCCTCTACACTGTCCCCATCATACACTCCCAGGACAGGTACAGCACGGGGTTAGATACAGAGTAAAGCTCCCTCTACACTGTCCCCATCAAACACTCCCAGGACAGGTACAGCACGGGTTAGATACAGAATAAAGCTCCCTCTACAATGATTCCATCAAACACTCCCAGGACAGGTACAGCACGGGGTTAGATACAGAGTAAAGCTCCCTCTACAATGATTCCATCAAACACTCCCAGGACAGGTACAGCACGGGGTTAGATACAGAGTAAAGCTCCCTCTACACTGTCCCCATCAAACACTCCCAGGACAGGTACAGCACGGGGTTAGATACAGAGTAAAGCTCCCTCTACAATGACTCCATCAAACACTCCCAGGACAGGTACAGCACGGGGTTAGATACAGAGTAAAGCTCCCTCTACACTGTCCCCATCAAACACTCCCAGGACAGGTACAGCACGGGGTTAGATACAGAGTGAAGCTCCCTCTACACTGTCCCCATCAAACACTCCCAGGACAGGTACAGCACGGGGTTAGATACAGAGTAAAGCTCCCTCTACAATGACTGCATCAAACACTCCCAGGACAGGTACAGCACGGGGTTAGATACAGAGTAAAGCTCGCTCTACAATGACTCCATCAAACACTCCCAGGACAGGTACAGCACGGGGTTAGATACAGAGTAAAGCTCCCTCGACACTGTCCCCATCAACACTTCCAGGACAGGTACAGCACGGGGTTAGATACAGAGTAAAGCTCCCTCGACACTGTCCCCATCAACACTCCCAGGACAGGTACAGCACGGGGTAAGATACAGAGTAAAGCTCCCTCTACAATGACCCCATCAAACACTCCCAGGACAGGTATAGCACAGGGTTGGATACAGAGTAAAGCTCCCTCTACACTGTCGCCATAAAACACTCCCAGGACCGGTACAGTACGGGGTTAGATACAGAGGAAAGCTCCCTCTGCACTGTCCCCAGCAAACACTCCCAGGACAGGTACAGCACAGGGCTGGATACAGAGTAAAGCTCCCTCTACACTGTCCCCATCAAGCACTCCCAGGAAAGGTACAGCACGGGGTTAGATACAGAGTAAAGCTCCCTCTACAATGACTCCATCAAACACTCCCAGGACAGGTACAGCACGGGGTTAGATACAGAGTAAAGCTCCCTCTACACTGCCCTCATCAAACACACCCAGGGCAGTTACAGCACAGGGTTAGATACAGAGTAAAGCTCCCTCGGCACTGTCCCAATCAAACACTCCCAGGACAGGTACAGCACGGGGTTAGATACAGAGTAAAGCTCCCTCTACACTGTCCCCATCAAACACTCCCAGGACAGGTACAGCACAGGATTAGATACAGAGTAAAGCTCCCTCTACACTGTCCCCATCAAACACTCCCAGGACAGGTACAGCACGGGGTCAGATACAGAGTAAAGCTCCCTCTACACTGTCCCCATCAAACGCTCCCAGGACAGGTACAGCACGGGGTTAGATACAGAGTAAAGCTCCCTCGACACTGTCCCCATCAAACACTCCCAGGACAGGTACAGCACGGGGTTAGATACAGAGTAAAGCTCCCTCTACACTGTCCCCATCAAACACTCCCAAGACAGGTACAGCACGGGGTGAGATACAGAGTAAATCTCCCTCTACACTGTCCCCATCAAACACTCCAAGGACAGGTACAGCACGGGGTTAGATACAGAGTAAAGCTCCCTCGACACTGTCCCCATCAAACACTCCCAGGACAGGTACAGCACGGGGTTAGATACAGAGTAAAGCTCCGTCTACACTGTCCCCATCAAACACTCCCAGGACAGGTACAGCACGGGGTTCGATACAGAGTAAAGCTCCCTCTACACTGTACCCATCAAACACTCCCAGGACAGGTACAGCACGGGGTTAGATACAGAGTAAAGCTCCCTCTACACTGTACCCATCAAACACTCCCAGGACAGGTACAGCACGGGGTTAGATACAGAGTAAAGCTCCCTCTACAATGACCCCATCAAACACTCCCAGGACAGGTACAGCACGGGGTTAGATACAGAGTAAAGCTCCCTCTACACTGTCCCCATCAAACACTCCCAGGACAGGTACAGCACAGGGTTAGATACAGAGTAAAGCTCCGTCTACACTGACCCCATCAAACACTCCCAGGTCAGGAACAGCACAGGGTTAGATACAGAGTAAAGCTCCGTCTACACTGTCCCCATCAAACACTCCCAGGACAGGTACAGCACGGGGTTAGATACAGAGTAAAGCTCCGTCTACACTGTCCCCATCAAACACTCCCAGGACAGGTACAGCACGGGGTTAGATACAGAGTAAAGCTCCCTCTGCACTGTCCCCATCAAACACTCCCAGGACAGGTACAGCACGGGGTTAGATACAGAGTAAAGCTCCCTCTGCACTGTCCCCATCAAACACTCCCAGGACAGATACAGCACGGGGTTAGATACAGAGTAAAGCTCCGTCTACACTGTCCCCATCAAACACTCCCAGGACAGGTACAGCACGGGGTTAGATACAGAGTAAAGCTCCCTCTACAATGACTCCATCAAACACTCCCAGGACAGGTACAGCACGGGGTTAGATACAGAGTAAAGCTCCCTCTACAATGACTCCATCAAACACTCCCAGGACAGGTACAGCACGGGGTTAGATACAGAGTAAAGCTCCCTCGACACTGTCCCCATCAAACACTCCCAGGACAGGTACAGCACGGGGTTAGATACAGAGTAAAGCTCCGTCTACACTGACCCCATCAAACACTCCCAGGACAGGTACAGCACGGGGTTAGATACAGAGTAAAGCTCCCTCTACACTGTCCCCATCAAACACTCCCAGGACAGGTACAG
The DNA here is from genome assembly GCF_047496885.1 of Scyliorhinus torazame. NCBI lineage: Eukaryota > Metazoa > Chordata > Chondrichthyes > Carcharhiniformes > Scyliorhinidae > Scyliorhinus > Scyliorhinus torazame. Next base: position 35,549,965 of record NC_092732.1, on the reverse strand, counting down.
TACGGGGTTAGATACAGAGGAAAGCTCCCTCTGCACTGTCCCCAGCAAACACTCCCAGGACAGGTACAGCACAGGGTTGGATACAGAGTAAAGCTCCCTCTACACTGTCCCCATCAAGCACTCGCAGGACAGGTACAGCATGGGGTTAGATACAGAGTAAAGCTCCCTCTACAATGACTCCATCAAACACTCCCAGGACAGGTACAGCACGGGGTTAGATACAGAGTAAAGCTCCCTCTACACTGCCCTCATCAAACACACCCAGGGCAGGTACAGCACAGGGTTAGATACAGAGTAAAGCTCCCTCGGCACTGTCCCAATCAAACACTCCCAGGACAGGTACAGCACAGGGTTAGATACAGAGTAAAGCTCCCTCTACACTGTCCCCATCAAACACTCCCAGGACAGGTACAGCACGGGGTTAGATACAGAGTAAAGCTCCCTCGACACTGTCCCCATCAAACACTCCCAGGACAGGTACAGCACGGGGTTAGATACAGAGTAAAGCTCCGTCTACACTGTCCCCATCAAACACTCCCAGGACAGGTACAGCACGGGGTTCGATACAGAGTAAAGCTCCCTCTACACTGTACCCATCAAACACTCCCAGGACAGGTACAGCACGGGGTTAGATACAGAGTAAAGCTCCCTCTACACTGTACCCATCAAACACTCCCAGGACAGGTACAGCACGGGGTTAGATACAGAGTAAAGCTCCCTCTACAATGACCCCATCAAACACTCCCAGGACAGGTACAGCACGGGGTTAGATACAGAGTAAAGCTCCCTCTACACTGTCCCCATCAAACACTCCCAGGACAGGTACAGCACAGGGTTAGATACAGAGTAAAGCTCCGTCTACACTGACCCCATCAAACACTCCCAGGTCAGGAACAGCACAGGGTTAGATACAGAGTAAAGCTCCGTCTACACTGTCCCCATCAAACACTCCCAGGACAGGTACAGCACGGGGTTAGATACAGAGTAAAGCTCCGTCTACACTGTCCCCATCAAACACTCCCAGGACAGGTACAGCACGGGGTTAGATACAGAGTAAAGCTCCCTCTGCACTGTCCCCATCAAACACTCCCAGGACAGGTACAGCACGGGGTTAGATACAGAGTAAAGCTCCCTCTGCACTGTCCCCATCAAACACTCCCAGGACAGGTACAGCACGGGGTTAGATACAGAGTAAAGCTCCGTCTACACTGTCCCCATCAAACACTCCCAGGACAGGTACAGCACGGGGTTAGATACAGAGTAAAGCTCCCTCTACAATGACTCCATCAAACACTCCCAGGACAGGTACAGCACGGGGTTAGATACAGAGTAAAGCTCCCTCTACAATGACTCCATCAAACACTCCCAGGACAGGTACAGCACGGGGTTAGATACAGAGTAAAGCTCCCTCGACACTGTCCCCATCAAACACTCCCAGGACAGGTACAGCACGGGGTTAGATACAGAGTAAAGCTCCGTCTACACTGACCCCATCAAACACTCCCAGGACAGGTACAGCACGGGGTTAGATACAGAGTAAAGCTCCCTCTACACTGTCCCCATCAAACACTCCCAGGACAGGTACAGTACGGGGTTAGATACAGAGGAAAGCTCCCTCTGCACTGTCCCCAGCAAACACTCCCAGGACAGGTACAGCACAGGGTTGGATACAGAGTAAAGCTCCCTCTACACTGTCCCCATCAAGCACTCGCAGGACAGGTACAGCATGGGGTTAGATACAGAGTAAAGCTCCCTCTACACTGCCCTCATCAAACACACCCAGGGCAGGTACAGCACAGGGTTAGATACAGAGTAAAGCTCCCTCGGCACTGTCCCAATCAAACACTCCCAGGACAGGTACAGCACAGGGATAGATACAGAGTAAAGCTCCTTCTACACTGTCCCCATCAAACACTCCCAGGACAGGTACAGCACGGGGTCAGATACAGAGTAAAGCTCCCTCGACACTGTCCCCATCAAACACTCCCAGGACAGGTACAGCACGGGGTTAGATACAGAGTAAAGCGCCCTCTACACTGTCCCCATCAAACACTCCCAGGATAGGCACAGCATGGGGTTAGATACAGAGTAAAGCTCCCGCTACACTGTCCCCATCAAACGCTCCCAGGACAGGTACAGCACGGGGTTAGATACAGAGTAAAGCTCCCTCGACACTGTCCCCATCAAACACTCCCAGGACAGGTACAGCATGGGGTTAGATACAGAGTAAAGCGCCCTCTACACTGTCCCCATCAAACACTCCCAAGACAGGTACAGCACGGGGTGAGATACAGAGTAAATCTCCCTCTACACTGTCCCCATCAAACACTCCAAGGACAGGTACAGCACGGGGTTAGATACAGAGTAAAGCTCCCTCTACACTGTCCCCATCAAACACTCCCAGGACAGGTACAGCACGGGGTTAGATACAGAGTAAAGCTCCGTCTACACTGTCCCCATCAAACACTCCCAGGACAGGTACAGCACGGGGTTCGATACAGAGTAAAGCTCCCTCTACACTGAACCCATCAAACACTCCCAGGACAGGTACAGCACGGGGTTAGATGCAGAGTAAAGCTCCCTCTACACTGTACCCATCAAACACTCACAGTGCAGCGTTCCCTCAGTACTGACCCTCCGACAGTGCAGAGCTCCAGGGCCAGAAAGACCTCCATTTGGAAACTCTCAATCTACACCCCCTCCCTATCTCTGTAACCTCCTCCAGCACCTACATCCCCTTCCGATCTCTGTAACCTCCTCCAGCACCTACATCCTCTCCCTATCTCTGTAACCTCCTCCAGCCCCTATATCCCCTTCCGATCTCTGTAACCTCCTCCAGCACCTACACCCCCTCCCTATCTCTGTAACCTCCTCCAGCCCCTACACCGCCTCCCTATCTCTGTAACCTCCTCCAGCTCCTACACCCCTCCCTATCTCTCTAACCTCCTCCAGCCCCTACGTCCCCTCCATATCTCTGTAACCTCCTCCAGCCCCTACACCCCCTCCCTATCTCTGTAACCTCCTCCAGCTCCTACACCCCCTCCCTATCTCTGTAACCTCCTCCAGCCCCTACACCCCCTCCCTATCTCTGTAACCTCCTCCAGCCCCTACACCTCCTCACTGTCTCTGTAACCTCCTCCAGCCCCTACACCCCCTTCCTATCTCTGTAACCTCCTCCAGCCCCTACACCTCCTCCCTGTCTCTGTAACCTCCTCCAGCCCCTACACCCCCTCCCTATCTCTGTAACCTCCGCCAGCCCCTACACCCCCTTCCTATCTCTGTAACCTCCTCCAGCCCCTACACCTCCTCCCTGTCTCTGTAACCTCCTCCAGCCCCTACACCTCCTCCCTATCTCTGTAACCTCCTCCAGCATCTACACCCCCTCCCTATCTCTGTAACCTCCTCCAGCCCCGACACCCCCCTCCCTATCTCTGTAATCTCCTCCAGCCCCTACACCCCCTCCCTATCTCTGTAATCTCCTCCAGCCCCGACACCCCCGCCCTATCTCTGTAATCTCCTCCAGCCCCTACACCCCCTCCCTATCTCTGTAATCTCCTCCAGCCCCGACACCCCCGCCCTATCTCTGTAACCTCCTCCAGCCCCTACACCCCCTCCCTATCTCTGTAACCTCCTCCAGCCCCTACACCCCCTCCCTATCTCTGTAACCTCCTCCAGCCCCTACACCCCCCTCCCTATCTCTGTAACCTCCTCCAGCTCCTACACCCCCTCCCTATCTCTCTAACCTCCTCCAGCCCCTACGTCCCCTCCATATCTCTGTAACCTCCTCCAGCCCCTACACCCCCTCCCTATCTCTGTAACCTCCTCCAGCTCCTACACCCCCTCCCTATCTCTGTAACCTCCTCCAGCCCCTACACCCCCTCCCTATCTCTGTAACCTCCTCCAGCTCCTACACCTCCTCCCTGTCTCTGTAACCTCCTCCAGCCCCTACACCCCCTTGCTATCTCTGTCACCTCCTCCAGCCTTGACACCCCCTCCCCATCTCTGTAACCTCCTCCAGCCCCTACACACCCTCCCTATCTCGGTAACCTCCTCCAGCTCCTACAACCCCTCCGTTTCTCTGTAACCTCCTCCAGCCCCTACACGCCCCTCCCTATTTCTGTAACCTCCTCCAGCCCCTACACCCCTCCCTATCTCTGTAACCTCCTCCAGCTCCTACACCCCCTCCCTATCTCTGTAACCTCCTCCAGCCCCTACACCCCCTCCCTATCTCTGTAACCTCCTCCAGCCCGTACACCCCCTCCCGATCTCTGTAACCTCCTCCAGCCCAGACACCCCCTCCCCATCTCTGTAACCTCCTCCAGCCCCGACACCCCCCTCCCTATCTCAGTAACCTCCTCCAGCCCCTACTCCCCCTCCCTATCTCTGTAACCTCCTCCAGCCCCTACACCCCCTCCCTATCTCTGTAACCTCCTCCAGCCCCTACACCCCCTCCCTATCTCTGTAACCTCCTCCAGCCCCTACACCCCCTCCCTATCTCTGTAACCGCCTCCAGCCCCTACACCTCCTCCCTATCTCTGTAACCTCCTCCAGCCCCGACACCCCCTCCCTTTATCTGTAACCTCCTCCAGCCCCGACACACCCTCCCCAACTCTGTAACCTCCTCCAGCCCCTACACCCTCCCTATCTCTGTACCCTCCTCCAGCCCCTACACCCCCTCCCTATCTCTGTAACCTCCTCCAGCCCCGACACCCCTCCCTATCTCTGTAACTCCTCCAGCCCCTATCCACCTCCCTATCTCTGTAACCTCCTCCAGCCCCTATCCCCCTCCCTATCGCTGTAACCTCATCCAGCCACTACACCCATCCCTATCTTTGTAACCTCCTCCAGCCCCTACACCCCCTCCCTATCTCTGTAACCTCCTCCAGCCCCTACACCCCCTCCCTATCTCTGTAACCTCCAGCCCCCTACACACACTCCCCATCTCTGTAACCCCCTCCAGCCCCTACACCCCTCCCTATCTCTGTAACCTCCTCCTGCCCCTACACCCCTCCCTATCTCTGTAACCTCCTCCAGCCCCTATCCCCCTCCCTATCTCTGTAACCTCCTCCAGCCCCTATCCCCCTCCTTATCTCTGTAACCTCCTCCAGCCCCTACACCCATCCCTATCTCTGTAACCACCTCCAGCCCCTACACCCCCTCCCTATCTCTGTAACCTCCTCCAGCCCCCACACCCCCTCCCTATCTCTGTAACCTCCTCCAGCCCCTATACCCCCTCCCTATCTCTGTAACCTTCTCCAGCCCCAACACCCCCTCCCTATCTCTGTAACCTCCTCCAGCCCCGACACCCCCTCCCCATCTCTGTAACCTCCTCCAGCCCCTACACCCCTCCCTATCTCTGTAACCTCCTCCAGCCCCCACACCCCCTCCCTATCTCTGTAACCTCCTCCAGCCCCTACACCCCCTCCCTATCTCTGTAACCTTCTCCAGCCCCAACACCCCCTCCCTATCTCTGTAACCTCCTCCAGCCCCGACACCCCCTCCCCATCTCTGTAACCTCCTCCAGCCCCTACACCCCTCCCTATCTCTGTAACCTCCTCCAGCCCCTATCCCCCTCCCTATCTCTGTAACCTCCTCCAGCCCCGACACCCCCTCCCTATCTCTGTAACCTCCTCCAGCCCCTACACCCATCCCTATCTCTGTAACCTCCTCCAGCCCCCTACACACACTCCCTATCTCTGTAACCTCCTCCAGCCCCTACTCCCCTCCCTATCTCTGTAACCTCCTCCTGCCACTACACCCTCCCTATCACTTTAGTAATGGAGAGGGATAGGTGCGTGCAACAGGGCAAGGTTTACAATTGGGGGAAGGGTAAATACGATGTTGTCAGACAAGAATTGAAGTGCATAAGTTGGGAACATAGGCTGTCAGGGAAGGACACAAGTGAAATGTGGAACTTGTTCAAGGAACAGGTGCTACGTGTCCTTGATATGTATGTCCCTGTCAGGCAGGGAAGAGATGGTCGAGTGAGGGAACCATGGTTGACAAGAGAGGTTGAATGTCTTGTTAAGAGGAAAAAGGAGACTTATGTAAGGCTGAGGAAACAAGGTTCAGACAGGGCATTGGAGGGATACAAGATAGCCAGGAGGGAACTGAAGAAAGGGATTAGGAGAGCTAAGAGAGGGCATGAACAATCTTTGGCGGGTAGGATCAAGGAAAACCCCAAGGCCTTTTACACATATGTCAGAAATATGAGAATGACTAGAGCGAGGGTAGGTCCGATCAAGGACAGTAGCGGGAGATTGTGTATTGAGTCTGAAGAGATAGGAGAAGTCTTGAACGAGTACTTTTCTTCTGTATTTACAAATGAGAGGGGCGATATTGTTGGAGAGGACAGTGTGAAACAGATTGGTAAGCTCGAGGAAATACTTGTTAGGAAGGAAGATGTGTTGGGCATTTTGAAAAACTTGAGGATAGACAAGTCCCCCGGGCCTGACGGGATATATCCAAGGATTCTATGGGAAGCAAGAGATGAAATCTCTTCGGGGCAGCACGGTAGCCTTGTGGATAGCACAATTGCTTCACAGCTCCAGGGTCCCAGGTTCAATTCCAGCTTGGGTCACTGTCTGTGCGGAGTCTGCACATCCTCCCCGTGTGTGCGTGGGTTTCCTCCGGGTGCTCCGGTTTCCTCCCACAGTCCAAAGATGTGCAGGTTAAGTGGATTGGCCATGATAAATTGCCCTTAGTGTCCAAAATTGCCCTTAGTGTTGGGTGGGGTTACTGGGTTATGGGGATAGGGTGGTGGTGTTGACCTTGGGTAGGGTGCTCTTTCCAAGAGCCGGTGCAGACTCGATGGGCCGAATGGCCTCCTTCTGCACTGTAAATTCTATGAAATTGCAGAGCCGTTGGCAATGATCTTTTCGTCCTCACTGTCAACAGGGGTGGTACCAGGGGATTGGAGAGTGGCGAATGTCGTGCCCCTGTTCAAAAAAGGGACTAGGGATAACCCTGGGAATTACAGGCCAGTTAGTCTTACTTCGGTGGTAGGCAAAGTAATGGAAAGGGTACTGAAGGATAGGATTTCTGAGCATCTGGAAAGATACTGCTTGATTAGGGATAGTCAGCACGGATTTGTGAGGGGTAGGTCTTGCCTTACAAATCTTATTGAATTCTTTGAGGAGGTGACCAAGCATGTGGATGAAGGTAAAGCAGTGGATGTAGGTAAAGCAGTGGATGTAGTGTACATGGATTTTAGTAAGGCATTTGATAAGGTTCCCCATGGTAGGCTTCTGCAGAAAAGTAAGGAGGCATGGGATAGTGGGAAATTTGGCCAGTTGGATAACGAACTGGCTAACCGATAGAAGTCAGAGAGTGGTGGTGGATGGCAAATATTCAGCCTGGATCCCAGTTACCAGTGGCGTACCGCAGGGATCAGTTCTGGGTCCTCTGCTGTTTGTGATTTTCATTAATGACTTAGATGAGGGAGTTGAAGGGTGGGTCAGTAAATTTGCAGACGATACGAAGATTGGTGGAGTTGTGGATAGTGAGGAGGGCTGTTGTCGGCTGCAGAGACATAGATAGGATGCAGAGCTGGGCTGAGAAGTGGCAGATGGAGTTTAACCCTGAAAAGTGTGAGGTTGTCCATTTTGGAAGGACAAATATGAATGCGGAATACAGGGTTAACGGTAGAGTTCTTGGCAATGTGGAGGAGCAGAGAGATCTTGGGGTCTATGTTCATACATCTTTGAAAGTTGCCACTCAAGTGGATAGAGCTGTGAAGAAGGCCTATGGTGTGCTAGCGTTCATTAACAGAGGGATTGAATTTAAGAGCCGTGAGGTGATGATGCAGCTGTACAAAACTTTGGTAAGGCCACATTTGGAGTACTGTGTACAATTCTGGTCACCTCATTTTAGGAAGGATGTGGAAGCTTTGGAAAAGGTGGAAAGAAGATTTACCAGGATGTTACCTGGAATGGAGAGTAGGTCTTACGAGGAAAGGTTGAGGGTGCAAGGCCTTTTCTCATTAGAACGGAGAAGGATGAGGGGCGACTTGATAGAGGTTTATAAGATGATCAGGGGAATAGATAGAGTAGACAGTCAGAGACTTTTTCCCCGGGTGGAACAAACCATTACAAGGGGACATAAATTTAAGGTGAAAGGTGGAAGATATAGGAGGGATATCAGAGGTAGGTTCTTTACCCAGAGAGTACTGGGGGCATGGAATGCACTGCCTGTGGAAGTAGTTGAGTCGGAAACATTAGGGACCTTCAAGCAGCTATTGGATAGGTACATGGATTACGGTAAAATTATATAGTGTAGATTTATTTGTTCTTAAGGGCAGCATGGTAGCATTGTGGATAGCACAATTGCTTCACAGCTCCAGGGTCCCAGGTTCGATTCCGGCTTGGGTCACTGTCTGTGCGGAGTCTGCACGTCCTCCCCGTGTCTGCGTGGGTTTCCTACGGGTGCTCCGGTTTCCTCCCACAGTCCAAAGATGTGCAGGGTAGGTGGATTGGCCATGATAAATTGCCCGTGGTGTCCAAAATTGCCCTTGGTGTTGGGTGGAGGGGTTGAGTTTGGGTGGGGTGCTCTTTCCAAGAGCCGGTGCAGACTCAGGGGGCCGAATGGCCTCCTTCTGCACTGTAAATTCAATGATAATCTATGATTAATCTAGGACAAAGGTTCGGCACAACATCGTGGGCCGAAGGGCCTGTTCTGTGCTGTATTTTCTATGTTCTATGTTCTATCTCTGGAACCTCCTCCAGCCCCTACACCCCTCCCTAATTCTGTAACCGCATCCTGCCCCTACAGCCCTCCCTATCTCTGTAACCTCCTCCAGCCGCTACACCCCCTCCCTATCTCTGTAACCTCCTCCAGCCCCTACAACCCCCTCCGTATCTCTATAACCTCCTCCAGCCCCTACACCCCCTCCCTATCTCTGTAACCTCCTCCAGCCCCTACACCCCCTCCCTATCTCTGTAACCTCCTCCAGCCCCTACACCCCCTCCCTATCTCTGTAACCTCCTCCAGCCCCCTCCCTATCTCTGTAACCTCCTCCAGCCCCCACATCCCCTCCCTATCTCTGTAACCTCCTCCAGCCCCTACACCCCCTCCCTATCTCTGTAACCTCCTCCAGCACCTACACCCCCTCCCTATCTCTGTAACCTCCTCCAGCCCCTGCACCCCCTCCCTATCTCTGTAACCTCCTCCAGCCCCTGCACCCCCTCCCTATCTCTGTAACCTCCTCCATCCCCTGCACCCCCTCCCTATCTCTGTAACCTCCTTCAGCCCCTACACCCCCTCCCTATCTCTGTAACCTCCTCCAGCTCCTACACCCCCTCCCTATCTCTGTAACCTCCTCCAGCCCCTACACCCCCTCCCTATCTCTGCAACCTCCTCCAGCCCCTACACCCCCTCCCTATCTCTGTAACCTCCTCCAGCCCCTACACCCCCTCCCTATCTCTGTAACATCCTCCAGCCCCTACACCCCCTCCCTATCTCTGTAACCTCCTCCAGCCCCTACACCCCCTCCCTATCTCTGTAACCTCCTCCAGCCCCTACACCCCCTCCCTATCTCTGTAACCTCCTCCAGCCCCTACACCCCCTCCCTATCTCTGTAACCTCCTCCAGCCCCTACACCCCCTCCCTATCTCTGTATCCTCCTCCAGCCCCTACACCCCCTCCCTATCTCTGTATCGTCCCCCTGTGGCATTGCTCAGTGATCTGTGTGTGTGTGTGAGCGGCCCCCCTGTGGCATTGCTCAGAGTGATCTGTGTGTCCGCAGGCGGTCCCCCTGTGGCATTGCTCAATCACTCCTTCTTGAATTGTGCGGAATGCTGGGTTTGGGGGATGGGTTAATGGACTGACAGTGATAAATATGGAAGCAAAATGAAAACGAAACGTGCGATTAAATCGGGTGGAAGTTTAAACAGGCAGAGAAAGAGATCAGCAGAAATTGGAGAGACGCAAAGTGTTCTGTTAGTCACAAAGAGATAACTAAACCTGTTATTTACAGGGTCACAGAATTGGTACAGGGCCCGAGGAGGACATTCTTCCCATCAGGCCTGCGCCAAATGAGCAATGCACTCAGTGCTATTCTCCCCGTGAACCTGCACATTCATCAGCACCAGATGACTGCTGAACCAAGCTCTATTTTGGCGTCACAAGTCGAGAAAGCAGACCACAGAACACGTCGGGGCTCAAACACTTGAGTTTATCAGTTGGATGGAACATAAAGTCATTCGGGAGGTTAGGAGATCAGAGAGATGGTCTTCGATGGGAGAGTAATGGGATCAGAGAGATGGTCTTCGATGGGAGAGTAATGGGATCAGAGGGATGGTCTTCGATGGGAGAGTTAGGGGATTAGAGGGATAGTCTTCGATGGGAGAGTTAGGGATTAGAGAGATGGTCTTCGATGGGAGAGTTAGAAGATTAGAGGGATGGTCTTCGATGGGAGAGTTAGGGGATTAGAGGGATGGTCTTCGATGGGAGAGTTAGAAGATTAGAGGGATGGTCTTCGATGGGAGAGTTAGAGGATTAGAGGGATGGTCTTCGATGGGAGAGTTAGAGGATTAGAGGGATGGTCTTCGATGGGAGAGTTAGGGGGATTAGAGAGATGGTCTTCGATGGGAGAGTTAGGGGGATTAGAGATGGGAGTTAGGGGGATTAGAGAGATGGTCTTCGATGGGAGAATTAGAGGATTAGGGGGCAAGCCTTCGATGGGAGAGTTAGAGGATTAGGAGGGTCCTCGTTGGGAGAGTTAGGGGGTTAGAGGGATGGTCTTCGATGGGAGAGTTAGGGGGTTAGAGGGATGGTCTTCGATGGGAGAGTTAGGGGATTAGAGGGATGGTCTTCGATGGGAGAGTTAGGGGATCAGAGGGATGGTCTTCGATGGGAGAGTTAGGGGATTAGAGGGATGGTCTTCGATGGGAGAGTTAGGGGATTAGAGGGATGGTCTTCGATGGGAGAATTAGAGGATTAGAGAGATGGTCTTCGATGGGAGAGTTAGGGGATTAGAGGGATTGTCTTCGATGGGAGAGTTAGGGGGTTAGAGGGATGGTCTTCGATGGGAGAGTTAGGGGGTTAGAGGGATGGTCTTCGATGGGAGAGTTAGGGGGTTAGAGGGATAGTCTTCGATGGGAGAGTTAGGGGGTTAGAGGGATGGTCTTCGATGGGAGAGTTAGGGGATTAGAGGGATGGTCTTCGATGGGAGAGTTAGGGGGATTAGAGGGATGGTCTTCGATGGGAGAGTTAGGGGATTAGAGAGATGGTCTTCGATGGGAGAGTTAGGGGATTAGAGGGATGGTCTTCGATGGGAGAGTTAGGGGATTAGAGAGATGGTCTTCGATGGGAGAGTTAGGGGGTTAGAGGGATGGTCTTCGATGGGAGAGTTAGGGTTTCGAGGGATGGTCTTCGATGGGAGAGTTAGGGGGATTAGAGGGATGGTCTTCAATCTGAGAGTTAGGGGGTTAGAGGGATGGTCTTCGATGGGAGAGTTAGGGGATTAGAGGGATGGTCTTCGATGGGAGAGTTAGGGGATTAGGAGGGTCCTCGTTGGGAGAGTTAGGGGATTAGAGGGATGGTCTTCGATGGGAGAGTTAGGGGGTTAGAGGGATGGTCTTCGATGGGAGAGTTAGGGGGTTAGAGGGATAGTCTTCGATGGGAGAGTTAGGGGATTAGAGAGATGGTCTTCGATGGGAGAGTTAGGGGATTAGAGGGATGGTCTTCGATGGGAGAGTTAGAGGATTAGAGGGATGGTCTTCGATGGGAGAGTTAGGGGATTAGAGGGATGGTCTTCTCTTCGGGCTTGGAGATGACACGTGAGACGAAAGGTCTTGCTGTCGGTTCCCACCCAATGCCGTGCATTGAAAGCCAACTCCCAGCTTGCGGTGAGGGAGAGGAACGAGAGGTGGTGGGCGACCTGTCTGGTGGAAAGACATCTACCGTTACACGTTTGAATCTTGGTCCCTTGGGCGAGCGGGCATCCTTTCCCGAGTACTGGGATTACAGATCGAGGGAGGCTTCCACAGGACTGGGTGGATTGGGGCCGTAACTGTTTACAATGTGGATGGCCTATCGGAGAGGCGGACCACATGATCAGCCTGGTGCTGTTCTTCTCCCCGTTCACCCTTCCTCTTTCTCTCTCTCTCTGTGGCAGGAATGGAGTCCTTCAGCTCCAAGGACCTGGCCATGAAGGCGCAGAAGAAGATTCTGAGCCGGATGGCCTCCAAGACGATGGCGCAGTTCTTCATCGACGACACCAGCGCCGAGATCCTCGACGAGCTCTACCGCGTCTCCAAGGAGTTCACGGGCAACAAGGCGGAGTCGCAGAAGGTGCTGAAGAACCTGGTGAAGGTGGCGGTGAAGATCGGCGTGCTGTACCGCCACCAGAAGTTCGGCCAGCGGGAGCTGGCCCTGGCCGAGGAGTTCAAGAGGAAGCTACGCCAGGGCGCCATGACGGCCGTCAGCTTCCACGAGGTGGCCTTCACCTTCGAGCAGAGCGTGCTGACGGAGCTGCTGTCCGAGAGCCGGGACCTCCTGCTCAGGCTGGTGGAGGGGCACCTCACCCCCAAGTCCCACGGCCGCATCGGTCACGTCTTCAACCACTTCGCCAACGTCGACCTCCTGACGAAGCTCTACGGCGCCGAGGGGGCGTACCCGGCCCACCTGCAGAAGATCTGCGCGGGGCTCAACAAATTGATCGAGGAGGGGACACTATAGGGCCGCTGTAGCGGGGGGGGGCGGGCAAGTGGGGGGGGGGGGGGGGGTCGGTGCTGCAGGACACCAGGCCTGAAGGCAGAGGACAATAAATGGACATGCCGGGACTGTTGGCGACGCGGTGGGCGAAGGGACACGGGAGGGGTAGCCTTTAACCTCTGTAAGGCGACGGGAAACCCACGGGTTGAGGTACCACTGGAATAAAAAAAAAAACACACGCGCCCGCGCCTGGTGTTATTCCGCACAGCGCAGCCCGCTACGTACAACCCGCCCCCAAGACGCGGCGATCTCCCCAAACAACACGAGTCGGGAGTCACCACGGCCTCGGTTACGGATATCCATTCCCCCCCCCCCCCCCACTCCGCCGCCTCCCCTCCCGAGATGTTCGCCGACATTGCAGCCCCCCCGAACCTCGACAAGAATCAATTCCCGCAGCCCCCGCCCCCCCTCGGCGAAGAATATCACGGTCGCGGGTTTGCTCTGACCTTTCGGTCGCCAGCGGCGTCGCCCCCCCCCGCCCGGCGCGGAACAGGCCGAGGCTGAGGCCCTCGTTTCCCAAAAGAGAACGTGGAGGAGGCGGGGGAAAGGGGGGGGGGGGGGATGCGGGACACGCCCCCACGGGGAGTGGGGGAAGATTGTGGGGCTCCCCCTCACGGGGAGTGGGGGCAGAATGTGGGACTCGCTCCCACGGGGAGTGGGGGAGAATGTGGGACTCGCTCCCACGGGGAGTGGGGGAGAATGTGGGACTCGCTCCCACGGGGAGTGGGGGAGAATGTGGGAGTCGCTCCCACGGGGAGTGGGGGAGAATGTGGAAGTCGCTCCCACGGGGCGTGGGGGAGAATGTGGGAGTCGCTCCCACGGGGAGTGGGGGTGAATGTGGGAGTCGCTCCCACGGGGAGTGGGGGAGAATGTGGGAGTCGCTCCCACGGGGAGTGGGTGAGAATGTGGGACTCGCCCCCACGGGGAGTGGGGGAGATTGTGGGGCTCCCCCTCACGGGGAGTGGGGGAGAATGTGGGACTCGCTCCCACGGGGAGTGGGGGAGAATGTGGGACTCGCTCCCACGGGGAGTGGGGGAGAATGTGGGACTCGCTCCCACGGGGAGTGGGGGAGAATGTGGGACTCGCTCCCACGGGGAGTGGGGGAGAATGTGGGACTCGCTCCCACGGGGAGTGGGGGAGAATGTGGGACTCGCTCCCACGGGGAGTGGGGGAGAATGTGGGACTCGCTCTCACAGGGAGTGGGGAGAATGTGGGACTCGCTCCCACGCGGAGTGGGGGAGAATGTGGGACTCGCTCCCCGGGGTGTGGGGGAGAATGTGGGACTCGCTCCCACGGGGAGTGGGGAGAATGTGGGACTCGCTCCCACGGGGAGTGGGGGAGAATGTGGGACTCGCTCCCCGGGGTGTGGGGGAGAATGTGGGACCCGCTCACACGGGGAGTGGGGGGGCATGGGAGACATGTTGGGCAGACCAGGTAAAGGACAACAGATTTCCCTTTCTAAAAGGGGTTTTTGTTCACGACAATCACCATTACTGTGGTTCATTTTCAATTTGCGATTTTTCAAGTCACAGCAATTCCAGAAGCTTCCGCGACAGGCTGACCAGCCCACTGGAGCACCTTCTCTGCAAAGACGGGGGTGGGAGTGAATGGGATCAATCAGCCAGGCTCCAGCTCCGGGAATCCTGCCCCCTGGTGGAGGAGGCTGGTAGGGGATGTGTGCCACGCACCCGGCATGATTTGCAGGTCGACACTCAACCTGTTTTGACCGCGTTACGAACACACGTTCAGTGGAACAGGAACAGGCCCTTCGGCCCTCCAAGCCCGTGCCGACCATGCTGTCCATCTAAACTAAAACCTCCTCCACTTCCAGAGTCCGTATCCCTCTATTCCCATCCTATTCATGTATTTGTCAAGACGCCCCTTAGATGTCACCATCGTCCCTGCTTCCACCACCTCCTCCGGTAGCGGGTTCCAGGCACCCACTACCCTCTGCGTAAAAAACTTGCCTCGTACATCTACTCTAAACCTTGCCCCTCGCACCTTAAACCTATGCCCCCTAGTAATTGACCCCTCTACCCTGGGGAAAAGCCTCTGACTATCCACTCTGTCTATGCCCCTCATAATTTTGTAGACCTCTATCAGGTCGCCCCTCAACCTCCGTCGTTCCAGTGAGAACAAACCGAGTTTATTCAACCGCTCCTCATAGCTAATGCCCTCCATACCAGGCAACATTCTGGTAAATCTCTTCTGCACCCTCTCTAAAGCCTCCACATCCTTCTGGTAGTGTGGCGACCAGAATTGAACACTATACTCCAAGTGTGGCCTAACTAAGGTTCTATACAGCTGCAACATGACTTGCCAATTCTTATACTCAATGCCCCGGCCAATGAAGGCAAGCATGCCGTATGCCTTCTTGACTACCTTCTCCACCTGTGTTGCCCTTTCAATGACCTGTGGACCTGTACACCCCAGATCTCTCTGACTGTCAATACTCTTGAGGGTTCTACCATTCACTGTATATTCCCTACCTGCATTAGACCTTCCAAAATGCATCACCTCACATTTGTCCGGATTAAACTCCATCTGCCATCTCTCCGCCCAAGTCTCCAAACGATCTAAATCCTGCTGTATCCTCTGACAGTCCTCATCGCTATCCGCAATTCCACCAACCTTTGTGTCGTCTGCAAACTTACTAATCAGACCAGTTACATTTTCCTCCAAATCATTTATATATACTACAAAGAGCAAAGGTCCCAGCACTGATCCCTGTGGAGCACCACTGGTCACAGCCCTCCAATTAGAAAAGCATCCTTCCATTGCTACTTTCTGCCTTCTATGGCCTAGCCAGTTCTGTATCCACCTTGCCAGCTCACCCCTGATCCCGTGTGACTTCACCTTTTGTACTCATCTACCTTGTCAAAGCCTTATTGAAGTCCATGTAGGTAACATCCGCTGCCTTACCCTCATCAATCAGCTTTGTCGCTTCCTCGAAAAACCCGATTGAGTGAGACACAGCCTCCCTTCACAAAACCACGCTGCCTCCCCTGGGGTGGGTCTCAAAGCCAGAGCTCCCAGCTCAGACGCTCAGACGTGAGCCACGCTGTTTACACAACCTCCTGTTGGAATGTCAGCTCCAAGGGCTAAATGGCCGCCTCCTGTTGCTCAGGCTCCTAAACCAAAGAGAGCGACTTTTGAGAGCGATGTTAAAATGTTACGAGCATCGCTCGCTATGTCTCACTGGGAGTGTACAGGGAGCTTTACTCTGTATCTAACCCTGTGCTGCACCTGTCCTGGGAGTATTTGATGGGGACAGTGTAGAGGGAGCTTTACTCTGTATCTAACCCCGTGCTGTCCCTGTCCTGGGAGTGTTTGATGGGGACAGTGTAGAGGGAGCTTTACTCTGTATCTGACCCCGTGCTGTACCTGTCCTGGGAGTGTTTGATGGGGACAGTGTAGAGGGAGCTTTACTCTGTATCTAACCCCGTGCTGTACCTGTCCTGGGAGTGTTTGATGGGGACAGTGTAGAGGGAGCTTTACTCTGTATCAAACCCCG
>NC_092732.1:35530074-35533637 GCF_047496885.1 Scyliorhinus torazame | reverse complement strand
AATGTCGGCGGTTAGCGGGTCGAGATCGAGCGGGGGGCTGCTTTTGTCCTGGATGGTGTCGAGCTTCTCGAGTGTCGTTGGGAGCCGCGCTCATCCAGGCGAGTGGAGAGTCTCCCATCGCACTCCTGACTTGTGTCCTTGTAGATGGTGGACAGGCTTTGGGGGGGGGGGTCAGGAGGTGAGTTTCTCTCCGCAGGATTCCCAGCCTCTGACCTGCTCTGGTAGCCACAGTATTTATACGGCTGGGCCCAGTTCAGTTTCTGCCCAATGGTCACCCCCCAGGGTTGATTTTGGGGGGATAGGGTGTCGACCTGATAGGGGGCGTGTAGGTCAAGGTGAACCTGTGGATGGGGGGTGTCAGAGGGCAGAGGTCACTCTGTGTGGCGACCAATGGATGTCCTTTGCCCATTGGCAATGGTGACCTCTCTCCAAGATTGTCAACTCATTCCTTTGTCCTCTTTTTTCCTTTTCTTCAGCCCTGGCTCCATCCATCCGGCAATAGTCTTCAGGATCCGTCCAACGGTGAGTGGGGGAGGAGAATGTGGGACTCGCTCCCACGGGGAGTGGGGGAGAATGTGGGACTCGCTCCCACGGGGAGTGGGGGAGAGAATGTGGGACTCGCTCCCACGGGGAGTGGGGGAGAATGTGGGACCCGCTCCCACGGGGAGTGGGGGAGAATGTGGGACTCGCTCCCACAGGGAGTGGGGGAGAATGTGGGACTCGCTTCCCTCGGGGAGTGGGGAGAATGTGGGACTCGCTCCCACGGGGAACGTGGGGGGGAGAATGTGGGACTCGCTCCCACGTTGAGTGGGGGAGAATGTAGGACTCGCTGCACGGGGAGTGGGGGGAGAATGTGGGACCCCGCTCCCACGGGGAGTGGTGGGAGAATGTAGGACCCCCGCCCCCACGGGGGAGGGGGAGAATGTGGCCGCTCCCACGGGGAGTGGGGGAGAATGTGGACTCGCTCCCATGGGGAGTGGGGGAGAATGTGGGACTCGCTCCCACGGGGGAGTGGGGGGAGAATGTGGGACCCCGCTCCCACGGGTGGAGTGGGGGGAGAATGTGGGACTCGCTCCCCACGGGGGAGTGGGGGAGGAATGTGGGACTCGCTCCCACGGTGAGTGGGGGAGAATGTGGGACTTGCTCCCCACTTTGAGTGGGGGAGAATGTGGGACTCGCGCCCACGGGGAGTGGGGGAGAATGTGGGATTCGCTCCCCACGGGGAGTGGGGGAGAATGTGGGACTCGCTCCCACGTTGAGTGGGGGGAGAATGTAGGACTCGCTTGCCCACGGGGAGTGGGGGAGAATGTGGGACCCGCTCCCACGGTGGAGTGGTGGAGAATGTAGGGACCCCCGCCCCCCCCCACGGGGAGTGGGGGAGAATGTGGCCCGCTCCCACGGGGAGTGGGGGGAGAATGTGGGGACTCGCTCCCATGGGGAGTGGGGGAGAATGTGGGACTCGCTCCCACGGGGGAGTGGAGGGGGAGAATGTGGGACCCTCCCCCACGGGGAGTGGGGGGAGAATGTGGGACCCGCTCCCACGGGGAGTCCTCGAGGTGAATATCAGAGATAGATTGAAGTGGGGGGGAAGCTGGATAAACACACAAGGGGGAGCGGGACAGGGAGATATGGTGATGGGGGAGGTATGGGGGAGAGGAGGCTTGTCGTGAAGCAGGAACAGTTTGGTAGAAGAGGGCTGAATGGCCTCTAAATTTGATGTGATTCAACACCTTGCTCTCTTTTCTTTCCCCACCAGGTGTGAGAAAGGAAGCAGACAGCCCAGAGACGGGCAGCGAGATCCACGTTAACTTCCTGATCGCCTGCACCGTCTCGGCCTTTGCCTTTGGCGCCTTCGTTTCGGGCCTGGCCTTTTCCTGGTACTGCACCCGGGCGCTGGACCGGGCCAAGCAAGCGGGCAAGGACGCGGAGGTGCCCTTGCGCGCACCATCTCCCTCCCCACCCTGGCCAAGCTGACGGGCCTGCTGGACGGGGCAGTGCAAGGACGGCCGGGCCGAGGGCCCCCACCCCGCAGATGTACGCCAGCCTCCTGGTCAATTGCCGCACCCGGGCGACCCCTCCGAGACCCCCCGCCCGCACTATCCGGAGCTGGCGGCCCTGCCCACGCCCGACTCGACGCCCGAGCTCCCGCCCAAGAACATCAAACCCTTCCGGAGCCAGTGGGAGCGGGCCCAGGGCGGGCCGGTTGCTAAGGACTTTGACGGGAGGGTCCCGCACGGTGCCAGCCCGGCCCCCCACCCCTGCGGCCCCGCAGGCCTTTCCACATCCCGAGTGCCATGGTCCTCCCCAACAACGCGCACCGGCCGCGACCTCATCCTGCCCAGCCCCGCCGACGGCCACGAGGAGAAGAAGGCCTGGGGCCCTGACGCCGGACTCCCGCTGCTCCCCGGCGAGCTGACCCCGAAGGTGGTGGATATCAGCACCTTGGACGAGCTGCTCAGGCACCTCCAGGAGATGAGTGCCAACTCGCGGGCTGCCCTGACCACGCCCCGTGCCCCCCCCCCCGTCGGGGGCCCCCGCCCAGGGTCCCCCGACCTGGAGGACGCGGCCTACTACACCTCGGCCACCCTGCCGCGGGACGGCCTGAGCAGGGCCAGGCCCGAGTCGCCCCCCCTCCCCCCAGCGCCAAGCACCCCGGCATCACCACCACCCCCACCAGCATCCCCCGCCCCAGAGGCACTCGCTCTCCACCACCTTCCCCAAGACCAACCCCACCGCCCCAGGCCTGGCCAAGCACCACAGCTTCAACCAGGCCCGGGGGAGCCGCTGCCTACCCTCCCCAAGACACCGCCGGCCCCTCGGGGCACCCCCGCGGTTTCCCCCTCCCGCCAGACCAGCCACCCGGGCACCGTCCCCCGTCACAGTTGGCAGAGAGGCTCCAGGCCCGACCTCCCCCCCAAGACGCCCGGCAGTCCCACCCAGCCGCCGACCAGGCCCCTCGGACGCCTGCAACCAATAAGGCGTCGCCTGTCTCTCTCTCTCTCGCAAGGGGTTGCCCGGCAACCTCCGGGGTGAGGGTTCAGAGGTCGAGGGATAGCTCGGCCTTCTCTTTCTTGGGCACTGAAGCACCCTCCACTGGACCGCGGGCAGATTTAAGCATCGCCTGCGACCGTCAAGGCTTCCGCCCTCCGGCCCTTAGCTCCAACCGTGAAGTGGGGGGAGGGGCTGGATTCGAATTCGATCCTGCGGACGTCAGGTGTAACGGGCGCGCGGCTCTGTCGCCATGGACAAGCGTGAATGGAGCCGGCCCCCCCCCTCCCCCCGAGATTTGGGGAGGGCGTGTGGGCGGAGAAACGACCTCAGATTGGGGCTTGACAAGTTAAGAAGGGCTGGATGGAGCCCTCCCCCCCCCCCCCCTCCTCGCTCCGCCAGGTCTCGAGCGGAGACGGACACCCCAGTCGTTGGCGGGACACTGGCAATAACACGCAACGAGAGAGCGAGTCGAGAGAGGGAGGGAGCGAGTCTTGCCGCATGCCTGCTCCGCGAGTAGGGAGACTTCCGGAAGATTCTATTCTTCACAATGAAGAGAGGACTTTTGATGGGGC
>NC_092732.1:35507574-35520074 GCF_047496885.1 Scyliorhinus torazame | reverse complement strand
GTGCCGTGCTCCCTCAGTACTGACCCTCCCACAGTGCCGTGCTCCCTCAGTACTGACCCTCCCACAGTGCGGCGCTCCCTCAGTACTGACCCTCCCACAGTGCGGCGCTCCCTCAGTAGTGACCCTCCGACAGTGCGGCGCTCCCTCAGTACTGACCCTCCCACAGTGCGGCGCTCCCTCAGTACTGACCATCCCACAGTGCGGGGCTCCCTCAGTACTGACCCTCCGACAGTGCAGCGCTCCCTCAGTACTGACCCTCTGACAGTGCGACACTCCCTCAGTACTGACTCTCCGACAGTGCGGCGCTCCCTCAGTACTGACCCTCCGACAGTGCGGCGCTCCCTCAGTACTGACCTTCCCACAGTGCGGCGCTCCCTCAGCACTGACCCACCCACAGTGCGGCGCTCCCTCAGTACTGACCCTCCCACAGTGCGGCGCTCCCTCAGTACTGACCCTCCCACAGTGCGGCGCTCCCTCAGGACTGACCCTCCCACAGTGCGGCGCTCCCTCAGCACTGACCCTCCCACAGTGCGGCGCTCCTCAGCACTGACCCCCCGACAGTGCAGCGCTCCCTCAGTACTGACCCTCCCACAGTGCGGCGCTCCCTCAGCACTGACCCCCCCGACAGTGCAGCGCTCCCTCAGTACTGACCCTCCCACAGTGCGGCACTCCCTCAGTACCCGACCCTCCCACAGTGCGGCACTCCCTCAGTACTGACCCTCCCCACAGTGCGGCGCTCCCTCAGTACTGACCCTCCCACAGTGCGGCGCTCCCTCAGTACTGACCATCCCACAGTGCGGCACTCCCTCAGTACTGAACCCTCACACAATGCGGCGCTCCCTCAGTACTGACCCTCCCACAGTGCGGAGCTCCCTCAGTACTGACCCTCCCACAGTGCAGCGCTCCCTCAGTACTGACCCTCATGACAGTGCGGCGCTCCCTCAGTACTGACCCTCCCACAGTACGGCACTCCCTCAGTACTGACCCTCCCACAGTGCGGCGCTCCCTCAGTACTGACCCCCCCACAGTGCGGCGCTCCCTCAGTACTGACCCTCCCACAGTGCGGGGCACCATCAGTACTGACCCTCCGACAGTGCGGCACTCCCTCAGGACTGACCCTCCCACAGTGCGGCGCTCCCTCAGTACAGACCCTCCCACAGTGCGGCACTCCCTCAGTACTGACCCTCCCACAGTGCGGCGCTCCCTCAGTACTGACCCTCCGACAGTGCGGCGCTCTCTCAGTACAGACCCTCCCACAGTGCGGCACTCCCTCAGTACTGACCCTCCGACAGTGCGGCGCTCCCTCAGTACTGACTCTCTGACAGTGCGGCGCTCCCTCAGTACTGACCCTCCGACAGTGCGGCACTCCCTCAGTACTGACCCTCCCACAGTGCGGCGCTCCCTCAGTACTGACCCTCCGACAGTGCGGCGCACCCTCAGTACTGACCCTCCCCACAGTGCGGTGCTCCCTCAGTACTGACCCTCCCACAGTGCCGTGCTCCCTCAGTACTGACACTCCACAGTGCCGTGCTCCCTCAGTACTGACCCTCTGACAGTGCGACACTCCCTCAGTACTGACCCTCCGACAGTGCGGCGCTCCCTCAGCACTGACCCTCCCACAGTGCGGCGCTCCCTCAGCACTGACCCCCCGACAGTGCAGCGCTCCCTCAGTACTGACCCTCCCCACAGTGCGGCGCTCCCTCAGCACTGACCCCCCGACAGTACAGCGCTCCCTCAGTACTGACCCTCCGACAGTGCAGCGCTCCCTCAGTACTGACCCTCCCACAGTGCGGCGCTCCCTCAGTACTGACCCTCCCACAGTGCGGCACTCCCTCAGTACTGACCCTCCCACAGTGCGGCGCTCCCTCAGTACTGACCCTCCCACAGTGCGGCACTCCCTCAGTACCCGACCCTCCCACAGTGCGGCACTCCCTCAGTACTGACCCTCCCACAGTGCGGCACTCCCTCAGTACTGACCCTCCCACAGTGCGGCGCTCCCTCAGTACTGACCCTCTGACAGTGCGGCACTCCCTCAGTACTGACCCTCCCACAGTGCGGCGCTCCCTCAGTACTGACCCTCTGACAGTGCGGCGCTCCCTCAGTACTGACCCTCCCACAGTGCGGCGCTCCCTCAGTACTGACCTTCCCACAGTGCGGCGCTCCCTCAGCACTGACCCTCCCACAGTGCGGCGCTCCCTCAGTACTGACCCTCCCGCAGTGCGGCGCTCCCTCAGTACTGACCCTCCGACAGTGCGGCGCTCCCTCAGTCCTGACCCTCTGACAGTGCGGCACTCCCTCAGTACTGACCCTCTCACAGTGCGGCGCTCCCTCAGTACTGACCCTCACACAGTGCGGCGCTCCCTCAGAACTGACCCTCCGACAGTGCGGCGCTCCCTCAGTACTGACCCTCTGACAGTGCGGCGCTCCCTCAGTACTGACCCCTCTGACAGTGCGGCGCTCCCTCAGTACTGACCCTCTCACAGTGCGGCGCTCCCCTCAGTACTGACCCTCCCACAGTGCGGCACTCCCTCAGTACTGACCCTCACACAGTGCGGCGCTCCCTTAGCACTGACCCTCGCACAGTGCGGCACTCTCAGTAATGACCCTCCCACAGTGCGGCGCTCCCTCAGTACTGACCCTCCCACAGTGCGGCACTCCCTCAGTACTGACCCTCCCACAGTGCGGCGCTCCCTCAGTACTGACCCTCCCACAGTGCGCCGCACTGTCGGAGGGTCAGTACTGAGGGAGCGCCGCACTGTCAGAGGGTCAGTACTGAGGGAGCGCCGCACTGTCAGAGGGTCAGTACTGAGGGAGCGCTGCACTGTTAGAGGGTCAGTAATGAGGGAGCGCCGCACTGTCAGAGGGTCAGTACTGAGGGAGCGCCACACTGCCAGAGGGTCAGTACTGAGGGAGCGCCGCACTGTCAGAGCGTCAGTACTGAGGGAGTGCCGCACTGTCGGTGGGTCAGTACTGAGGGAGTGCCGCACTGTCGGAGGCTCAGTACTGAGGGAGTGCCGCACTGTGGGAGGGTCAGTGCTGAGGGCGTGCCGCACTGTGGGAGGGTCAGTACTGAGGGAGTGCCGCACTGTGGAGGGTCAGTACTGAGGGAGTGCCACACTGTGGGATGGTCAGTACTGAGGGAGTGCCACACTGTCAGAGGGTCAGTGCTGAGGGCGTGCCGCACTGTCAGACGGTCAGTACTGAGGGAACGCCGCACTGTCAGAGCGTCAGTACTGAGGGA
This sequence comes from Scyliorhinus torazame, assembly GCF_047496885.1. NCBI lineage: Eukaryota > Metazoa > Chordata > Chondrichthyes > Carcharhiniformes > Scyliorhinidae > Scyliorhinus > Scyliorhinus torazame. Next base: position 35,516,833 of record NC_092732.1, on the reverse strand, counting down.
GTGCCGCACTGTTGGAGGGTCAGTACTGAGGGAGTGCCGCACTGTGGGAGGGTCAGTACTAAGGGAGTGCCGCACTGTCGGAGGGTCAGTACTGAGGGAGCGCCGCACTATCAGAGGGTCAGTACTGAGGGAGCGCCGCACTGTCAGAGGGTCAGTACTGAGGGAGTGCCGCACTGTGGGAGGGTCAGTACTGAGGGAGCGCCGCACTGTGGGAGGGTCCAGTACTGAGGGAGCGCCTCAGTGTGGGAGGGTCAGTACTGAGGGAGTGCCGCAATGTCGGAGGGTCAGTACTGAGGGAGTGCTGCAATGTGGGAGGGTCAGTACTGAGGGAGTGCCGCACTGTGGAGGGTCAGTACTGAGGGAGCGCCGCATTGTCAGAGGGGTCAGTACTGAGGGAGCACCGCACTGTCGGAGGGTCAGTACTGAGGGAGCGCCGCACTGTGTGAGGCTCAGTGCTGAGGGAGTGCCGCACTGTGGGGTGGTCAGTACTGAGGGAGCGCCGCACTGTGTGAGGGTCAGTACTGAGGGAGCGCCGCACTGTGTGAGGGTCAGTACTGAGGGAGCGCCGCACTGTGGGAGGGTCAGTACTGAGGGAGCGCCGCACTGTGGGAGGGTCAGTACTGAGGGAACGCCGCACTGTGGGAGGGTCAGTACTGAGGGAGCGCCGCACTGTGGGAGGGTCAGTACTGAGGGAGCGCCGCACTGTGGGAGGGTCAGTACTGAGGGAGCGCCGCACCGTCAGAGGGGCAGTACTGAGGGAACGCCGCACTGTGGGAGGCTCAGTACTGAGGAGCGCCGCACTATGGGCGGGTCAGTACTGAGGGAGCGCCGCACTGTGGGAGGGTCAGGACTGAGGGAGCGCCGCACTGTCGGAGGGTCAGTACTGAGGGAGCGCCGCACTGTGGGAGGGTCAGTACTGAGGGAGCGCCGCACTGTGGGAGGGTCAGTACTGAGGGAGCGCCGCACTGTGGGAGGGTCAGGACTGAGGGAGCGCCGCACTGTCGGAGGGTCAGTACTGAGGGAGCGCCGCACTGTGGGAGCGTCAGTACTGAGGGAACGCCGCACTGTCGAAGTGTCAGTGCCTCAAAATGTGATGTCAGACTGAACATGTAATGATTCATGAAGTCGAATAGCCATTTATAAACCTCTCCCACCACATCAATATGTAACCTTTGAAATCACACAGAATGTATCAGCAACTGGAAAGAGAGATAGAGAGAGAGAGAGAGACTGAGAGAGACAGAGAGAAAGAGAGCGGGACAGAGAGAGAGACAGAGAGAGAGAGAGAGAGCAGAGAGGGAGGCAGGCAGGGACGGAGAGAGAGAGAGAGACAGAGAGAGAGACAGATTGCGAGACAGAGAGAGAGACAGGGAGAGACAGAGTGCGAGACAGAGAGAGAGAGACTTAGAGAGAGAGACAGAGAGAGACAGAGAGAGAGACAGAAAGAGAGACAGTTAGAGAGAGACAGAGGCAGAGAGACAGAGAGAGAGAGACAGAGAGAGAGAGACAGAGAGAGACAGAGAGAGGGAGACAGAGCGAGAAACAGAGAGCGAGAGACAGAGAGAGGGAGACAGAGCGAGAAACAGAGAGAGACAGAGAGAGAGCGACAGATAGAGACAGAGAGAGAGAGACAGAGGCAGAGAGAGACAGTGAGAGAGAGAGTCAGAGAGGCCGAGAGTGAGACAGAGAGACAGAGAGAGAGAGCCAGAGAGAGAGAGAGACTGAGAACGAGAGTCAGAGAGAAAGAGAGAGACAGAGCGAGCTGATTTGTTATGTTCTCGGGATAACGTAAGCGGCTTCCTTGTGGTGCACTTGACAAAGGAAGGTTCAGACGTGGAGATAACTTCAACACGTTTATTAAACTATTTACACTTCTCCTACTCGGGTTCGACACTACTGCTAATCCCAGTATAGCTACCCAGGCTGACTAACCAGTTGCTGCAATCCACGTGGTGGGTGTAATATTGAATCAACCCTGTGTCTCTACTCACTGACTGTCTCCACTGGAAAGAGGCAGATCATGTGTGTGGTGTCCTTTATATATGGGTTGGTGTAATGCCCCCCTGTGGTCGTGTCACCTCCATGTGTATCGTGAATGTCCATTGGTCATGTCCTATCTAACTGATCTATTGGTTGAGTGTGTGTGTGATGTTTCTGGTGCTCCCTCTAGTGTCTAGCTAGCCTACATGCATTTACATTGATGCACATCACCACATCCCCCCTTTTTTATATGTTACATATTTTCTGTACACTTTAATAAAATTGAACAAAAAACAGGTAGATAGGTTAAAGTGTATACAAGCCATGGGAACAGTGATTAAACAATAAGTCCAAATCATTCGTGCGAGTCCAAAAACCATCAATCATCATGGTCAAATGTCTCTCTTGGTTATGAACGCCATCGACGTCCCTGTGCCACAGGAACCAAGAAGTGGTCAAACCACTTTGCTCTCTGATTTGGAGTCCCTTTCTTTTTCGATGTTTGTGATGGTGCTGTCGGATGGCATCTTGTAGCTGATAAGGTGTTGACCATAAGACCATAAGACATAGGAGCGGAAGTAAGGCCATTCGGCCCATCGAGTCCACTCCACCATTCAATCATGGCTGATTACAACTCCATTTACCCGCTCTCTCTCCATAGCCCTTAATTCCTCGAGAAATCAAGAATTTATCAACTTCTGTCTTAAAGACACTCAACGTCCCGGCCTCCACCGCCCTCTGTGGCAATGAATTCCACAGACCCACCACTCTCTGGCTGAAGAAATTTCTCCTCATCTCTGTTCTAAAGTGACTCCCTTTCATTCTAAGGTCCTAGTCTCCCCTGCTAATGGAAACAACTTCCCTACATCCACCCTATCTAAGCCATTCATTATCTTGTAAGTTTCTATTAGATCTCCCCTCAACCTCCTAAACTCCAATGAATATAATCCCAGGATCCTCAGACGTTCATCGTATGTTAGGCCTCCCATTCCTGGGATCATCCGTGTGAATCTCCGCTGGACCCGCTCCAGTGCCAGTATGTCCTTCCTGAGGTGTGGGGCCCAAAATTGCTCACAGTATTCTAAATGGGGCCTAACTAATGCTTTATAAAGCTTCAGAAGTACATCCCTGCTTTTATATTCCAAGCCTCTTGAGATAAATGACAACATTGCATTTGCTTTCTTAATTACGGACTCAACCTGCAAGTTTACCTTTAGAGAATCCTGGACTAGGACTCCCAAGTCCCTTTGCACTTCGGCATTATGAATTTTGTCACCGTTTAGAAAATAGTCCATGCCTCTATTCTTTTTTCCAAAGTGCAAGACCTCGCACTTGCCCACGTTGAATTTCATCAGCCATTTCTTGGACCACTCTCCTAAACTGTCTAAATCTTTCTGCAGACTCCCCACCTCCTCCATACTACCTGCCCCTCCACCTATCTTTGTATCATCGGCAAACTTAGCCAGAATGCCCCCAGTTCCGTCATCTAGATCATTAATATATAAAGAGAACAGCTGTGGCCCCAACACGGAACCCTGCGGGACACCACTCGTCACCGGTTGCCATTCCTAAAAAGAACCTTTTATCCCAACTCTCTGCCTTCTGCCTGACAGCCAATCGTCAATCCATGTTAGTACCTTGCCTCGAATACCATGGGCCCTTATTTTACTCAGCAGTCTCCCGTGAGGCACCTTATCAAAGGCCTTTTGGAAGTCAAGATAGATAACATCCATTGGCTCTCCTTGGTCTAACCTATTTGTTATCTCTTCAAAGAACTCTAACAGGTTTGTCAGGCACGACCTCCCCTTACTAAATCCATGCTGACTTGTCCTAATCCGACCCTGCACTTCCAAGAATTTAGAAATCTCATCCTTAACAATGGATTCTAGAATCTTGCCAACAACCGAGGTTAGGCTAATTGGCCTATAATTTTCCATCTTTTTCCTTGTTCCCTTCTTGAACAGGGGGGTTACAACAGCGATTTTCCAATCCTCTGGAACTTTCCCGGACTCCAGTGACTTTTGAAAGATCATAACTAACGCCTCCACTATTTCTTCAGCTATCTCCTTTAGAACTCTAGGATGTAGCCCATCTGGGCCCAGAGATTTATCAATTTTTAGACCTCTTAGTTTCTCTAGCACTTTCTCCTTTGTGATGGCTACCATATTCAACTCTGCCCCCTGACTCTCCGGAATTGTTGGGATATTACTCATGTCTTCTACTGTGAAGACTGACGCAAAGTACTTATTTAGTTTCTCAGCTATTTCCTTGTCTCCCATCACAAAATTACCAGCGTCATTTTGGAGCGGCCCAATGTCAACTTTTGCCTCCCGTTTGTTTTTAATGTATTTAAAGAAACTTTTACTATCATTCCTAATGTTACTGGCTAGCCTAACTTCATATTTGATCCTCTCTTTCCTTATCTCTCTCTTTGTTATCCTCTGTTTGTTTTTGTAGCCTTCCCAATCTTCTGACTTCCCACAACTCTTTGCCACATTATAGGCTTTCTCTTTTGCTTTGATGCATTCGCTAACTTCCTTTGTCAGCCATGGCTGCCTAATCCCCCCTCTGATAACCTTTCTTTTCTTTGGGATGAACCTCTGCACTGTGTCCTCAATTACTCCCAGAAACTCCTGCCATTGCTGTTCTACTGTCTTTCCCACTAGGCTCTGCTCCCAGTCGATTTCCGTCAGTTCCTCCCTCATGCCCCTGTAGTTACCTTTATTTAACTGTAACACCTTTACATCTGATTCTACCTTCTTTCTTTCAAATTGGAGATTGAATTCGACCATATTATGATCACTGCCTCCTAAGTGCTCCCTTACTTTAAGATCTTTAATCAAGTCTGGCTCATTACATAACACTAAGTCCAGAATGGCCTGTCCCCTCGTGGGCTCCATCACAAGCTGTTCCAAAAAGCCCTCCTGTAAACATTCAATGAATTCCCTTTCCTTGGGTCCACTGGCAGCATTATTTACCCAGTCCACCTGCATATTGAAGTCCCCCATGATCACTGTGACCTTGCCTTTCTGACAAGAGGAACCATCAACAGTATCATTCGAGGTCATGGATGTGCCATATGTTGAAGTTGGATAAGACTGTATTTACTGGTTCTGGCCACGTGCTGTGCTGGAAGGGTGATCCTGCTGAGAATCGTTGAAGCTTGTCGAATTGGAAACAGAATTGCTGCTCGCATCAATACCTGGTGATGGTGTGAAACTAGAACCTTGCATCTGATAGGAATATACCGTCTGGCCAGGCTGGGGTGCAGCAAATCCTGGGCTGTAACTAAGGCATCCAGTCTGTAGTGCAGATAGCGCTCGAGGTAGTCCTCCTTCGGTCTTGATTCCATTAGTGGGCAATCCGCAGTGCTGGCCTATTTGAGAATATGCTGCATAGACTGCTGGCTGCTGCATGCCTGAATACTGGGCCTGTCCAGCATGAGCTGTCATTGGCTGCACTGCTGGTGTGGAAATAAATGTGTGGATATAGCTGTGGTGAATATTGGTGTATTCCTCTTGGACTGTAGCCGCTGCTTGTTATTACTGACCCAGTGTAATTGTTAAGTGATCCATCTCCTGTCGTTGTGGCATCTGCTGCCACCCTGAGCGTGCCATCACTGAGGTTGCGGCACTCCCTGTCTGGAGTAAAGTCCGGCTTACGTGAATCAGAGTCGGCGTTTGGTTGCTCCCCATCTGGAGTCTGGTCTGTTTTAACTGAGTCAGTGTTGGTTTGTTGATGCTCCCAAGTCCGGAGTCTCAGCAGGTTCACTGGAGTCAGCTGACATTTCTTGAAGCTGCACGTCTGGAGTCGGAACATGCAGGAATGCATCGACTTGTGGAGAGGTTCGAGCGAATGAGGGTGGAAGTATCGCGGTGTCACCGGAGTCACCAGTGGTCTCACAGTGACCGTCGAGTGCCTCTGTGCACACTAGCTGAGGTCTGTCACTTTGCACATCTTGCATGGGGAGTGGGATGCTGTCGTCACTCGTCTCCCATACCGTGGGTAGAGCCTCAGTAGCTGCTTGTTGTTCACTTGGGTTGGGTAAATTGTCAGAGTCTTCATCTGGTGGCGCAGACAATGTGGGTGGACTGTCATTGTCTTGCTGTTGTGCTTCATTTGGGCTTGGACTGTCTTCGTCACTTTGTTCTTCACTGTAGCATGATAGACCGCCATGGTCATCCTGCTGTGCACTGGAGCGTGGTAGACTGTCATAGGAGAGGTCTTGAACGAGTACTTTTCTTCTGTATTTACAAATGAGAGGGGCGATATTGTTGGAGAGGACAGTGTGAAACAGATTGGTAAGCTCGAGGAAATACTTGTTAGGAAGGAAGATGTGTTGGGCATTTTGAAAAACTTGAGGATAGACACGTCCCCCGGGCCTGACGGGATATATCCAAGGATTCTATGGGAAGCAAGAGATGAAATTGCAGAGCCGTTGGCAATGATCTTTTCGTCCTCACTGTCAACAGGGGTGGTACCAGGGGATTGGAGAGTGGCGAATGTCGTGCCCCTGTTCAAAAAAGGGACTAGGGATAACCCTGGGAATTACAGGCCAGTTAGTCTTACTTCGGTGGTAGGCAAAGTAATGGAAAGGGTACTGAAGGATAGGATTTCTGAGCATCTGGAAAGACACTGCTTGATTAGGGATAGTCAGCGCGGATTTGTGAGGGGTAGGTCTTGCCTTACAAATCTTATTGAATTCTTTGAGGGGGTGACCAAGCATGTGGATGAAGGTAAAGCAGTGGATGTAGTGTACATGGATTTTAGTAAGGCATTTGATAAGGTTCCCCATGGTAGGCTTCTGCAGAAAGTAAGGAGGCATGGGATAGCGGGAAATCTGGCCAGTTGGATAACGAACTGGCTAACCGATAGAAGTCAGAGAGTGGTGGTGGATGGCAAATATTCAGCCTGGATCCCAGTTACCAGTGGCGTACCGCAGGGATCAGTTCTGGGTCCTCTGCTGTTTGTAATTTTCATTAATGACTTGGATGAGGGAGTTGAAGGGTGGGTCAGTAAATTTGCAGACGATACGAAGATTGGTGGAGTTGTGGATAGTAAGGAGGGCTGTTGTCGGCTGCAAAGAGACATAGATAGGATGCAGAGCTGGGCTGAGAAGTGGCAGATGAAGTTTAACCCTGAAAAGTGTGAGGTTGTCCATTTTGGAAGGACAAATATGAATGCGGAATACAGGGTTAACGGTAGAGTTCTTGGCAATGTGGAGGAGCAGAGAGATCTTGGGGTCTATGTTCATACATAGTTTGGAAGTTGCCACTCAAGTGGATAGACCTGTGAAGAAGGCCTATGGTGTGCTCGCGTTCATTAACAGAGGGATTGAATTTAAGAGCCGTGAGGTGATGATGCAGCTGTACAAAACTTTGGTAAGGCCACATTTGGAGTACTGTGTACAATTCTGGTCACCTCATTTTAGGAAGGATGTGGAAGCTTTGGAAAAGGTGCAAAGAAGATTTACCAGGATGTTACCTGGAATGGAGAGTAGGTCTTACGAGGAAAGGTCGAGGGTGCTAGGCCTTTTCTCATTAGAGCGGAGAAGGATGAGGGGCGACTTGATAGAGGTTTATAAGATGATCAGGGGAATAGATAGAGTAGACAGTCAGAGACTTTTTCCCCGGGTGGAACAAACCATTACAGGGGGACATAAATTTAAGGTGAAAGGTGGAAGATATAGGAGGGATATCAGAGGTAGGTTCTTTACCCAGAGAGTAGTGGGGGCATGGAATGCACTGCCTGTGGAAGTAGTTGAGTCGGAAACATTAGGGACCTTCAAGCAGCTATTGGATAGGTACATGGATTACGGTAAAATGATATAGTGTAGATTTATTTGTTCTTAAGGGCAGCACGGTAGCATTGTGGATAGCACAATGCTTCACAGCTCCAGGGTCCCAGGTTCGATTCCGGCTTGGGTCACTGTCTGTGCGGAGTCTGCACATCCTCCCCGTGTGTGCGTGTGTTTCCTCCGGGTGCTCCGGTTTCCTCCCACAGTCCAAAGATGTGCAGGGTAGGTGAATTGGCCAATGATAAATTGCCCTTAGTGTCCAAAATTGCCCTTGGTGTTGGGTGGAGGTGTTGAGTTTGGGTGGGGTGCTCTTTCCAAGAGCCGGTGCAGACTCAAAGGGCCGAATGGCCTCCTTCTGCACTGTAAATTCAATGATAATCTATGATTAATCTAGGACAAAGGTTCGGCACAACATCGTGGGCCGAAGGGCCTGTTCTGTGCTGTATTTTCTATGTTCTATGTTCTATAGTCTTCTTGCTGTATACGTGAGCATGGCAGACTTGTATCGTCTGCCACTAGTTGGTCAGAGGAGGTTGCTAGACCCTCCTGGTCTTGTTCCTGCAAGGACTGCGCGTCGGAGTCTTGCGTTGCTTCTATCGTGGAGTCTGTCCACGAGCTCGCTGCGGAGGCTTGTGACACTGGAGTCACGTCTTGTTCGTGCAAGGACTGCGGTGTGGAGTCTTGCGAGTCTTCTAACGTGGAGTCGGGAACCCTGCGCGGGGCGTGGACCACGCTCTGTGTGGCAGAGGGCCGCTCTCTGTGGGCGTGTACCGCTCTCTGTCTCTTGGTTTCAGGCCGCAGCGTCATCCTGCACCCACGAGTCGGGATGTCGTATCTGCTGGGCTGAAGATCCTCAAATCCGAAGAACTCGTCGTCGGGGTCGTCAATGTGCAACACGCCTAGTTGCGGTTCGGATTTGGTACTGGGGTAGCCTCCCAGTCGTTGTCTTCTAGGACCATATCATCACTGTTTGCGTCGGAGCTGGCATTGGGCTCGCGAGGTCCAGAGAAAATGTAAAGGGCGGTTTCGAAGTATTCAAGGTCGGAATCATCGGTTTGGGCGCAGGTAACTGCTTGTTGCAGGGGTCGTCGGAGGTTAATTTCATTTCCTGGTTCAGTTTGAGGCATTGTGCTGTCGTTCCAGGTGAAGGGAGGTTGCTTTAAGGCTTTAAAAGATTTTTTCTTTGATTTGGGACGTTTCCCCTTTAAATGGGCGTGGTCCGGGGGCCTCTGACGTCATGACGCGTGTGACATCATACGTAGGACGCGTTTGCGCATGCGCACATCGCTGTTCCTGTACCTGGGACCGACAGCGCAAACGGACCTTCCCGATCTGTGCGCTTCTCGCGCAACTGGGCACGTGCAGTCCCTTTAGAAAGATGGCCGCCGAGCAAAACTGTTCCCTGCTCCGGGATCTCGGCCTCGTGGTGAGCACTGGCGCTTCTCTTGCCTTTCCTTGATGGTTGGAGTGTGTTTTCCTCAC
>NC_092732.1:35432574-35500074 GCF_047496885.1 Scyliorhinus torazame | reverse complement strand
GGAAATGCACCTGTGTGCGCCTGGTCATGTATGTCTTTATATGTGTGAACATACATGATTCATGTGTGTGTGCGTGTGTGTGTGTGTGTGTTCGGACAAGTATGTGTCTGTTAGTGTGTGTATTTTGGGGTATGTGAGTGGTCATATGTGTGTGTGCTTTGACATGTAGGAATGTGTGGTCATATGTGTGTATTCACACACATGTGCTCTTGATCCCCCCCCCCCCCGCCTCCCCACCACCACCAGTCTTATTCCCCTCCTGCCAATGTGCATGGCTGTTTGCCGTTGGGAGGTGAGCAAGACTGGAAGTGGAATCGAATCCCAAGACAGCCTCGGCATCCTGGGGTGGGCTGGGAATTGGGGGGGGGGGAGAATGGGAACAGCTGACGGTGCAGACTGTGTGACATTAGCACGACGGCTGTATGACGGAGTTCCGTCTCCAGGGTGCTGGGTAAACACAAGCCTCCAATCAGCTCAGCTCGACACAGTTTGCACACTCCGGGCTCCCTCAGGCCGGGGAAATCCCAATTTCCTGAGCAGCGATCTTCAAACAACAAATTCACCGAATATCACCCACGCTCTCTCTCTCTCCCTTGACACTCCCTCTCTCCCTCACTCATACACTCTCTCTCACACTCTCTCTTACACTCCCTCTCTCTCTCCCTCACTCACACACTCTCTCTCACACTCTCTCTTACACTCCCTCTCTCTCGCCCTCACTCACACACTCTCTCTCACACTCTCTCCCTTGACACCCTCTCTCCCTCACTCACACACTCTCTCTCACACTCCCTCTCTCTCGCCCTCTCTCACACTCTCTCTCTCACACACTCCCTCTTTCCCTCTCACACACTCTTTCTCTCCCTCACTCTCTCTCTCTCTCACACACTCCCTCGCTCTCTCACACTCTCTCTCACATACACTCTCTCTCTCACACACTCTCCCTCTCTCACTCTTTCTCCCCCTCGCACTCCCTCTCTCACACACTGTCTCTCACACTCTCTCTTACACTCCCTCTCTCTCGCCCTCTCTCAGACTCTCTCTCTCACACACTCCCTCTTTCCCTCTCACACACTCTTTCTCTCCCTCCCTCTCTCTCTCTCACTCCTTCGCTGTCTCACACTCTCTCTCACACACACTCTCTCTCTCACACACACTCTCTCTCTCACACACTCTCCCTCTCTCACTCTCTCGCCCCCTCTCACTCCCTCTCTCACACACTGTCTCTCACACTCTCTCTTTCACACACACACACTCTCACCCACTCCCTCTCTCACTCCCTCTCTCACACTCTCTCTCTCACACACACTCCCCCTCTCACACTCTCTCTCTCACACACACTCCCTCTCACATTCTCTCTCTCACACACTCCCTCTCTCACACTCTCTCACACACTCTCTCACACACCCTCTCTCCCTCTCACTCTCTCTCACACACTCTCTCACACATACTCTCTCTCCCTCTCTCACACTCTCTCTCACACACTCCCTCTCTCACTCTCATTCTCTCTCCCTCTCATTCTCTCTCACACTCTCTCACACACATTCTCTCTTTCTCTCACACACACTCTCTCACACACTCTCTCTCTCACACACTCCCTCTCTCTCTCTCCCTCTCCCTCTCACACTCTCACTCTCACTCTCTCCCACTCACTCTCTCCCTCTCACTCTCTCTCTCCCTCTCATTCTCTCTCTCCCTCTCTCTCTCCCTCTCTCTCTCCCCCTCTCACTCCCTCTCTCACACACTGTCTCTCACACACACTCACTCTCTCACATTCTCTCTCTCACACACTCCCTCTCTCACTCTCTCTCACACACTCTCACACACACTCCCTCTCTCACACTCTCTCTCTCTCCCTCTCCCTCTCTCACACTCTCTCTCTCACACACACTGTCTCTCACATTCTCTCTCTCACACAGTGAGAGTGGGCAGGCACTCATTCCCAGGGTGGAGGGGGCAGTCACCAGGGGGCATAGGTTTAAGGTCCGTGGGGCAAAGTTTAGAGGAGATGTGCAGGGCAGGTTTTTTTACACAGAGGGTGGTGAGTGTCTGGAACGCGTGGCCAGGGGAGGCTGTGGGAGCAGATACATTAACGCCGTTCAAAAGGTATCTTGACAAACACATGGATAGGACGGGTATAGAGGGATACGGCACAGGGAGGTGCTGTGGGCTTTGGCCAAGGCTAGTATCATGACAGGTTCAGGCTTGGAGGGCCGAAGGGCCTGTTCCTGTGCTGGATTGTTCTTTGTTCACACACTCCCTCATGCAAACTCTCTCTGAACCTAAATCTGAGGGTGTGTTGAAGGATTTATTTCCTCTTCGCGAGTGACCACTTGCCAAGGAAACAACATCAAATCAAGGCTATTCAGTCGTGACAGGCCCTGCCTCCTGGTAATAGTCCGGAGTCAGAGTATCGGGGCCACTTCCCCAGTAACTGGATGTACCTTTGGCCTTGAGGCCTGTTTGCAAGGTAGGGAGGCCTGTATCCATGGTAACAGGGCCTGTATCCATGGTAAGGGCAGGCCTGTTTCCTCAGTTATATGGACTCTTTCCTGCGTGATGCGACCATCAATTCACTCGAAGGCACGTGGAGAAGTAAACAGTGGTTTTAATTAGCTTAGAACTGTGCCTGCCTGCGACCGGTACAATACTGAAGGCGGCCCCGCAGGTCGGCTGCTCTTATACTTCCTCTAAAGGGGGTGGAGCCATGGGCGGAGCCCGTACATGCCCCAACATATCCCCCCTGTGGGTGAAGCCACACAATGGCCAATAGGTGGAGCCCACAGGGTTTATAACATAACATAACACAGTGCACTGGTGAATTATCAGTAATTATACATTCACCACATTCACCCCCTGTTTAATTCACCCCCTGTTTAATAAAATGAAGTCCGGCGGGGGTGACGGGCTCATAGATTCAGTCGGTCCGGTGCCCGGATTGTACGTTGCGACCGCCGAAGCACTGGTGTTGCAGCCGTTTCGGGTGGCTGGGGAAGTGGGACCAGAGCGGGCACAGGCGTGGACTCCTGGAGCGGCTCTTCCGGAGCTTCATTCCTGTGGACCGGTGTGGTGGGTGGGAGAACCATATCGGGGTAGGGGCGCTGAACATGGGAGTTTGGATCGGGGTAGGGGCGCTGAACATGGGAGTTTGGATCGGGGTAGGGGCGCTGAACATGGGAGGTTGGACGGGACACAGTGTGGGGGATGCAGTAGTGGTCGTGGTGTCGGAGCCTGCGGGCGACAGGTCCCGGAGGGAGACGGTATCTTGCCGGCCATCGGGGTGTTCGACGTACGCATAGTGTGGGTTGGAGTGCAGGAGCTGGACCCTCTCTACCAGGGGGTCGGTCTTATGGCTCCGAACATGTTTTCGGAGGAGGACTGGACCCGGTGTCATCAGCCAGGGCGGGAGCGAGGCCCCTGAGGTAGCTCCCCTAGGGAAAACAAACAAACGGTCATGAGGGGTCTGGTTTGTGGCCGTGCAAAGGAGGAACCTAATCCAGTGGAGCGCATCGGGGAGGACCTCCTGCCAGTGAGAAACTGGGAGATTCCTGGACCGCAGGGTCAGTAGGACGGTCTTCCAGACCGTCGCGTTCTCCCTCTCCACCTGCCCGTTTCCCCTGGGGTTATAACTGGTAGTCCCGCTCGAGGCGATGCCCTTACTGAGCAGGTACTGACGCAGTTCGTCGCTCATGAACGACGAGCCCCGGTCGCTGTGGACATAATTGGGGAAACCGAACAGGGTGAAGACACTATGCAGGGCCTTAATGACGGTGGACGTGGTCATATCGGGGCAGGGGATGGCAAACGGGAAGCGGGAGAACTCATCTATGATGTTGAGGAAATACGTATTGCGGTTATTGGAGGGGAGGGTCCCTTTGAAATCGATACTGAGGTGTTCAAAGGGCCGGGATGCCTTGACCAGGTGGGCCTTATCCGGTCGATAGAAGTGAGGTTTACACTCCGCACAGATTGGGCAGTCTCTGGTTATAGCTCTGACCTCCTCGGTGGAGTAGGGCAGGTTGCGGGCCTTGATGTAATGGGCGAGCCGGGTGACCCCCGGGTGGCAGAGGTCATCGTGGATAGCCCGTAGTCGGTCATCTTGTGCGCTGGCGCATGTGCCGCGGGACAGGGCATCTGGGGGCTCATTGAGCTTCCCAGGACGATATACTATAGCGTAGTTATAGGTGGAGAGTTCGATCCTCCACCTGAAGATCTTATCGTTCTTGATTATTTTAAACAACTAAATTTGACACAGCATCAATGCTCTTGTCACTCGCACAAGTGGGTACATACCACTGCATTATATGCTGCTACATCTACTTTTGTTAAGATGTCCTAAAATTGAAGCTTGGAATCAAATCTCAATTTTTGGTTTCGCCCCGCTGCGTATTATCGAACATGAAGGCAACCGATCGTTGGTCGGTGACGAGGGTAAAGCTCCTCCCAGCGAGGTAGTGCCTCCAGTGCCGCACGGCTTCCACGATGGCTTGGGATTCTTTTTCGACCGAGGAGTGTCGAGTTTCGGAGGTGGTGAGGGTGCGGGAAAAGAACGCTACCGGTCTGCCTGCTTGGTTGGGGGTGGCGGCGAGAGCGACCTCTGAGGCGTCGCTCTCCACCTGGAAGGGGACGGACTCGTCCACCGCGCGCATCGCAGCTTTGGCGATGTCCGCCTTGATGCAGTTGAAGGCCTGGCGGGCCTCGGCTGCCGGTGGAAAGAGGGTGGCCTTAAATAGTGGGCGGGCTTTGTCCGCATACTGGGGGACCCACTGGGCGTAATAGGAGAAAAATCCAAGGCACCTCATCAGGGCCTTGGGGCAGTGAGGGAGAGGGAGTTGCAGGAGGGGGCGCATACGGTCAGGGTCGGGCCCTAGGACCCCGTTCTCCACGACGTAGCCGAGGATGGCCAGTTGGGTTGTGTGGAAAACACATTTCTCCGTGTTGTAGGTGAGGTTGAGTTTTTGGGCGGTTTGGAGAAATCGGTGGAGGTTGGCGCCATGGTCCTGCTGATCATGGCCGCAGATGGTGACGTTGTCCAAGTACGGAAACGTGGCCCGCAGCCCGTACTGGGCCACCATTCGGTCCATCACTCCCCGAAACCCCGTTTGTGATGCCAAAGGGGACCCGGAGGAAATGGAAAAGGCGGCCGTCTGCCTCAAACGCTGTGTAGTGGCGGTCCCCTGGGCGGATTGGGAGCTGGTGGTACGCAGACTTCAGATCCACCGTGGTGAACACGCGGTAGTGCGCGATCTGATTTACCATGTCTGCAATCCGGGGAAGGGGGTACGCATCGAGTTGTGTAAAGCGGTTAATGGTCCGGCTGTAATCAACTACCATCCGGAACTTCTCTCCGGTCTTGACGCCCACCACCTGAGCTCTCCAGGGGCTATTAGGGCAGCACGGTAGCATTGTGGTTAGCACAATTGCTTCACAGCTCCAGGGTCCCAGGTTCGATTCCCCGCTGGGTCACTGTCTGTGCGGAGTCTGCACGTCCTCCCCGTGTGTGCGTGGGTTTCCCCCGGGTGCTCCGGTTTCCTCCCACAGTCCAAAGATGTGCGGGTTAGGTGGATTGGCCATGGTAAATTGCCCTTAGTGTCCAAAATTGTCCTTAGTGTTGGGTGGGGTTTACTGGGTTATGGGGATGGGGTGGAGGTGTTGACCTTGGGAAGGGCGCTCTTTCCAAGAGCCAGTGCAGACTCGATGGGCCGAATGGCCTCCTTCTGCACTGTAAATTCTATGAAAAATCTATCTATTGCTGGCCTCTACGACCCCCTCCCACAAGAGATGCTGGACCTCGGACCGAATGAACGTCCTGTGCTGCATGTTATACCGCCTGCTCCTGGTGGCTACTGGCTTGCAATCGGCGGTGAGGTTTGCGAAGGGGGGGGTCGATTTTTAAGGTCGCGAGGCTGCATATGGTGAGCGGGGGCAGGTACCCCCCGAACCTAAGAGTTAGGCTCCTGAGGCTGCACTGAAAATCGAGTCCTAAGAGGAGAGGAGCGCAGAGGTCTGGGAGCACATATAGTTGAACATTAGCGTACTCAGCGCCCTGGATCGCTAGGGTTGCAGTAGATTTGCACCGAGTGCGACCCAGAGGCGAGGGAGATAGATTGTCGCGTCGGGAATATTGGGAGCGAGCAGCGTCTTACCATGTCCGGGTGAATGAAGCTCTCTGTGCTCCTGGAGTCGAAAAGGTAAGGTGTCTCGTACCCGTTTACCTGGACGGCCATCATGGAACTCCAGAGGTGCTTCGGTTGCGACTGGTCCAGGGTGACCGCGCTGAATTGTGGGTAGCCGGCGGCGTGATCGGAGGTGCTGGGGCAGCCCTGCGATGGCTGCCCGTGTAGGTCATACGCGTCGAGCGGCGTAGCAGATGGCGGCCAAGATGGTGGCCCCCGTTAGTCGAGCGTGGCGGGCGGTGAGGAAGATGGCGTCCAAGATGGCGGCCCCCGTGGATCGCACGTGGCCGGCCGCGTGGAGGAGGATGGCCAAGATGGCGGTCCCCATGAGTCGCACGTGTTATGCGGAGGTGGAGTCGGCAGACACGCTGCCACCTTGCGGGGTCTGCGGGCCTGTGAGTCTGTGGATCGGGCCTGTGAGTTTGAGTTCTTAGACCTGGCCAGGCATACCTTAGCGAAGTATCCTTTTCGCTGCTGCAGTTTGCGTTGCGGGCCGGGCAGTGCTGTCGGGGGTGTTGGGACTAGCCGCAAAAATAGCAGGGTAGCCCCCCCATGATGGGTGGGCGGCCGCGCGGCACAGGCCTAGGGTAATCTCTGGTCGGGGGCCCACGAGGGGGTCGCATGGTCGGCCAGGAACGCAGTAAGGCTCTGGAAAGCGGCCTCCAGAGAGGTAGCCAGTTTTACCGTGTCGTCCAGGTCCTGGGCCCCTTTTTCGAGCAGGCGCTGTCTTACATAGTTCAATCGGACCCCCGCCACGTAGACGTCTCGGACGGCGAGCTCCATGTGCTGAGTGGCCGTAACGGCCTGGTAGTTACAGTTGCGCGCGAGGGCTTTGAGGTCGCGTAGGCAATCATCTAGCGACTCCCTGGGGCGCTGGCGGCGAGTGGTGAAGACGTGTCGCGCGTATACCTCGTTCACAGGCTGCATGTAGAGGCGTTCGAGCAGTGCGAGGGCCTCTGTATAGGAAGCTGCTTCGTCGAGCTGGACAGAAATGCGATGGCTCACCCGTGCGTGGAGGAGGCACAGCTTCTGTTCGTCAGAGACGGATGGCGTAGACGACGTGGCGAGATAGGCCTTGAAGCATCGAAGTCAATGTGAAAAAATTTCTCTCGCCTCCGTGGCCTGTGGATCGAGTTCCAGTCTGTCTGGTTTGAGGGCTGATTCCATAGTAGTATTTTAAGCTGATTAAATTGATGCGACCATCAATTCACTCGAAGACACGTGGAGAAGTAAACCGTGGTTTTAATTAGCTTAGAACTGAGCGTGCCTGCGACCGGGTACAATACTGAAGGTGGCCCCGCAGGTCAGCTGCTCTTATACTTCCTCTAAAGGGGTGGAGCCATGGGCGGAGCCCGTACATACCCCAACATATCCCCTGTGGGTGAAGCCACACAATGGCCCATAGGTGGAGCCCACAGGTTTAATAACATAACATATCATAATACAGTGCACTGGTGAATTATCAGTAATTATACATTCACCACACTGTGGAAAGGGGACTGTCTCCAGGGTAACAGGGCCTGTATCCATGGTAACGGGGCTTGTATCTATGGTAATAGGTTCTGTATCCAGTGTACAGGGCCTGTACCATGGTAACAGGGTCCTGTGTCTCTAATAACTGGGCCTGTATCCATGGTATTAGGCCTGTACCCATGTTGACTGAGCCTGTATCCATAGTATTAGGCCTACACCCCTGGTAACTGGGCCTGCATGGTATTAGGCCTACACCCCTGGTAACTGAGCCTGTATCCATGGTAACAGGGGCCTGTATCCCCGGTTACTGAGCCTGTATCCATGGTATTAGGCCTGTACCCATGTTGACTGGGCCTGTATCCATGGTAACAGGGGCCTGTATCCCTGGTTACTGAGCCTGTATCCGTGGTATTAGGCCTGTACCCATAGTAACAGGGCCTGTATCCATGGTATTAGGCCTACACCCCTGGTAACTGGGCCTGTATCCATGGTAACAGGTTGTGCATCCAGGGTAATAGGGCCTGTATCCATGGAAACAGGGGCCTGTATCCTTGGTTACTGAGCCTGTATCCGTGGTATTAGGCCTGTACCCCTGGTAACAGGGCCTGTATCCATGGTATTGGGCCTTTACCCATGGTAACATGACGTACCCATGGTAACGGGGCCTGTAATCTAGGTCACAGAGTTTACGCTTTGTTCTGGGAGAAGTGAGCCTGCCTGAGGGACTGTTGTAAAGACATTGAGAGAAAGATCAGCAGGAATCGGCGAATCATACGCTCTTTGAAGCTCAGTGTGGTTTGGTCAATAACTGAGGTGTCCAGGGGTTTATTCAACTTGAGAGAAATTGTTGGCGTTTGAAGCTTTCAATTTGAGGCAAGGCGGTCGTGATCCAGTGACCTTTAACCCAACCCCACCCACCACCCCACCGCCAATCTCCATCAAGTCTAATCGTTCACGCTAACCGTATCTCCTTCATCTCAGGATTTCAACATAACACTCGCAAATGGGATCTTACTCTGCAGGCTATTGTCAAAGGGCGTTCTCCAGCCTGCTGTGTATCTGCCCTGTCACCAACTGCCCTGCCCTCAACTGCCCCCTCACCAATTGCCCCGAAACTGACCCCATGCCAAATCCTCGTCACCAACTGCCCCCTCAACAACTGCCCGCTTGCCAACTGCCCCCTCACCAACTGTCCCCTCGCCAACTGCCCCCTCACCAATTGCCCCGAAACTGACCCCATGCCAAATCCTCGTCACCAACTGCCCCCTCAACAACTGCCCCCTCACCAACTGCCCCCTTGCCAACTGCCCCCTCACCAACTGCCTCCTCGCCAACTGCACCCTCAACAACTGCCCCCTTGCCAACTGCACCCTCACCAACTGCCTCCTCGCCAACTGCCCCCTCATCAACTGTCCCCTCACCAACTGCCTCCTCACCAACTGCCCCCTCGCCAGCTGTCCCCTCGCCAGCTGTCCCCTCGCCAACTGCCCCCTCGGCAACTGCCCCCTTGGCAACTGCCCCCTCAACAACTGACCCTCACCAACTGCCCCCTCACCAACTGCCCCGAAACTGACCCCATGCCAAATCCTCATCACCAACTGCCCCCTCAACAACTGCCCCCTCGCCAACTGCCCCCTCACCAACTGCCCCCTCAACAACTGCCCCCTCGCCAACTGCCCCCTCGCCAACTGCCCCCTCACCAACTGCCCCGAAACTGACCCCATGCCAAATCCTCATCACCAACTGCCCCCTCAACAACTGCCCCTTCACCAACAGCCCCC
This sequence comes from Scyliorhinus torazame, assembly GCF_047496885.1. Lineage (NCBI taxonomy): Eukaryota > Metazoa > Chordata > Chondrichthyes > Carcharhiniformes > Scyliorhinidae > Scyliorhinus > Scyliorhinus torazame. The sequence continues at coordinate 35,490,644 of NC_092732.1, read as the reverse complement.
TCACCAACTGCCCCCTCACCAACTGTCCCCTCACCAACTGCCCCCTCACCAACTGCCCCCACACCAACTGCCTCCTCGCCAACTGCCCCCTCGGCAACTGCCCCCTCACCAACTGCCCCCTCGCCAACTGCCCCCTCACCAACTGTCCCCTCACCAACTGCCCCCTCGCCAACTGCCCCCTCGCCAACTGCCCCCTCACCAACTGTCCCCTCGCCAACTGCCCCCTCACCAACTGTCCCCTCGCCAACTGCCCCCTCGGCAACTGTCCCCTCACCAACTGCCCCCTCACAAACTGCCCCCTCACCAGCTGCCCACTCACCAGCTGCCCTCTCACCAACTGTCCCCTCGCCAACTGCCCCCTCGCCAACTGCCCCCTCACCAACTGTCCCCTCGCCAACTGCCCCCTCGCTAACTGCCCCCTCACCAACTGCCCCCTCACAAACTGCCCCCTCACCAGCTGCCCCCTCACCAACTGTCCCCTCGCCAACTGCCCCCTCGCCAACTGTCCCCTCACCAACTGCCCCCTCGCCAACTGCCCCCTCGCCAACTGCCCCCTCGCCAACTGCCCCCTCGGCAACTGCCCCCTCACCAACTGCCCCCTCACCAACTGCCCCTCGCCAACTGCCCCCTCACCAACTGCCCCCTCACCAACTGCCCCCTCACCAACTGCCCCCTCACCAACTGCCCCTCGCCAACTGTCCCCTCACCAACTGCCCCCTCACCAACTGCCCCCTCACCAACTGCCCCCTCACCAACTGCCCCTCGCCAACTGTCCCCTCGCCAACTGCCCCCTCACCAACTGCCCCCTCACCAACTGCCCCCTCACCAACTGCCCCTCGCCAACTGTCCCCTCACCAACTGCCCCCTCGCCAACTGCCCCCTCACCAACTGCCCCTCGCCAACTGTCCCCTCACCAACTGCCCCCTCACCAACTGCCCCTCGCCAACTGTCCCCTCACCAACTTCCCCCTCGGCAACTGCCCCCTCACCAACTGCCCCCTCACCAACTGCCCCCTCGCCAACTGTCCCCTCGCCAACTGTCCCCTCGCCAACTGTCCCCTCGCCAACTGTCCCCTCGCCAACTGTCCCCTCGCCAACTATCCCCTCACCAACTGCCCCCTCACCAACTGTCCCCCACCAACTGTCCCCTCACCAACTGCCCCCTCACCAACTGCCCCCTCACCAACTGTCCCCTCACCAACTGCCCCCTCGCCATCTGTCCCCTCGCCAACTGCCCCCTCGCCAACTGTCCCCTCGCCAACTGTCCCCTCAACAACTGTCCCCTCGCCAACTGTCCCCTCACCAACTGCCCCCTCACCAACTGTCCCCTCGCCAACTGTCCCCTCGCCAACTGTCCCCTCGCCAACTGTCCCCTCGCCAACTGTCCCCTAACCAACTGCCCCCTCGCCAACTGCCCCCTCGCCAACTGCCCCCTCGCCAACTGTCCCCTCGCCAACTGCCCCCTCGGCAACTGCCCCCTCACCAACTGCCCCCTCACCAACTGCCCCCTCACCAACTGCCCCCTCGCCAACTGTCCCCTCGCCAACTGTCCCCTCACCAACTGCCCCCTCACCAACTGTCCCCTCACCAACTGCCCCCTCACCACCTGCCCCCTCACCAACTGCCCCCCCGGCAACTGCCCCCTCACCAACTGCCCCTCACCAACTGCCCCCTCACCAACTGCCCCCTCGGCAACTGCCCCCTCACCAACTGCCCCTCGCCAACTGCCCCCTCACCAACTGCCCCCTCACCAACTGTCCCCTCACCAACTGCCCCCTCGGCAACTGCCCCCTCAGCAACGGCCCCCTCACCAACTGCCCCCTCACCAACTGTCCCCTCACCAACTGCCCCCTCGCCAACTGTCCCCTCACCAACTGCCCCCTTGGCAACTGCCCCCTCGCCAACTGCCCCCTCAACAACTGCCCCCTCAACAACTGCCCCCTCACCAACTGTCCCCTCACCAACTGCCCCCTCGCCAACTGCCCCCTCAACAACTGCCCCCTCGCCAACTGTCCCCTCGCCAACTGCCCCCTCACCAACTGCCCCCTCAACAACTGCCCCCTTGCTAACTGCCCCCTCACCAACTGCCCCCTCACCAACTGCCCCCTCACCAACTGCCCCCTCACCAACTGCCCCCTCACCAACTGTCCCCTCAGCAACTGTCCCCTCGCCAACTGCCCCCTCACCAACTGTCCCCTCACCAACTGCCCCCTCACCAACTGCCCCCTCACCAGCTGTCCCCTCGCCAACTGTCCCCTTGCCAACTGCCCCCTCAACAACTGTCCCCTCACCAACTGCCCCCTCACCAACTGCCCCGAAACTGACCCCATGCCAAATTATCGTCAACAACTGCCCGCTCGCCAGCTGTCCCCTCCCCAACTGTCCCCTCACCAACGGCCCCCTCACCAACTGCCCCTCGCCCACGGCCCCCTCACCAACTACCCCCTCACCAACTGCCCCTCGCCAACTGCCCCCTCACCAATTGCCCCTCGCTAACAGCCCCCTCACCAACTGCCTCATCACCAACTGCCCCTCGCCAACTGCCCCCTCACCAACTGCCCCCTCACCAACTGCCCCCTCACCAACTGCCCCCTCACCAACTGCCCCCTCAGCAACTGCCCCCTCACCAACTACCCCCTCACCAACTGCCCCCTCGGCAACTGCCCCCTCACCAACTGCCCCTCGCCAACTGCCCCCTCACCAACTGCCCCCTCTCCAACTGCCCCCTCACCAACTGCCCCCTCGGCAACTGCCCCCTCACCAACTGCCCCCTCACCAACTGTCCCCTCACCAACTGCCTCCTCGCCAACTGCCCCCTCGCCAGCTGTCCCCTCGCCAACTGCCCCCTCGGCAACTGCCCCCTTGGCAACGGCCCCCTCACCAACTGCCCCCTCACCAACTGTCCCCTCGCCAACTGCCCCCTCAACAACTGCCCCCTCACCAACTGTCCCCTCACCAACTGCCCCCTCGCCAACTGCCCCCTCAACAACTGCCCCCTCACCAAATGTCCCCTCGCCAACTGCCCCCACACCAACTGCCCCCTCAACAACTGCCCCCTCACCAACTGGCCCCTCACCAACTGCCCCCTCACCAACTGCCCCCTCACCAACTGCCCCCTCACCAACTTGGCAAAGGCTCAGAGGGAACTGGTGATAGTTTTCAATCATGAAGACAGATGCTAAATGTTGATAATACCTTTCTATTCTACATCTGTCTTTCACTCTTTCTCTCTGTTTTTCTCTCTCTGTTTCTCGCTGTCTGTCTCTCTCTTTGTCTCTCTCTCCCTGTCTCTGTCTCTCTGTCTCTCGCTCTCTCGCTCTTCCACTCTCTCTGTTTCTCTTTCTCTCTCTCTCCCTCTCTCCCTGTCTCTCTCTCTCTCCCTCTCTTGCTCTCCCACTCTCTCTGTTTCTCTGTCTCTCGCTTTCTCTCTGTCTCTCTCTCGCCCTCTCTCGGTGTCTCTCTCTCGCTCTCGCTGTCCCCTCTCTTTCTCTCTGTGCTTCTCTCTGTCTGTCTCTCGCTCCCACTGTCTCTCCCTCTCTATCTCACCCCCTCCCTCTCTCTGAATCTCTCTGCCCCTGCCTCTGTCTCCCTCTGTCTCTGTCTCTTTCTCTCTCTCTCTCTCTCTTTCTCTGTCCATCTCTCTCTCTCTAACTCTCCCCCTCTCTCCACCAGATGTTTGTCACAAATCGTTGCTAGGGGACCGGGCGCTCTCCCGGCAACGAGCAGGAAGCTGGGCTCATTAATGAGCGGGAAGAGAACATTCTGGAAGGTGGATGATGACGGAGGGGATGGTGGGGGGGGGAGGGGGGGGGGGGGGGTGTTGATGTTCCTGAGCAAATCCGTCGAATCAGCCAGTATCACAATGGCAAACAGATTGTAATAATAATAACCAAACGCAGCCAGTGTGCAGTCGAACCGGGGCTTCCTGTAAACACCGCTCTGGGTAAACATCTCAAATCCTGCATCCTAAACCACTCCCCGGCCTGCATTGCCCGATGGGCATCATCGAAACTCTTCAGTGACAACCTCACGTCGATTTCACTGAACTGCATTCGTTTAGCGCTTTCACCGGCCTACCCAGAGAGGCCCCACGGCCAGTCAGTGCAGGAAATGTGGCGGACAATTGGCTCAGAGTATTGTCCGCGAGGGTTTCCTCCGGGTGCTCCGGTTTCCTCCCACAATCCACGGATTGGCCGTGCTAAATTGCCCCTTAGAACATAGAACATAGTGTCCAAAGATGTGCAGGTTGGGTGGATTGGCCGCGCTAAATTGTCCCTTAGTGTCCAAAGATGTGCAGGTTAGGTGGATTGGCCGTGCTAAATTGTCCCTTAGTGTCCAAAGATGTGCAGGTTGGGTGGATTGGCCGCGCTAAATTGTCCCTTAGTGTCCAAAGGTGTGCAGGTTAGGTGGATTGGCCGTGCTAAATTGTCCCTTAGTGTCCAAAGATGTGCAGGTTAGGTGGATTGGCCGTGCTAAATTGTCCCTTAGTGTCCAAAGATGTGCAGGTTAGGTGGATTGGCCGTGCTAAATTGTCCCTTAATGTACAAAGATGTGCAGGTTAGGTGGATTGGCTGTGCTAAATTGTCCCTTAGTGTACAAAGATGTGCAGGTTAGATGGATTGGCCGTGCTAAGTTGTCCCTCAGTGTCCAAAGATGTGCAGGTTAGGGGGATTGGCCGTGCTAAATTGTCCCTTAGTGTCCAAAGATGTGCAGGTTGGGTGGATTGGCCGTGCTAAATTGTCCCTTAATGTACAAAGATGTGCAGGTTAGGTGGATTGGCCGTGCTAAATTGTCCCTTAATGTACAAAGATGTGCAGGTTAGGTGGATTGGCTGTGCTAAATTGTCCCTTAGTGTACAAAGATGTGCAGGTTAGATGGATTGGCCGTGCTAAATTGCCCCTTAGTGTCCAAAGATGTGCAGGTTAGGGGGATTGGCCGTGCTAAATTGTCCCTTAGTGTCCAAAGATGTGCAGGTTGGGTGGATTGGCCGTGCTAAATTGTCCCTTAATGTACAAAGATGTGCAGGTTAGGTGGATTGGCCGTGCTAAATTGTCCCTTAATGTACAAAGATTTGCAGGTTAGGTGGATTGGCTGTGCTAAATTGTCCCTTAGTGTCCAAAGATGTGCAGGTTAGATGGATTGGCCGTGCTAAATTGCCCCTTAGTGTCCAAAGATGTGCAGGTTAGGTGGATTGGCCGTGCTAAATTGTCCCTTAGTGTCCAAAGTTAGGTGGATTGGCCGTGCTAAATTGTCCCTTAGTGTCCAAAGATGTGCAGGTTGGGTGGATTGGCCGTGCTAAATTGTCCCTTAGTGTACAAAGATGTGCAGGTTAGATGGATTGGCCGTGCTAAATTGCCCCTTAGTGTCCAAAGATGTGCAGGTTAGGGGGATTGGCCGTGCTAAATTGTCCCTTAGTGTCCAAAGATGTGCAGGTTGGGTGGATTGGCCGTGCTAAATTGTCCCTTAATGTACAAAGATGTGCAGGTTAGGTGGATTGGCCGTGCTAAATTGTCCCTTAATGTACAAAGATTTGCAGGTTAGGTGGATTGGCTGTGCTAAATTGTCCCTTAGTGTCCAAAGATGTGCAGGTTAGATGGATTGGCCGTGCTAAATTGCCCCTTAGTGTCCAAAGATGTGCAGGTTAGGTGGATTGGCCGTGCTAAATTGTCCCTTAGTGTCCAAAGTTAGGTGGATTGGCCGTGCTAAATTGTCCCTTAGTGTCCAAAGATGTGCAGGTTGGGTGGATTGGCCGTGCTAAATTGTCCCTTAGTGTCCAAAGATGCGCAGGTTGGGTGGATTGACCGTGATAAATTGTCCCTTAGTGTCCAAAGAACAAAGAACAAAGAACAAAGAAATGTACAGCACAGGAACAGGCCCTTCGGCCCTCCAAGCCCGTGCCGACCATGCTGCCTGACTAAACTACAATCTTCTACACTTCCTGGGTCCGTATCCCTCTATGCCCATCCTATTCATGTATTTGTCAAGATGCCCCTTAAATGTCACTATTGTCCCTGCTTCCACTACCTCCTCCGGCAGCGAGTTCCAGGCACCCACTACCCTCTGTGTAAAAAACTTGCCTCGTACATCTACTCTGAACATTGCCCCTCGCACCTTAAACCTATGCCCCCTAGTAATTGACCCATCTACACTGGGGAAAAGCCTATGACTATCCACTCGGTCTATGCCCCTCATAATTTTGTAGACCTCTATCAGGTCGCCCCTCAACCTCCGTCGTTCCAGTGAGAACAAACCGAGTTTATTCAACCGCTCCTCATAGCTAATGCCCTCCATACCAGGCAACATTCTGGTAAATCTCTTCTGCACCCTCTCTACATCCTTCTGGTAGTGTGGCGACCAGAATTGAAAACTATACTCCAAGTGTGGCCTAACTAAGGTTCTATACAGCTGCAACATGACTTGCCAATTCTTATACTCAATGCCCCGGCCAATGAAGGCAAGCATGCCGTATGCCTTCTTGACTACCTTCTCCACCTGTGTTGCCCCTTTCAGTGACCTGTGGACCTGTACACCTAGATCTCTCTGACTTTCAATACTCTTGAAGGTTCTACCATTCACTGTATATTCCCTACCTGCATTAGACCTTCCAAAATGCATTACCTCACATTTGTCCGGATTAAACTCCATCTGCCATCTCTCCGCCCAGGTCTCCAAACAATCTAAATCCTGCTGTATCCTCTGACAGTCCTCATCGCTATCCGCAATTCCACCAACCTTTGTGTCGTCTGCAAACTTACTAATCAGACCAGTTACATTTACCTCCAAATCATTTATATATACTACAAACAGAAAAGGTCCCAGCACTGATCCCTGCGGAACACCACTAGTCACAGCCCTCCAATTAGAAAAGCATCCTTCCATTGCTACCCTCTGCCTTCTATGGCCTAGCCAGTTCTGTATCCACCTTGTCAGCTCACCCCTGATCCCGTGTGACTTCACCTTTTGTACTAGTCTACCATGAGGGACCTTGTCAAAGGCCTTACTGAAGTCCATATAGACAACATCCACTGCCCTTCCTGCATCAATCACCTTTGTGACCTCCTCGAAAAACTCTATCAAGTTAGTGAGACACAACCTCCCCTTCACAAAACCATGCTGCCTCGCACTGATACGTCCATTTGCTTCCAAATGGGAGTAGATCCTGTCTCAAAGAATTCTCTCCAGTAATTTCCCTACCACTGACGTAAGGCTCACCGGCCTGTAGTTCCCTGGATTATCATTGCTACCCTTCTTAAACAGAGGAATAACATTGGCTATTCTCCAGGCCTCCGGGACATCACCGAAAGACAGTGAGGATCCAAAGATTTCTGTCAAGGCCTCAGCAATTTCCCCTCTAGCCTACTTCAGTATTCTGGGGTAGATCCCATCAGGCCCTGGGGACTTATCTACCTTAATATTTTTCAAGACGCCCAACACCTCGTCTTTTTGGATCACAATGTGACCCAGGCTATCTACACACCATTCTCCAGACTCAACATCTACCAATTCCTTCTCTTTGGTGAATACTGATGCAAAGTATTCATTTAGTACCTCACCCATTTCCTCTGGCTCCACACATAGATTCCCTTGCCTATCCTTCAGTGGGCCAACCCTTTCCCTGGCTACCCTCTTGCTTTTTATGTACGTTTAAAAAGTCTTGGGATTTTCCTTAACCCAAAGATGTGCGGGTTAGGTGGACTGGGCGTGCTAAATTGTCCCTTTGTGTCCAAAGATGTGCAGGTTAGGTGGATAGGCCGTGCTAAATTGCCCCTTAGTGTCCAAAGATGTGCAGGTTAGGTGGATTGGCCGTGCTAAATTGCCCCTTAGAGTCCAAAGATGTGCAGGTTAGGTGGATTGGCCGTGCTAAATTGTCCTTTAGTGTCCAAAGATGTGCAGGTTAGGTGGATTGGCCGTGCTAAATTGTCCCTTAGTGTCCAAAGATGTGCGGGTTAGGTGGATTAGTCGTACTAAATTGTCCCTCAGTGTCCAAAGATGTACAGGTTAGGTGGATTGGCCGTGCTAAATTGTCCCTTAGTGTCCAAAGATGTACAGGTTAGGTGGATTGGCTGTGCTAAATTGACCCTTAGTGTCCAAAGATGTGCGGGTTAGGTGGATTGGCCGTGCTAAGTTGTCCCTTAGTGTCCAAAGATGTGCCGGTTAAGTGGATTGGCCGTGCTAAATTGTCCCTTAGTGTCCAAAGATGTGTCGGTTAGGTGGATTGGCCGTGCTAAATTGCCCCTTAGTGTCCAAAGATCCGCAGGTTGGGTGGATTGGCCGTGCTAAATTGCCCCTTAGTGTCCAAAGATGTGCAGGTTAGGTGGATTGGCCGTGCTAAATTGTCCGTTAGTGTCCAAAGATGTGCAGGTTAGGTGGATTGGCCGTGCTAAATTGTCCGTTAGTGTCGAAAGATGTACAGGTTAGGTGGATTGGCCATGCTAAATTGTCCCTTAGTGTCCAAAGATGTGCAGGTTAGGGGGATTGGCCATGCTAAATTGCCCCTGAGTGTCCAATGATGCGCAGGTTGGGTGGATTGGCCGTGCTAAATTGTCCGTTAGTGTCCAAAGATGTACAGGTTAGGTGGATTGGCCATGCTAAATTGCCCCTTAGTGTCCAAAGATGTGCAGGTTAGGTGGATTGGCCGTGCTAAATTGCCCCTTAGTGTCCAAAGATGTACAGGTTAGGTGGATTGGCCGTGCTAAATTGCCCCTTAGTGTCCAAAGATGTACAGGTTAGGTGGATTGGCCGTGCTAAATTGCCCCTTAGTGTCCAAAGATGTACAGGTTAGGTGGATTGGCCGTGTTAAATTGTCCCTTAGTGTCCAAAGATGTGCGGGTTAGGTGGATTGGCCGTGTTAAATTGTCCCTTAGTGTCCGAAGATGTGCAGGTTAGGTGGATTGACCGTGCTAAATTGCCCCTTAGTGTCCGAAGATGTGCAGGTTAGGTGGATTGGCCGTGCTAAATTGCCCCTTAGTGTCCAAAGATGTGCGGGTTAGGTGGATTGGCCGTGCTAAATTGTCCCTTAGTGTCCAAAGATGTGCAGGTTAGGTGGATTGGCCGTGCTAATTTGTCCCTTAGTGTCCAAAGATGTGCAGGTTAGGTGGATTGGCCGTGCTAAATTGTCCCTTAGTGTCCAAAGATGTGCAGGTTAGATGGGGTTGCGAGGATAGGGTGGGGGGTAGGGTGTATGCGCCTGGGCGTTAATTCAGTGAGTCACTGTAGACTCGATTAGCTTCCTTCTGCACTTTTGGGATTCAGAGGTTCCACGACCAGGATCCCATAGATACCTTTGTGATAATGACCCAAATCCTCTTGTTTTTATCATTGATGTTGGTTGAGGGTTAATATTGGACCCCAGGCCACTCACGACCCACCCTTCACCCACGTCGCCATCACGCACACCCCATACTCTCGGAGGGTCTGTGCTGAGGGAGCGCCGCACTGTGGGAGGGTCAGTACTGAGGGAGCGCCGCACTGTGGTAAAGTCAGTACTGAGGGAGCGCCGCACTATCAGAGGGTCAGTACTGAGGGAGCGCCGCACTGTGGGAGGGTCAGTACTGAGGGAGTGCCGCACTGAAGGAGGATCAATGCTGAGGGAGCGCCGCACTGAGGGAGTGCCGCACTGTGGGAGGGTCAGTACTGAGGGAGCGCCGCACTGTGGGAGGGTCAGTACTGAGGGAGCGCCGCACTGTCGGAGGGTCAGTACTGAGGGAGTGCCGCACTGTCGGAGGGTCAGTACTGAGGGAGCGCCGCACTGTGGGAGGGTCAGTACTGAGGGAGCGTCGCACTGTCGGGGGGTCAGTACTGAGGGAGTGCTGCACTGTGAGAGGGTCAGTACTGAGGGAGTGCCGCACTGTCGGAGGGTCAGTACTGAGGTCGCGCCGCACTGGCGGAGGGTCAGTACTGAGGGAGGGCCGCACTGTGGGAGGGTCAGTACTGAGGGAGCGCCGCACTGTCGGAGGGTCAGTACTGAGGGAGCGCCGCACTGGTGGAGGGTCAGTACTGAGGGAGGGCCGCACTGTGGGAGGGTCAGTACTGAGGGAGCGCCGCACTGTCAGAGGGTCATTACTGAGGGAGCGCCGCACTGTCGGAGGGTCAATACTGAGGGAGCGCCGCACTGTCGGAGGGTCAGTACTGAGGGAGCGCCGCACTGTCGGAGGGTCAGTACTGAGGGAGCACCGCACTGTCAGAGGGTCAGTACTGAGGGAGCGCCGCACAGTCGGAGGGTCAGTACTGAGAGAGCGCTGCACTGTGGGAGGGTCAGTACTGAGGGAGCTCCGCACTGTGGGAGGGTCAGTACTGAGGGAGCTCCGCACTGTCGTAGGGTCAGTACTGAGGGAGCGCTGCACTGTCGAGAGGGTCAGTACAGAGGGAGCTCCGCACTGTCGGAGGGGCTGTACTGAGGGAGCTCCGCACTGTGGGAGGGTCAGTACTGAGGGAGCACCGCACTGTCGGAGGGTCAGTACTGAGGGAGCGCCGCACTGTCGAGAGGGTCAGTACAGAGGGAGCTCCACACTGTTGGAGGGTCAGTACTGAGGGAGTGCTGCACTGTCAGAGGGTCAGTATTGAGGTAGTGCCGCACTGTCGGAGGGTCAGCACTGAGGGAGCGCCGCACTTTCGGAGGGTCAGTACTGAGGTAGTGCTGCACTGTCAGAGGGTCAGTACTGAGGGAGCACCGCAATGTGGGAGGGTCAGTACTGAGAGAATGCCACACTGTGGGAGGGTCAGTACAGAGGGAGTGCCGCACTGTCGGAGGGTCAGTCCTGAGGGAGCGACACAATGTGGGAGGGTCAGTACTGAGGGAGTGCTGCACTGTCAGAGGGTCAGTACTGAGGGAGTGCCGCCCTGTCGGAGGGTCAGTACTGATGGAGTGCCGCACTGTAGGAGGGTCAGTACTGAGGGAGCGCCGCACTGTGGGAGGGTCAGTACTGAGGGAGCTCCGCACTGTCGGAGGGTCAGCACTGAGGGAGCGCCACACTGTCGGAGGGCCAGTACTGAGGGAGTGCTGCACTGTCAGAGGGTCAGTATTGAGGTAGTGCCGCACTGTGGGAGGGTCAGTACTGAGGGAGCGGCGCACTGTCGGAGGGTCAGTGCTGAGGGAGCGCCGCACTGTCGGAGGGTCAGTACTGAGGGAGTGCCGCACTGTGGGAGGGTCAGTACTGAGGGAGCGCCGCTCTGTCGGAGGGTCAGTACTGAGGGAGCGCCGCACAGTGGGAGGGTCAGTACTGAGGTAGCGCTGCACTGTCAGAGGGTCAGTACTGAGGGAGCGCCGTACTGCGGGAGGGTCAGTACTGAGGGAGCGCCGCACTGTGGGAGGGTCAGTATTGAGGGAGTGCCGCACTGTGGGAGGGTCAGTACTGAGGGAGCACCGCACTGTGGGAAGGTCAGCACTGAGGGAGCGTCGCACTGTGGGAGGGTCAGTACTGATGGAGCACGCACTGTGGGAGGGTCAGTACTGAGGGAGCACCGCACTGTGGGAGGGTCAGTACTGAGGGAGCACCGCACTGTGGGAAGGTCAGCACTGAGGGAGCGTCGCACTGTGGGAGGGTCAGTACTGAGGGAGCGCCGCACTGTCAGAGGGTCAGTACTGAGGGAGCGCCGCACTGTCGGAGGGTCAGTACTGAGGGAGCGCCGCACTGTCGGAGGGTCAGTACTGAGGGAGCGCCGCACTGTCAGAGGGTCAGTACTGAGGGAGCGCCGCACTGTCAGAGGGTCAGTACTGAGGGAGCGCCGCACTGTCAGAGGGTCAGTACTGAGGGAGCGTCGCACTGTCAGAGGGTCAGTACTGAGGGAGCGCCGCACTGTCGGAGGGTCAGTACTGAGGGAGTGCCGCACTGTCGGAGGGTCAGTACTGAGGGAGCGCCGCACTGTGGGAGGGTCAGTACTGAGGGAGCGTCGCACTGTCGGGGGGTCAGTACTGAGGGAGTGCTGCACTGTGAGAGGGTCAGTACTGAGGGAGTGCCGCACTGTCGGAGGGTCAGTACTGAGGTCGCGCCGCACTGGCGGAGGGTCAGTACTGAGGGAGGGCCGCACTGTGGGAGGGTCAGTACTGAGGGAGCGCCGCACTGTCGGAGGGTCAGTACTGAGGGAGCGCCGCACTGGTGGAGGGTCAGTACTGAGGGAGGGCCGCACTGTGGGAGGGTCAGTACTGAGGGAGCGCCGCACTGTCAGAGGGTCATTACTGAGGGAGCGCCGCACTGTCGGAGGGTCAATACTGAGGGAGCGCCGCACTGTCGGAGGGTCAGTACTGAGGGAGCGCCGCACTGTCGGAGGGTCAGTACTGAGGGAGCACCGCACTGTCAGAGGGTCAGTACTGAGGGAGCGCCGCACAGTCGGAGGGTCAGTACTGAGAGAGCGCTGCACTGTGGGAGGGTCAGTACTGAGGGAGCTCCGCACTGTGGGAGGGTCAGTACTGAGGGAGCTCCGCACTGTCGTAGGGTCAGTACTGAGGGAGCGCTGCACTGTCGAGAGGGTCAGTACAGAGGGAGCTCCGCACTGTCGGAGGGGCTGTACTGAGGGAGCTCCGCACTGTGGGAGGGTCAGTACTGAGGGAGCACCGCACTGTCGGAGGGTCAGTACTGAGGGAGCGCCGCACTGTCGAGAGGGTCAGTACAGAGGGAGCTCCACACTGTTGGAGGGTCAGTACTGAGGGAGTGCTGCACTGTCAGAGGGTCAGTATTGAGGTAGTGCCGCACTGTCGGAGGGTCAGCACTGAGGGAGCGCCGCACTTTCGGAGGGTCAGTACTGAGGTAGTGCTGCACTGTCAGAGGGTCAGTACTGAGGGAGCGCCGCAATGTGGGAGGGTCAGTACTGAGAGAGTGCCACACTGTGGGAGGGTCAGTACTGAGGGAGTGCCGCACTGTCGGAGGGTCAGTCCTGAGGGAGCGACACAATGTGGGAGGGTCAGTACTGAGGGAGTGCTGCACTGTCAGAGGGTCAGTACTGAGGGAGTGCCGCCCTGTCGGAGGGTCAGTACTGATGGAGTGCCGCACTGTCTGAGGGTCAGTACTGAGGGAGCGCCGCACTGTGGGAGGGTCAGTACTGAGGGAGCTCCGCACTGTCGGAGGGTCAGCACTGAGGGAGCGCCACACTGTCGGAGGGCCAGTACTGAGGGAGTGCTGCACTGTCAGAGGGTCAGTATTGAGGTAGTGCCGCACTGTGGGAGGGTCAGTACTGAGGGAGCGGCGCACTGTCGGAGGGTCAGTGCTGAGGGAGCGCCGCACTGTCGGAGGGTCAGTACTGAGGGAGTGCCGCACTGTGGGAGGGTCAGTACTGAGGGAGCGCCGCTCTGTCGGAGGGTCAGTACTGAGGGAGCGCCGCACAGTGGGAGGGTCAGTACTGAGGGAGCGCTGCACTGTCAGAGGGTCAGTACTGAGGGAGCGCCGTACTGCGGGAGGGTCAGTACTGAGGGAGCGCCGCACTGTGGGAGGGTCAGTATTGAGGGAGTGCCGCACTGTGGGAGGGTCAGTACTGAGGGAGCACCGCACTGTGGGAAGGTCAGCACTGAGGGAGCGTCGCACTGTGGGAGGGTCAGTACTGATGGAGCACGCACTGTGGGAGGGTCAGTACTGAGGGAGCAACGCACTGTGGGAGGGTCAGTACTGAGGGAGCACTGCACTGTGGGAAGGTCAGCACTGAGGGAGCGTCGCACTGTGGGAGGGTCAGTACTGAGGGAGCGCCGCACTGTCAGAGGGTCAGTACTGAGGGAGCGCCGCACTGTCGGAGGGTCAGTACTGAGGGAGCGCCGCACTGTCGGAGGGTCAGTACTGAGGGAGCGCCGCACTGTCAGAGGGTCAGTACTGAGGGAGCGCCGCACTGTCAGAGGGTCAGTACTGAGGGAGCGCCGCACTGTCAGAGGGTCAGTACTGAGGGAGCGCCGCACTGTCAGAGGGTCAGTACTGAGGGAGCGCCGCACTGTGGGAGGGTCAGTACTGAGGGAGTGCCTCACTGTGGGAGGGTCAGTACTGAGGGAGCGCCGCACTGTCAGAGGGTCAGTACTGAGAGAGCGCCGCACTGTGGGAGGGTCAGTACTGAGGGAGCGCCGCACTGTCAGAGGGTCAGTACTGAGGGAGTGCCGCACTGTGGGAAGGTCAGTACTGAGGGAGCACCGCACTGTCGGAGGGTCAGTACTGAGGGAGTGCCGCACTGTGGGAGGGTCAGTACTGAGGGAGCACCGCACTGTGGGAGGGTCAGTACTGAGGGAGCGCCGCACTGTGGGAGGGTCAGTACTGAGGGAGCACCGCACTGTGGGAGGGTCAGTACTGAGGGAGTGCCGCACTGTCAGAGGGTCAGTACTGAGGGAGTGCCGCACTGTGGGAGGGTCAGTACTGAGGGAGCACGCACTGTGGGAGGGTCAGTACTGAGGGAGCGCCGCACTGTGGGAGGGTCAGTACTGAGGGAGCGCCGCACTGTGGGAGGGTCAGTACTGAGGGAGCGCCGCACTGTCGGACGGGGAGGTGGCCTCTTTTACCTGCTGACAAATTCTTTCCGTTTTGTTGGGATTTGTTTATCTGGAATGTGAAGCTTCCTGTGATAGAAAGCATGATTTCCCATTGGACAAAGGAAAGACGTTGTCTGGCAACTTTACAGGAGTTTGTTGACTCGGTCAGCGAGCTCCTATCACCCAGTTTCCATACTGACTGAGAGAGAGACAGAGAGAGGGAGAGAGCGAGAGAGCGAGAGGGAGAGGGAGAGAGAGAGAGTGGGAGAGAAAGACAGAGAGAGAGACAGAGAAAGAGAGAGATGGAGAGAGACAGAGACGGGGAGAGAGAGAGGGGGAGAGGGAGAGAGTCAGAGAGAGAGAGAGAGAAAGACAGAGAGAGAGACAGAGAAAGAGAGAGATGGAGAGAGACAGAGACGGGGAGAGAGAGAGGGGGAGAGGGAGAGAGACAGAGAGAGAGGGAGGGAGAGAGTGAGAGAGAGAAAGAGAGATGGAGAGAGAGACAGGGAGAGAGAGACCGAGCGAAGAAGAGAGAGAGGGAGAGACAGAGGGACAGAGACAGAGAGAGAGACAGAGACTTCCCTCCTCCCCTCAATCTCTCCATCCCTCCTTCAATTTCTCACAGACTCCCTCAATCCCTCACACTCCCACAATCCCTCACTCCCTACCTCAATCCCTCATAACCTCCCTCAACCCCTACCACCTTACTTCAGCCCCTTAATCCCTACCCAATCTCGCACCCTCCCTCAATCCTTAACTCCCCCCTTAACCCCATCCCTAGATCCCACATCCTCCCTCAATCTCTCTCTCCCTCAATCACTCATAGCCTTCCTTCAATATCAACACTTTCTCTCAATCTCACACGTCCCTCAAAACCCCACCCTCCCTCAAAACCCATAACCTCCCTCAACACTCCACCTCCTCCCTCAACACCCCACCTCCTCCCTCAAAACTCATATCCTCCCTCAACACTCCACCTCCTCCCTCAACACCTACCTCATCCCTCAAGCCCACCGTCACCCTCAAACTCCCATCCCCTCCGTCTGCCCCAATCCCCACCTCAACCCTCCAACCATCCCTCGAACCGCTATCCCTTCCCATAAAACCCCATCCCTTCCCTCAAATCCTCATCCCCTCCCTTAATCTTCTCTCTCCTCCGTCAATCCACCATCGCCTTCCTCAGGCCCACACTCAATCCCTTTCCTCAATCCCCCTCAGATTCCCTCAAGCCCGTAGCCATCCCTATCCCCTCCCTCAACCCCTCTCACTGACCCTCCTTCAGGCCCCCATCCCTTCTCTCACACCCCTATCCCTCCCTCAAACCTACAACCTATTCCTCAATTCCCCCCCCCCACCCTGACGGCAGGCCCTTAACCCTCCTTCCAACCCCCTCAATCCCCCCCCCTCAGGCCCCCTACCCCTCCCTCAGGCCCCTATCCACTCTCTTAGGCCCCTACCCCCTCCCTCAGGCCCCTACCCCCTCCCTCATGCACCTATCCACTCCCTCAGGCCCCTACCCCGTCCCTCAGGCCCCTACCCCTCCCTCAGGCCCCTACCCCCTCCCTCAGGCCACTGCCTCCTCCTTCAGGCCTCAACACCTTCCTGCAGGCCCCTAGCCCCTCCTGCAGGCCCCTCACCCCTCCCTCAGGCCCCTACCCCCTCCCTCAGGCCACTACCTCCTCATTCAGGCCTCAACCCCTTCATGGAGGACCCTATCCCCTCCCTCAGGCCCCTATCCCCTCCCTCAGGCCCCAGCCCCCTCCCTCATGCCACTACCTCCTCCTTCAGGCCTCAACCCTTTCCTGCAGGCCTTGCTTCATGAACAGTCTCTACCGTACCTGTGACCAAGCTGCACAGAAGGTGACCATTCGGCGCACCCCAGCCTGGCCAGCCCTTTAGAAACAGTTGTCCGATTAGAGATGGGCAGCAAAGAAGACAATAGCCACAAATCTTTCAGTCATGAGGGCTGGACTACCATTTTATTAGAAAAAAATAAATATTGCTGTGATATAAGTGATAAAGTCTTTTCTGGCGAGATTGTCCGTGTTGAGTGGGTGGGGGGTGGGGGGGGGGGGGGTGAGGGGGTAGGTTCAGGAGCTCTTCTCCTCATCCCCTTCGTGTTATGGGTCAGGGTTTAGAGAACCCCAAAGTGTATCATGGAGTTCACCTGACCCACAACTTTTAATAGATTGTGGTGCGGGGAGCACACAGCCCACTCTCCAGGTGTGGGACAGCAGAAATGGACAAGTATTTTTTAAAGCAAAACAATGTTTATTCTATGAACTCAAGTTAACCTTTTTAAAAGAAAGTGAACATCTAAGCAACCAGTAAATCGAATACACCCCCCGAAGAATAAAGCAATAAATAACCTGTATGCTGTCCTTTTACCATCCAAAAGACTTAACAAACCTTCAAACAGGAGCACATCAGGGTTTACATTCAAACTTCTTCTGAATTCACGAAATGATCCATAGATAGTCTTTGGATGGCAGAGATCAACAGCAGTGCAGCTCACAGATGCACCCAAGCTCTCTCAAACAGAAACTAAAAAAGCGGAAGTAGAGCTCAGCTCCACCCTCCACACTCTGACATCCCTCCGGTAACATGAGCAGCTCCATTTCTTAAAGGTACATTTCCTAAACACCCATTTCTTAAAGGGTACTCTCACATGACACCTCCCTCCCAAGAAAAAAAAAATAAACCATCAACTTCAAGATGGTTTCATTTTTCACCTTTTCGCCATCCTTTAAGAAATGCACACAGTAAATATACTTTTTGTTTCAAAAAAAAACACACGGAAACAGGCATAATAATATAGTCCATTTTCTTTTCGTTCTTCTTCCTCCAACTGAAATCCTTCTCAATTAACAGTCTCTTTGAATAAGAAGGTCTCCGCACGATCCATCCATTCCTCTACGCCTCAGCATTTCTCTTTAAAGTCAGATACTTTAGTTCAATCTGATCACAGAGTCCTTTGTAATTCTCCAACACAGGAGCATTGGTTATCACAGCTTTCAGGCCGTCAAATGCCTGTTGAAAGTCCGCTGTCCACTGAAATTTTCGACGTTTCTTCAGCAAGTCCATCAGTGCAGCAATCACGCCACAAAACGTTTGCACAAATGTTCGATCAAATCCACTCATGCTGAGGAATCGCATGATTTCCCGTCGTCTCGAGTATATCGAAAACTCCTCAAGGAAAGTGACTTGGGCTTTTCCAAATTCACTTTCGGCTAGGTTTATCACCAAACCCCCTTTGAAATCGATCGAATAACTCCATCAGATGTTTTAAATGTTCGTTCCATGTCTGGCTGAAAATTGCCAGATCGTCGATGTACACCGCACAATTGGGTAATCCTGAAATCGACTTTGTTCGTTCACCGTTGAAATGTGGCTGGGGCGTTTTTCATGCCAAATGGCATAACTTTGAATTGGTCTATACCATCTGGAGTCGCAAAAGCTGAAATCTCCTTCGCCCTTTCAGATAAAGGTACCTGCCAGTAACCGTTAAGTAAATCCAATTTGGAAATGAAAGCTGATTGTCCCACTTTCTTAATGCAATCCTCCAAACGTGGGATAGGATAAGAGTCCGTTCTTGTAACTGCATTCACCTTTCGATCGTCCACACACAGCCGTTGGGTACCGTCTGGTTTAGGTACCATCACTATGGGTGAGCTCCATTGGCTGCAAACCACTTCAATTATGCCATTTTTAAGCATACTCTCAATCTCTTTGTTAACCTGTGCCAATTTTAAAGGGTTAAGTCTATATGGATGTTGTTTGATTGGAACAGCATTTCCCACATCTACATCATGTATAGCCATTTTAGTACTTCCCAATTTATCTCTACAAACTTGCCCATATGATATCAATAACTCTTTCAGGTCAGTTTGTTTTTCCTCTGGAAGGTAACTCAACAATTTATCCCAATTTTTAAGAACATCCTCGTTTTCCAATTTAATTTGAGGTATGTCAAATTCACAGTCATCTGGATTTGGTTCGTCCCTTTGAGTTAGAATCATTAAAACCGCCTCCTTTTTCTCTCCTTCCCTTTCAAAGTACCTTTTCTTTTCCCTCTCTCTCTCTTTCTTTTTCCGCTCTCTCTCTTTCGTATTCAAGCTGCTTTAATTCTTTCTCATGTTCCATTTGTTTAATTTGCAATTGAACTTTTGCCATTTCCAATGAGTCAAACTGTATCTCAGGCAACTTTAAATGCTTTGCCACCGCCAAAATGACCTCAACTTTTCGCATTTTGTCAGGTGAATGAAATGAAAATGAAAATCGCTTATTGTCACAAGTAGGCTTCAAATGAAGTTACTGTGAAAAGCCCCTAGTCGCCACATTCCGGCGCCTGTTCGGGGAGGCTGTTACGGGTAATATTAACTGCAATGTTTTTGCCAAATCTAACAGTCTGCTTTTAGTCTCTGTCCGTAAGGTACTGCGTGTGACCGTCTCCACCCCCAAAAACTTCAGAGCCTCTGAAAGAGCCATTGTCCACAACACACTCCCCACTTAAACTGAAATACCACACCTGAAAAGCAACCACAATGTACTCACCCCTCACTGTCTTTAAGTTCACTAAGCCAATCCAATAGATAGACTTTTATCCCCCTCGAGCCCCCAATTTGTTATGGGCCAGGGTTTAGAGAAACCCAAAGTGTATCATGGAGTTCCCCTGACCCACAACTTTTACTAGATTGTGGTACGGGGAGCACACGGCCCACTCTCCAGGTGTGGGACAGCAGAAATGGACAAGTATCTTTTAAAACAAAACAATGTTTATTCTATGAACTCAAGTTAACCTTTTTAAAACAAACAGTGAACAGCTTAGCAACCATCAATTCAAATACACTCCCCAAAGAATACCACACTAAGTAACCTGTATGCTATCCTTTTATCATCCAAAAGACTTAACAAACCTTCAAACAGGAGCACATCAGGGTTTACATACAAGACTGAAACCATTTATACTTCTTCTGAATTCACAAAATGATCCATAGATAGTCTTTGGATGGCAGAGATCAACAGCAGTGCAGGTAACAGATACACCCAAGCTCTCTCAAACAGAAACTAAAAAAGCGGAAGTAGAGCTCAGCTCCACCCACACTCTGACATCACTCCGGTAACATGAGCAGCTCCATTTCTTAAAGGTACATTTCTTAAACATCCATTTCTTAAAGGGTACTCTCACGTGACACTTAGCCCCTGTTCAACGTGTGGAGGCTGGGCAAGATGGCCGCCAGGCCTAGTCGGCTTTCTCCCATGACACAGTTTCTCCTCATCCCCGCGCCTTTGTTGACAACTTTGACCTTCATGGCCTTGCTCGCAATGTCCTCCTGGGTGACCTGCTCGAAGAAAAAGTCCTCGTTGAAGATGGGGTTGCGGCTCCTCCTGATGATGGTACTTCTCTGCTTCTGGCCCTTGCCTGGCAGGAGGTAGACGGTCACAAAGCAACTGACGGCCCCGGGCGGAAAGGAGGCCGGATACAGGCCCTCAACGCTGCCCAGCCTCACCCTGAGCCTCTGGCCATCCACCAGGTACTCGGCCGAGAGGCGCAGGGTACCCCCCTTGTCCAGGGCCACCGTGGTCTCCTTGGTCAGTGGCTGCTGGCGGCGGGCAAAATCTGGGGGGTAAAGGGGAGTGGGAGGGAGAGCCAGCCAGGCGGAGGCCGCCCAGCCTGCCCCAATCCAATCGGGCCTCCGAGAGGCCCCGGGGCTGCTGTCGGCCGAGCTGCAGTCATCGGCGGAGAGGGAGCCCGCCCGGGACACCTGACCTTTGCCCCTTGCGGCGGCTGGGGAGCTGCGGGGCGTGGACTCGGCCGAGGAGGAGGCCGCGTCGCTGTCGGTGGAGGCCCCCTGCCCCAACCTAGGCCTCAGGCTCTGAGCCGACCAACGGGCCCAGTTGCCGGCCTCCAGCCGGGGCGAGGGGGCCGCCCCGGGGGGGCCCCGGGCGTGGAAGAGGGACTCCTTCCGCCGGGTGTGCGGGCTCTCGGGCAGGCGGAGAATCTCTGCCGGGTTGGCGTGCAGCGGCACTCGGCTGGCGCCGTCCTCGCCCTCCGAGTCGGCCTCCACCTGGATGACGTGGAGGCTGGCGGCCTGGGCCAGGCCAGGCCCCCGGACTCTGTCCCTCCCGGCGGGCAGCAAGGGGGGTATGAAGAACGCAGGGATCGTCTCGGGGGTCAGCAGGTTGGGGTGGGCCCGACCTTCCCTCCCTCCATCACCGGGGGCAGTCAGGCCATCCACCGACAGGCCCACCTTCTCCAGCAGCCACATTGAGGCCTCCCCCCGCTGGCCCGAATTCCCTTCCTGGCTTCCGACGAGGACCGTTTCCTCCCGTTACTCAAGCGAGCACCTGGAAGAGAAGAGAGGAATTAAGAGCTTCCCTCAGCCGTAAAATAATCCACCCAAAAATAAAGAGTTCCTCGCGACATTCTGACAACCACGCGGCGTGCAGTCGACCCGCCGGAGAACTCTGCCCGCTTCCGATCCAATTATCCCATCACCCTCCCCATCTCCTCTTCCCTCCCCCCCCTCTCTCTTTATCCAAACAAGTTGTCCGCCTTTCAAACACCAATCCTTTTTTGAAAGTTCCGATTGAATCCGCTCCGTCCCGGCAGCGCAGCCGCCATCGCTGCGTTTAAATAAAAAATCTCCCACCCCCTCCCCCCTCAGATTCATTTCCCGAGTTACCTCAATCTGTGTCCCCCTCTGCTCAACGACTAACCTCCCCCCCCCCCCCCCCCCCCCCACCCCACTGTCGGCAGGGGAAACGCTTTCTCCTCATTGATCTCATCGAGAAAGATGAACAAAAGCGAATCGCCTCCCTCCTCTCCACCCCAAACTAATTCCCGCAGTTTTAATCCCGTTTCCCCGACGCAGGCGGCGGAGGATCGGCTTAAACGTGTCAGGACCGAGAGGCGCGATCATTGACCGATCGTCAAGCTGCCTCCGACGCAGAGATGAGACAGGCCGTCGGCGTCCTCGGCGATTTTACCTGCTAGCTGCCAAGAATCGTCAGTCGATTGTAGGTTTCCTCTTGACCGCGCGTGTCGGCCTCTTTCGCTGGCCCTCGGGGCGTTTTTCGGACTTTGGCACGAGGTTAAAGGGCGGGGGGGGGTTGATGCCTCCGACTCGAGATTGGTCCCAGGCGCAGCTCTCCCTCCCTCTCCTCTCTGATTCCAGCGGGAGCAAAGCCTCTCCAGTCTTTATACTGCTGGGAGGAGAGAACACGCCCACTGGCACACTGAAGCAAGCTGACAGCCGGGAGGTCGCAGGGGCAAGTCAAAGGACGGCAGAGAGGTGTGAGGGGGGGGGGGGGGGGGGGATAGGGGGGGGGGGGGGGCGGGGGAGGAGACAAAGTGGAAGAGAGAGGTTTGAGGCAGGGAGCGAGAGAGAGAGAGAGAGAGACACGCACACACACATCCAGACAGCAACCTGGATTAATACGCAGAATTCTGACGCTGTTGCTTGAAAAGAGGGACAGGATTGGCAATTAGACGTTCCAGGAATTAGGTGCTTCAGGGCCAGAATAGAGAGGGGGGGGGGGGACTAAATGGGTGGGGGAGTTGCCTTACTGGTTAAGGAGAGTATCACAGCTGTGCTGAGGGAGGACACCTTGGAGGGTTCAGGCAGCGAGGCAATATGGATAGAGCTCAGGAACAGGATGGGTGCTGTCACAATGTTGGGGATTAACTGCAGACCTCCGAACAGCCAGCGGGAGATAGAGGAGCAGATATGCAGACCGATCTCTGGCTTTGAAAGCAGACCAAGGCAGGCCAGCAGCACGGTTCAATTCCCGGAACAGCCTCCCCGAACAGGCGCCGGAATGCGGCCACTAGGGGCTTTCCACAGTAACTTCATTTGAAGCCGACTTGTGACAATAAGCGATTTTCATTTCATTTCAATGGGGTTGCGCAGTGGGTGATTTTAACTTTCCCTATATTGACGGGGACAACACATCCTGCGAGAGGCATGGGTGAAGCAGAATTTGTAAGGAGCGTCCAAGAGGGTCCCTGGAAACAGTAGGTAAATAGCCCAACTCGGGGAGGGGCCCTAGTGCTGGAGGATGAGCCCGGCCAGCTGATCAAAGTTTCAGTCGGAGATCATTTAGGGAAGAGTGATCATAATATTGTACGTTTTTAAGCTGCTTATGGAAAAGGACAAGGGTGGCGCTGAGGGGAAGGTGTGAGGCTGGGGGGAGGCTAAATACAACAGCATTAGGCAGGATCTGGGTGAGGCTGTTTGAGGGAAAATCAACATCCGGCATGTGGCAGGCTTTCAAATGTCAGTTGATTAGAATTCAGGAAGCGTATGTGTGGTGATATTGTAGCCACGTAAAATGGCTGCGTTCCGATTAATCTGGCCAAAACCCAGTTTGAAATGGCTAACCCGAAAGACTGCTGGGAAAAGCAGCCAAGAAGACACAAGCAGGCAGCTGCAGACAGGTTTGCATAATCGGCTCTGGGAAGTTAGCCCAGATCGATACTCAGGGCTATCAACAGCCCATCCACCCAGGTATTTGCAGTTACATTCAGGACTGTTTGCAACCCATCTATTCAGACATTCACAGTTAAATCGGCTATCCCCGGGAACAATTGCAACATATTAGCAATTGAATACCGGGCCAGACCTGTCGGCGCCTGCAGTGGCCGAAACAAAGGCAGGTGAGCGACCACCCCCCGATCGGGGAATCGCCTCACCGTTGGACACATCGACCCCAGAGACTGGGGACAGAATCCAATCACTTGGGACTCAGGGTCAAGGGCCGCCCCGGGAGGCGGGAAGCCCCTGGGCCCTATAAAAGTAAAGGTCCAAGTTCAGATCTCTCTCTCTCTCCTCTTCGCCTGCTCGAGACCTTCGCAAGACCAGCCACCGGCAACAGTAAGTTTGAATCCAGCGATCGCTATCCGGTAGAGACACCTAGCCACCGACCTGTAGCAGCCTTTTAAATCCCGCGGGCCAGATATGATTGGACAAGCCATTCGTTTCCCTGACCTGGTGGGCTCTTCCTAAGTTAAGTATTGGCCAGTAGTGATAGGTTTATTATATAGAAAGTAGTATTAGTGTATTAATATTGCTTGTTGTATATAATAAATGACCGTTGTTTTAATCCTTACTAAGCGGTGTGCTGTGTTATTAATCATAACCTGAACTTGAACCTCGTGGCGGTATCATAAAGATACCTGGCGACTCGTGAGCAAAGGTGACGTAATCAGAGCCAATAGACTAAGGTTAAAAAGAGCAAAATATACATCACTGTAAATACACAGGGGGTTAATTTAGACACTTTAGAACACTAAATACACAAGGGGTTAATGTAAATACACTTAGACTAGATAAACACTAGAGACATGACACACGGACATTCCACCAATAGGTCAGTAAGATAGGACACGACCAATGGGCAGTCAAGACACACACAGAGGTGACACTACCACAAGGGGGATACCCATATAAAAGGACACATCACACATGCTCTGTCTCTTTCCAGTGGAGACTCTCAGTGAGCACAGACACAGGGCTGATTGAACATCACACCCACCACGTGGATTGTAGCAGACTGGTTCGTCAGTCTGAGTAGCTATAGCAGGAAGAACAAGAGAGTCAAATTCAAGTAGGAGAATTGTTAATAGTTTAATAAACGTGTTAAAGCTATCTCCAAGTCTGAACCTTCCTTTGTCAGAGTGCACATCAAGGAAGCAGCTTATGCTACGTCAAGAGCATAACAAAACATGGTACCAGTGAGTGTCTGTTTAAATCCATATAGTTACAACTCAGCGAACAGTGACAACCAGCAGGGCCACCCAGGCAAGATGATGTTCGGGATTCCGGTTCCACAGCAGCTCAGGTACCACGGCAATCTCAGTGCAAACTGGCGTGCGTTCGGGCAGAGATTTGAGATCTACCTGGTAGCGTCCGACCTAGATGGCGTGGCCGATGCAGAGAAAATAAAGCTTCTACTTACCATCGCGGGTAAAACAGCAGCAGAAATCTTTGAGACCTTCAAATACTCAAAGGGGCAAAACAAGAGCGACATCCAGGCAGTCCTGGACAAATTCCAAGAATTCTGCGAGGAACATACAAGAAGAAACCGCAAAAGAGGCGCCAGTACTGACCACGAGGCGGAGGTAGGCTTTCCATTGCCGAAAACGGCAGTTTTGATTTGCCGCCATCTTGGCAAAGGAGCCGCACATGTGCAGTTGCAAAAAAGGTCCCACGTAAAGGAACAGCGATCTGCACATGCGCAATCGCTTCCTACGCTCTACGTCACGAGCGTTGTTACATCAGAGGCCTCGGACCACGCCCACTTAAAGGGGAAATGTCACAAAACAAGGGGAAAAAATTTAAAGCCTCAAAACAAGATTCTTTCACCTGGAACGTCAGCACAATGCCTGAAATTCGACCAATAGCTGAAAGTAACCTCCGCAGAACCCTGCAACAAGCAGTTAGCACTGCCCTAGAAGATGATATGGTCCTTGAAGACTACGACTCAGACCTTGATTTCTTCTTTGGACATCGCGAGCCCAATGCCAGCTCCGACACAAAAAGTGATGTTATGGTCCTAGAAGACTACTGTAGTGATCTGTACATCTGTACATACATCTGCACATATACCAGGGACTGCAGACAAATGTAACAGCCACAGCATCACTAGAGGGCCGCATCAGAGACGGGTATAAAGGGTCCAGCACAAGGGAGGATCCGACTCTTTCAGAAGCACAGAGCTAGTGAGCAGCAGCAGACAAAGACAGCTCAGCACAGGCAGCTTACCTTAGCTTCACTGGTCATACCTCTTGACTGTATTACATCTAGTTAAGCTCTGGAAGCAGAACAAACCCACTTAATAAAGTATTTGTGTTAACTGGAAGTCTACAATCTTTATTCAGACTTAGAGAATAACATATGATACCAGGAGTGATTTCAGAAAGCTAGCTAGACACCAGCAAGAGAAGAAAAACTTAAACCAGATATTCGACTGTGGAAGACTTCGCAGCAAATGGATCCTCGCCGACTAACTGATTTGATGGAACTTGTTGGAGCTCCATGGCACCTGGAAACAACCGGTAAGTTAAGTTATAACTGGAAAATGTTTGAACAGCTGTTCCAACTATTTATCACAGCTAATGATGTAAGCACTGCCTCTGATGCAACAAAAATAGCCCTACTACTTTCAACAGGAGGGCATTAAGCTAGAGAAATCTATAATTGCTTTAATTACTTAGAAGGTGAGGACAACGCCAAAGTAGAAGTTCTACTCAAAAAAACTGATGAACGCTGTAAGAGCCAGTCTGGTGAGATGCTGGAAAGATTTAGGGTGGAATTCTCCGCTCCCGGGACTAAGTGCCTGCGCCATCATTTGTGTTTCACGATGACATGAACAGGGCCCGGGCATGACCTATTCTTGCCCCCACAGGGGGCCAGCACAGCGCTGGAGCGGTTCAGGCCGCTCAAGCATCCTTACGCGGCGCCAAATGGGTGTCGAAACGGAGGGCCCATCTCTGATTTTATTACAAATCTCAAGTTAATACCACAAGGCTGTGATTATGCTGGTTTCAGAGACCCTGTGATAATGCATCAATTAATTTCTGAACTATCTGATAAAAATTTGAGGGAAGAACTATCACAAAATATGCAACTAACTCTAGAAATCGCGATACAAAAATGCCTTGCTTATGAACAAAAACAAAATCAATACCGTCAGTCTTCACAAACAGAGAATCAGTGCCCAGAAAAGAAAATCGGAAAAAACGGCGCCAAAACTTACCGCGAGGCAGAGACAGGATTGAAGGAAGTTCTGAGCGGCAGCCACCTTGGGAAAGGAGCCGCACATGCTCAGTTGCGAAAAGAGCGCACAGTACAGGTGACTCAGAGTGCGTATGGGCAATCGGGTCCTACGCATGACGTCACGAGCGTCATGACGTCAGAGGACCAGGACCACGCCCACTTAAAAGGGAAATGCACGAAAAGGAACAAAAAGTTATTCAGAGCTGCAAAACCCAATTTTCTTGCCTCAAAAGGCAGAACTATGCCCGAACTTACACCAGCAGTTGAAAATAGCTTTCTCAACACCCTGGAACAAGCAGTTAGCACCGCCCTAGAAGATGATCTGGTCCTTGTACATGACTCAGATGATGATTTCATTTTGGGAGATGGCTACCACCCCAGTAGCAAATCCGAACCGCAACTAGAGGTGTTGTACCGTGAAGACCCCGACGATGAGGAATAGACAGGTGGTTCTGCGGACGCAATCGAGACTCCAGGATGGTATGTTGCCTCCCTGGTGCAAGGTTAAGGATGTCTCGGAGCGGCTGCAGGACATTCATCCAGCTGTCGTGGTGCACATAGGCACCAACGATATAGGTAAAAAACGGGACAAGGTCCTACAAGCTGAATTCAGGGAGTTAGGAGTTAAACTAAAAAGTAGGAGCTCAAAGGTAGTAATCTCAGGATTGCTACCAGTGCCATGGGCTAGTCAGAGTAGGAATGTCAGGGTAGAGAGGATGAATGCGTGGCTCGAGAGATGGTGCAAGAGGGAGGGATTCAAATTCCTGGGGCATTGGAACCGGTTCTGGGGGAGGTGGGACCAATACAAACTGGACGGTCTGCACCTGGGCAGGACTGGAACCGATGTCCTAGGTGGGGTGTTTGCTAGAGCTGTTGAGGATGGTTTAAACTAATGTGGCAGGGGGATGGGAACCGATGCAGGAAGTTGGAAGGTACTAAAACAGGGACAGAAACAAAAGGCAGTAAGGGGGAAAGTGTAAGACAGGGAAGCCATAGTCAAAAATCAAAAAGGGCGACAGTACAAGGTACAGTGACTGAGGGGAGCTCAGTGAATAGGTCCAGGAATACTAAAAGGAATAAAACGGGAAGTAAAAACATTAATGGTAAGCGACGCGGCAGGTTGTTACAGGAAGATGTGGGTTCAACGACAAGGAAAATTAGGAGAAAAGTTAAGAGGTTACTGATTGAGGTGTTAAGATTCAGAACAGAGGTCAAAAAAACAACATAAGTGTACTTTACCTGAATGCTCGTAGTATTCGGAATAAGGTAAATGAGTTGATCCGCAAATCATCGTGAATGACTATGATTTAGTGGCCATTACTGAAACATGGTTAAAGGATGGTCACGACTGGGAGTTAAATATCCAAGGGTATCAAACTATTCGGAAGGACAGAGTGGATGGTAAGGGAGGTGGTGTAGCTCTGTTATTTAAGTATGACATCCGGGCAACAGTAAGGGATGACATCGGTGCTATGGAGGATAAGGTTGAATCCATTTGGGTGGAAATCAGCAATAGTAAGGCAAAAAAGTCACTGATCAGAGTAGTCTATAGGCCACCAAATAGTAACATTATGGCAATGTAATTTCCGCGCCAGCTGGCGGGGCACCAAAGGCCTTTCCCGGCAGCTGGCGGGGCGGATATCAGTCCGGCGAGGGCCTAGCCCCTCAAGGTTAGGGCTTGGCCAGTCACGATGCGGAGGGTTCCGCACCTTTGGGGCGGCGCGATGCCGGACTGATTTGCGCCATTTTTGGCGCCGGTCGGCGGACATCACGCCGATTACGGAGAATTTCGCCCATGATCTCATAGTTAGGGATCCTCTCGGAAGGAGCGATCACAATATGGTGGAATTTAAAATACAGATGGAGGGTGAGAAGGTAAAATCAAACACTAGTGTTTTGTGCTTAAACAAAGGAGATTACAATGGGATGAGAGAAGAACGTGCGAAGGAAGACTGGGAGCAAAGCATTTATGGTGAAACAGTTGAGGAACAGTGGAGAACCTTCCAAGTGATTTTTCACAATGCTCAGCAAAAGTTTACACCAACAAAAAGGAAGGACGGTAGAAAGAGGGAGAATCGACCGTGGATATCTAAGGAAATAAGGGAGAGTATCAAATTGAAGGAAAAAGCATTAAAAGTGGCAAAGTTTAGTGGGAGACTAGAGGACTGGGAAATCTTTAGGGGGCAACAGAAAGCTACTAAAAAAGCTACAAAGAAGAGTAAGATAGATTATGAGAGTAAACTTGCTCAGAATATAAAAACAGACAGTAAAAGTTTCTACAAATATATAAAACAAAAAAGAGTGGCTAAGGTAAACATTGGTCCTTTAGAGGATGAGAAGGGAGATTGAATAATGGGAGATGAGGAAATGGCTGAGGAACTGAACAGGTTTTTTGGGTCGGTCTTCACAGTGGAAGACACAAATAACATGCCAGTGACTGATAGAAATGAGGCTATGACAGGTGAGGACCTTGAGAGGATTGTTATCACCAAGGAGGCAGTATTGGGCAAGCTAATGGGGCTAAAGGTAGACAAGTCTCCTGGCCCTGATGGAATGCATCCCAGAGTGCTAAAAGAGATGGCTAGGGAAATTGCAAATGCACTAGGGATAATTTACCAAAATTCACTAAACCCTTGGGTGGTCCCGGCGGATTGGAAATTAGCAAACGTGACCCCACTGTTTAAAAAAGGAGGTAGGCAGAAAGCGGGTAATTATAGGCCAGTGAGCTGAACTTCGGTAGTAGGGAAGATGCTGGAATCTATCATCAAGGAAGAAATAGTGAGGCATCTGGATGGAAATTGTCCAGACTGTATTATATCGAGTTAATCTCTGGAAACAGAACGAACCCACTGAATAAAGTATTTGTGTTAACTGGAAGTCTACAATCTTTATTCAGAGTTAGAGAATAACATAGACTTATCCACTTTAATATTTTTCAAGACGCCCAACACCTCGTCTTTTGGATCTCAATGTGACCCAGGCTATCTACACCCCCTTCTCCAGACTCAACATCCACCAATTCCTTCTCTTTGGTGAATACTGATGCAAAGTATTCATTTAGTACCTCGCCCATTTCCTCTGGTCTCTGTAACACTGGTTTACTGGGCACTGTGTCTATATCACTGGGTTACTGGGCACTGTGTCTATACCACTGGGTTACTGGGCCCTGTGTCTAGATCACTGGTTTACTGGGCACTGTGTCTATAACACTGGGTTACTGGGCACTGTGTCTATATCACTGGTATACTGGGCACTGTGTCTATAACACTGGGTTACTGGGCACTGTGTCTATAACACTGGTTTACTGGGCACTGTGTCTATAACACTGGGTTACTGGGCACTGTGTCTATTTCACTGGTTTACTGGGCACTGTGTGTATAACACTGGGTCACTGGGCACTGTGTCTATAACACTGGTTTACTGGGCACTGTGTCTAAATCACTGGTTTACTGGGCACTGTGTCTATAACACTGGGTTACTGGGCACTGTGTCTATTTCACTGGTTTACTGGGCACTGTGTCTATAACACTGGGTCACTGGGCACTGTGTCTATAACACTGGGTTACTGGGCACTGTGTCTAACACTGGTTTACTGGGCACTGTGACTATAACACTGGGTTACTGGGCACTGTGTCTATAACACTGGTTAACTGGGCACTGTGTCTATATCACTGGGTTACTGGGCACTGTGTCTATATCACTGGTTTACTGGGCACTGTGTCTATATCACTGGGTTACTGGGCACTGTGTCTATATCACTGGGTTACTGGGCACTGTGTCGATAACACTGGGTTACTGGGCACTGTGTCTATATCACTGGTTTACTGGGCACTGTGTCTATATCACTGGGTAACTGGGCACTGTGTCTATCTCACTGGTTTACTGGGCACTGTGTCTATATCACTGGGTTACTGGGCACTGTGTCTATAACACTGGTTTACTGGGCACTGTGTCTGTATCACTGGGTTACTGGGCACTGTGTCTACATCACTGGTTTACTGGGCACTGCGTCTATATCACTGGGTTACTGGGCACTGTGTCTATATCACTGGTTTACTGGGCACTGTGTCTATATCGCTCGGTTACTGGGCACTGTGTCTATAACACTGGGTGACTGGGCACTGTGTCTACATCACTGGATTACTGGGCACTGTGTCTATATCACTGGTTTACTGGGCACTGGTCTATATCACTGGGTTACTGGGCACTGTGTCTATATCACTGGGTTACTGGGCACTGCGTCTATATCACTGGGTTACTGGGCACTGTGTCAATAACACTGGGTTACTGGGCACTGTGTCTATAACACTGGGTTACTGGGCACTGTGTCTATATCATTGGTTTACTGGGCACTGTGTCTATATCACTGGGTTACTGGGCACTGTGTCTATAACACTGGGTTACTGGGCACTGTGTCTATATCACTGGTTTACTGGGCACTGTGTCTATAACACTGGGTTACTGGGCACTGTGTCTATAACACTGGTTTACTGGGCACTGTGTCTATAACACTGGGTTACTGGGCACTGTGTCTATATCACTGGGTTACTGGGCACTGTGTCTATAACACTGGTTTACTGGGCACTGTGACTATAACACTGGATTACTGGGCACTGTGCCTATATCACTGGGTTACTGGGCACTGTGTCTATATCACTGGGTTACTGGGCACTGTGTCTATAACAGTGGGTTACTGGGCACTGTGTCTATAACACTGGGTTACTGGGCACTGTGTCTATATCACTGGGTTACTGGGCACTGTGTCTATATCACTGGGTTACTGGGCACTGTGTCTATATCACTGGGTTACTGGGCACAGTGTCTATAAGACTGGTTTACTGAGCACTGTGTCTATAACACTGGGTTACTGGGCACTGGTCTATAACACTGGTTTACTGGGCACTGTGTCTATATCACTGGGTTACTGGGCACTGTGTCTATATCACTGGGTTACTGGGCACTGTGTCTATAACAGTGGGTTACTGGGCACTGTGTCTATATCACTGGGTTACTGTGCACTGTGTCTATAATACTGGGTTACTGGGCACTGTGTCTATATCACTGGGTTACTGGGCACTGTGTCTATAACACTGGTTTACTGGGCACTGTGTGTATATCACTGGATTACAGGGCACTGTGTCTATATCACTGGGTTACTGGGCACTGTGTCTATAACAGTGGGTTACTGGGCACTGTGTCTATATCACTGGGTTACTGGGCACTGTGTCTATAACACTGGTTTACTGGGCCCTGTGTCTATATCACTGGGTTACTGGGCACTGTGTCTATAACACTGGGTTACTGGGCATTGTGTCTACATCACTGGGTTACTGGGCACTGTGTCTATAACACTGGGTTACTGGGCACTGTGTCTATAACACTGGTTTACTGGGCACTGTGTCTACAACACTGGGTTACTGGGCACTGTGTCTATGTCACTGGGTTACTGGGCACTGTGTCTATATCACTGGGTTACTGGGCACTGTGTCTATATCACTGGTTTACTGGGCACTGTGTCTATAACACTGGGTTACTGGGCACTGTGTCTATATCACTGGGTTACTGGGCACTGTGTCTAACACTGAATTACTGGGCACTGTGTCTATATCACTGATTTACTGGGCACTGTGTCTATATCACTGGGTTACTGGGCACTGTGTCTATATCACTGGGTTACTGGGCACTGTGTCTATATCACTGGGTTACTGGGCACTGTGTCTATAACACTGGGTTACTGGGCACTGTGTCTACATCGCTGGTTTACTGGGCACTGTGTCTATATCACTGGTTTACTGGGCACTGTGTCTATATCACTGGTTTACTGGGCACTGTGTCTATAACACTGGGTTACTGGACACTGTGTCTATATTACTGGATTACTGGGCACTGTGTCTATATCACTGGGTTACTGGGCACAGTGTCTATATCACTGGGTTACTGGGCACTGTGTCTACATCACTGGTTTACTGGGCACTGTGTCTATAACACTGGGTTACTGGGCACTGTGTCTATAACACTGGGTTACTGGGCACTGTGTCTATTTCACTGGTTTACTGGGCACTGTGTCTATAACACTGGGTCACTGGGCACTGTGTCTATAACACTGGGTTACTGGGCACTGTGTCTAACACTGGTTTACTGGGCACTGTGACTATAACACTGGGTTACTGGGCACTGTGTCTATAACACTGGTTTACTGGGCACTGTGTCTATATCACTGGGTTACTGGGCACTTTGTCTATATCACTGGTTTACTGGGCACTGTGTCTATATCATTGGTTTACTGGGCACTGTGTCTATATCACTGGGTTACTGGGCACTGTGTCTATAACACTGGGTTACTGGGCACTGTGTCCATATCACTGGTTTACTGGGCACTGTGTATATAACACTGGGTTACTGGGCACTGTGTCTATAACACTGGTTTACTGGGCACTGTGTCTATAACACTGGGTTACTGGGCACTGTGTCTATATCACTGGGTTACTGGGCACTGTGTCTATATCACTGGGTTACTGGGCACTGTGTCTATCTCACTGGGTTACTGGGCACTGTGACTATAACACTGGATTACTGGGCACTGTGTCTATATCACTGGGTTACTGGGCACTGTGTCTATATCACTGGGTTACTGGGCACTGTGTCTATTACAGTGGGTTACTGGGCACTGTGTCTATAACACTGGGTTACTGGGCACTGTGTCTATATCACTGGGTTACTGGGCACTGTGTCTATAACACTGGGTTACTGGGCACTGTGTCTATAACACAGGTTTACTGGGCACTGTGTCTATATCACTGGGTTACTGGGCACTGTGTCTATATCACTGGGTTACTGGGCACTGTGTCTATAACACTGGGTCACTGGGCACTGTGTCTATAACACTGGTTTACTGGGCACTGTGTCTAAATCACTGGTTTACTGGGCACTGTGTCTATAACACTGGGTTACTGGGCACTGTGTCTATTTCACTGGTTTACTGGGCACTGTGTCTATAACACTGGGTCACTGGGCACTGTGTCTATAACACTGGGTTACTGGGCACTGTGTCTAACACTGGTTTACTGGGCACTGTGACTATAACACTGGGTTACTGGGCACTGTGTCTATAACACTGGTTTACTGGGCACTGTGTCTATATCACTGGGTTACTGGGCACTGTGTCTATATCACTGGTTTACTGGGCACTGTGTCTATATCACTGGGTTACTGGGCACTGTGTCTATATCACTGGGTTACTGGGCACTGTGTCGATAACACTGGGTTACTGGGCACTGTGTCTATATCACTGGTTTACTGGGCACTGTGTCTATATCACTGGGTAACTGGGCACTGTGTCTATCTCACTGGTTTACTGGGCACTGTGTCTATATCACTGGGTTACTGGGCACTGTGTCTATAACACTGGTTTACTGGGCACTGTGTCTGTATCACTGGGTTACTGGGCACAGTGTCTACATCACTGGTTTACTGGGCACTGCGTCTATATCACTGGGTTACTGGGCACTGTGTCTATATCACTGGTTTACTGGGCACTGTGTCTATATCGCTCGGTTACTGGGCACTGTGTCTATAACACTGGGTTACTGGGCACTGTGTCTACATCACTGGATTACTGGGCACTGTGTCTATATCACTGGTTTACTGGGCACTGGTCTATATCACTGGGTTACTGGGCACTGTGTCTATAACACTGGGTTACTGGGCACTGTGTCTATAACACTGGGTTACTGGGCACTGTGTCTATATCATTGGTTTACTGGGCACTGTGTCTATATCACTGGGTTACTGGGCACTGTGTCTATAACACTGGGTAACTGGGCACTGTGTCTATATCACTGGTTTACTGGGCACTGTGTCTATAACACTGGGTTACTGGGCACTGTGTCTATATCACTGGTTTACTGGGCACTGGTCTATATCACTGGGTTACTGGGCACTGTGTCTATAACACTGGGTTACTGGGCACTGTGTCTATAACACTGGGTTACTGGGCACTGTGTCTATATCATTGGTTTACTGGGCACTGTGTCTATATCACTGGGTTACTGGGCACTGTGTCTATAACACTGGGTAACTGGGCACTGTGTCTATATCACTGGTTTACTGGGCACTGTGTCTATAACACTGGGTTACTGGGCACTGTGTCTATAACACTGGTTTACTGGGCACTGTGTCTATAACACTGGGTTACTGGGCACTGTGTCTATATCACTGGGTTACTGGGCACTGTGTCTATAACTCTGGTTTACTGGGCACTGTGACTATAACACTGGATTACTGGGCACTGTGTCTATATCACTGGGTTACTGGGCACTGTGTCTATATCACTGGGTTACTGGGCACTGTGTCTATAACAGTGGGTTACTGGGCACTGTGTCTATAACACTGGGTTACTGGGCACTGTGTCTATATCACTGGGTTACTGGGCACTGTGTCTATATCACTGGGTTACTGGGCACAGTGTCTATAACACTGGTTTACTGGGCACTCTGTCTATTACACTGGTTTACTGGGCACTGTGTCTATATCACTGGGTTACTGGGCACTGTGTCTATAACACTGGTTTACTGGGCACTGTGTCTATATCACTGGGTTACTGGGCACTGTGTCTATAAAAGTGGGTTACTGGGCACTGTGTCTATATCACTGGGTTACTGGGCACTGTGTCTATAATACTGGGTTACTGGGCACTGTGCCTATATCACTGGGTTACTGGGCACTGTGTCTATAACACTGGTTTACTGGGCACTGTGTCTATATCACTGGATTACAGGGCACTGTGTCTATATCACTGGGTTACTGGGCACTGTGTCTATAACAGTGGGTTACTGGGCCCCGTGTCTATATCACTGGGTTACTGGGCACTGTGTCTATATCACTGGGTTACTGGGCACTGTGTCTATAACACTGGATTACTGGGCACTGTGTCTATATCACTGGGTTACTGGGCACTGTGTCTATATCACTGGGTTACTGGGCACTGTGTCTATAACACTGGATTACTGGGCACTGTGTCTATATCACTGGGTTACTGGGCACTGTGTCT
This sequence comes from Scyliorhinus torazame, assembly GCF_047496885.1. NCBI lineage: Eukaryota > Metazoa > Chordata > Chondrichthyes > Carcharhiniformes > Scyliorhinidae > Scyliorhinus > Scyliorhinus torazame. The sequence goes on along the minus strand of NC_092732.1, from coordinate 35,455,382 downwards.
ATATCACTGGGTTACTGGGCACTGTGTCTATAACACTGGATTCCTGGGCACTGTGTCTATATCACTGGGTTACTGGGCACTGTGTCTATATCACTGGGTTACTGGGCACTGTGTCTATATCACTGGGTTACTGGGCACTGTGTCTATAACACTGGTTTACTGGGCACTGTGTCTATATCACTGGGTTACTGGGCACTGTGTCTATAACACTGGGTTACTGGGCATTGTGTCTACATCACTGGGTTACTGGGCACTGTGTCTATAACACTGGGTTACTGGGCACTGTGTCTATAACACTGGGTTACTGGGCACTGTGTCTATAACACTGGTTTACTGGGCACTGTGTCTATGTCACTGGGTTACTGGGCACTGTGTCTATAACACTGGGTTACTGGGCACTGTGTCTATAACACTGGTTTACTGGGCACTGTGTCTATGTCACTGGGTTACTGGGCACTGTGTCTATATCACTGGGTTACTGGGCACTGTGTCTATATCACTGGTTTACTGGGCACTGTGTCTATAACACTGGGTTACTGGGCACTGTGTCTATATCACTGGGTTACTGGGCACTGTGTCTAACACTGAATTACTGGGCACTGTGTCTATATCACTGGTTTACTGGGCACTGTGTCTATATCACTGGTTTACTGGGCACTGTGTCTATATCACTGGTTTACTGGGCACTGTGTCTATAATACTGGGTTACTGGACACTGTGTCTATATTACTGGATTACTGGGCACTGTGTCTATATCACTGGGTTACTGGGCACTGTGTCTATATCACTGGGTTACTGGGCACTGTGTCTATAACACTAGGTTACTGGGCACTGTGTCTATAACAGTGGGTTACTGGGCACTGTGTCTATAACACTGGGTTACTGGGCACTGTGTCTACATCACTGGTTTACTGGGCACTGTGTCTATAACACTGGGTTACTGGGCACTGTGTCTATAACACAGGTTTACTGGGCACTGTGTCTATATCACTGGGTTACTGGGCACTGTGTCTATATCACTGGGTTACTGGGCACTGTGTCTATAACACAGGTTTACTGGGCACTGTGTCTATAACACTGGTTTACTGGGCACTGTGTCTATAACACAGGTTTACTGGGCACTGTGTCTATATCACTGGGTTACTGGGCACTGTGTCTATATCACTGGGTTACTGGGCACTGTGTCTATATCACTGGGTAACTGGGCACTGTGTCTATATCACTGGGTTACTGGGCACTGTGTCTATATCACTGGTTTACTGGGCACTGTGTCTATAACACTGGTTTACTGGGCACTGTGTCTATAAAACTGGGTTACTGGGCACTGTGTCTATAACAGTGGGTTACTGGGCACTGTGTCTATATCACTGGGTTACTGTGCACTGTGTCTATATCACTGGGTTACTGGGCACTGTGTCCATAACACGGGGTTACTGGGCACTGTGTCTATAACACGGGGTTACTGGGCACTGTGCCTAACACTGAATTACTGGGCACTGTGTCTATAACACTGGATTACTGGGCACTGTGTCTATATCACTGGATTACTGGGCACTGTGTCTATAACACTGGGTTACTGGGCACTGTGTCTATAATACTGGGTTACTGGGCACTGTGCCTAACACTGAATTACTGGGCACTGTGTCTATAACACTGGATTACTGGGCACTGTGTCTATATCACTGGATTACTAGGCACTGTGTCTATATCACTGGTTTACTGGGCACTGTGTCTATAATACTGGATTACTGGGCACTGTGTCTATATCACTGGGTTACTGGGCACTGTGTCTGTGTCACTGGGTTACTGGGCACTTTGTCTATAACACTGGATTACTGGGCACTGTGTCTATAACACTGGATTACTGGGCACTGTGTCTATATCATTGGGTTACTGGGCAATGTGTCTATATCACTGGATTACTGGGCACTGTGTCTAACACTGGGTTACTGGGCACTGTGTCTATAACACTGGGTTACTGGGCACTGTGTCTATAACACTGGGTTACTGGGCACTGTGTCTAGATCACTGCGTTACTGGGCACTGTGTCTAACCCTGGATTACTGGGCACTGTGTCTATAACCCTGGGTTACTGGGCACTGTGTCTATAACACTGGGTTACTGGGCACTGTGTCTATAACACTGGGTTACTGGGCACTGTGTCTATATCACTGGATTACTGGGCACTGTGTCTATAACACTGGGTTACTGGGCAATGTGTCTATATCACTGGATTACTGGGCACTGTGTCTAACACTGGGTTACTGGGCACTGTGTCTATAACACTGGGTTACTGGGCACTGTGTCTATAACACTGGGTTACTGGGCACTGTGTCTAGATCACTGCGTTACTGGGCACTGTGTCTAACCCTGGATTACTGGGCACTGTGTCTATAACCCTGGGTTACTGGGCACTGTGTCTATAACACTGGGTTACTGGGCACTGTGTCTATAACACTGGGTAACTGGGCACTGTGTCTATATCACTGGTTTACTGGGCACTGTGTCTATAACACTGGGTTACTGGGCACTGTGTCTATATCACTGGATTACTGGGCACTGGTCTATATCACTGGGTTACTGGGCACTGTGTCTATAACACTGGGTTACTGGGCACTGTGTCTATAACACTGGGTTACTGGGCACTGTGTCTATATCATTGGTTTACTGGGCACTGTGTCTATATCACTGGGTTACTGGGCACTGTGTCTATAACACTGGGTAACTGGGCACTGTGTCTATATCACTGGTTTACTGGGCACTGTGTCTATAACACTGGTTTACTGGGCACTGTGACTATAACACTGGATTACTGGGCACTGTGTCTATATCACTGGGTTACTGGGCACTGTGTCTATATCACTGGGTTACTGGGCACTGTGTCTATAACAGTGGGTTACTGGGCACTGTGTCTATAACACTGGGTTACTGGGCACTGTGTCTATATCACTGGGTTACTGGGCACTGTGTCTATATCACTGGGTTACTGGGCACAGTGTCTATAACACTGGTTTACTGGGCACTGTGTCTATAACACTGGTTTACTGGGCACTGTGTCTATATCACTGGGTTACTGGGCACTGTGTCTATAACACTGGTTTACTGGGCACTGTGTCTATATCACTGGGTTACTGGGCACTGTGTCTATAAAAGTGGGTTACATGGGCACTGTGTCTATATCACTGGGTTACTGGGCACTGTGTCTATAATACTGGGTTACTGGGCACTGTGCCTATATCACTGGGTTACTGGGCACTGTGTCTATAACACTGGTTTACTGGGCACTGTGTCTATATCACTGGATTACAGGGCACTGTGTCTATATCACTGGGTTACTGGGCACTGTGTCTATAACAGTGGGTTACTGGGCCCCGTGTCTATATCACTGGGTTACTGGGCACTGTGTCTATATCACTGGGTTACTGGGCACTGTGTCTATAACACTGGATTACTGGGCACTTTGTCTATATCACTGGGTTACTGGGCACTGTGTCTATATCACTGGGTTACTGGGCACTGTGTCTATAACACTGGATTACTGGGCACTGTGTCTATATCACTGGGTTACTGGGCACTGTGTCTATATCACTGGGTTACTGGGCAATGTGTCTATATCACTGGATTACTGGGCACTGTGTCTAACACTGGGTTACTGGGCACTGTGTCTATAACACTGGGTTACTGGGCACTGTGTCTATAACACTGGGTTACTGGGCACTGTGTCTAGATCACTGCGTTACTGGGCACTGTGTCTAACCCTGGATTACTGGGCACTGTGTCTATAACCCTGGGTTACTGGGCACTGTGTCTATAACACTGGGTTACTGGGCACTGTGTCTATAACACTGGGTTACTGGGCACTGTGTCTATATCACTGGATTACTGGGCACTGTGTCTATAACACTGGGTTACTGGGCAATGTGTCTATATCACTGGATTACTGGGCACTGTGTCTAACACTGGGTTACTGGGCACTGTGTCTATAACACTGGGTTACTGGGCACTGTGTCTATAACACTGGGTTACTGGGCACTGTGTCTAGATCACTGCGTTACTGGGCACTGTGTCTAACCCTGGATTACTGGGCACTGTGTCTATAACCCTGGGTTACTGGGCACTGTGTCTATAACACTGGGTTACTGGGCACTGTGTCTATAACACTGGGTAACTGGGCACTGTGTCTATATCACTGGTTTACTGGGCACTGTGTCTATAACACTGGGTTACTGGGCACTGTGTCTATATCACTGGTTTACTGGGCACTGGTCTATATCACTGGGTTACTGGGCACTGTGTCTATAACACTGGGTTACTGGGCACTGTGTCTATAACACTGGGTTACTGGGCACTGTGTCTATATCATTGGTTTACTGGGCACTGTGTCTATATCACTGGGTTACTGGGCACTGTGTCTATAACACTGGGTAACTGGGCACTGTGTCTATATCACTGGTTTACTGGGCACTGTGTCTATAACACTGGGTTACTGGGCACTGTGTCTATAACACTGGTTTACTGGGCACTGTGTCTATAACACTGGGTTACTGGGCACTGTGTCTATATCACTGGGTTACTGGGCACTGTGTCTATAACACTGGTTTACTGGGCACTGTGACTATAACACTGGATTACTGGGCACTGTGTCTATATCACTGGGTTACTGGGCACTGTGTCTATATCACTGGGTTACTGGGCACTGTGTCTATAACAGTGGGTTACTGGGCACTGTGTCTATAACACTGGGTTACTGGGCACTGTGTCTATATCACTGGGTTACTGGGCACTGTGTCTATATCACTGGGTTACTGGGCACAGTGTCTATAACACTGGTTTACTGGGCACTGTGTCTATAACACTGGTTTACTGGGCACTGTGTCTATATCACTGGGTTACTGGGCACTGTGTCTATAACACTGGTTTACTGGGCACTGTGTCTATATCACTGGGTTACTGGGCACTGTGTCTATAAAAGTGGGTTACTGGGCACTGTGTCTATATCACTGGGTTACTGGGCACTGTGTCTATAATACTGGGTTACTGGGCACTGTGCCTATATCACTGGGTTACTGGGCACTGTGTCTATAACACTGGTTTACTGGGCACTGTGTCTATAACACTGGGTTACTGGGCACTGTGTCTATAACACTGGTTTACTGGGCACTGTGTCTATAACACTGGGTTACTGGGCACTGTGTCTATATCACTGGGTTACTGGGCACTGTGTCTATAACACTGGTTTACTGGGCACTGTGACTATAACACTGGATTACTGGGCACTGTGTCTATATCACTGGGTTACTGGGCACTGTGTCTATATCACTGGGTTACTGGGCACTGTGTCTATAACACTGGGTTACTGGGCACTGTGTCTATAACACTGGGTTACTGGGCACTGTGTCTAGATCACTGCGTTACTGGGCACTGTGTCTAACCCTGGATTACTGGGCACTGTGTCTATAACCCTGGGTTACTGGGCACTGTGTCTATAACACTGGGTTACTGGGCACTGTGTCTATAACACTGGGTAACTGGGCACTGTGTCTATATCACTGGTTTACTGGGCACTGTGTCTATAACACTGGGTTACTGGGCACTGTGTCTATATCACTGGTTTACTGGGCACTGGTCTATATCACTGGGTTACTGGGCACTGTGTCTATAACACTGGGTTACTGGGCACTGTGTCTATAACACTGGGTTACTGGGCACTGTGTCTATATCATTGGCTTACTGGGCACTGTGTCTATATCACTGGGTTACTGGGCACTGTGTCTATAACACTGGGTAACTGGGCACTGTGTCTATATCACTGGTTTACTGGGCACTGTGTCTATAACACTGGGTTACTGGGCACTGTGTCTATAACACTGGTTTACTGGGCACTGTGTCTATAACACTGGGTTACTGGGCACTGTGTCTATATCACTGGGTTACTGGGCACTGTGTCTATAACACTGGTTTACTGGGCACTGTGACTATAACACTGGATTACTGGGCACTGTGTCTATATCACTGGGTTACTGGGCACTGTGTCTATATCACTGGGTTACTGGGCACTGTGTCTATAACAGTGGGTTACTGGGCACTGTGTCTATAACACTGGGTTACTGGGCACTGTGTCTATATCACTGGGTTACTGGGCACTGTGTCTATATCACTGGGTTACTGGGCACAGTGTCTATAACACTGGTTTACTGGGCACTGTGTCTATAACACTGGTTTACTGGGCACTGTGTCTATATCACTGGGTTACTGGGCACTGTGTCTATAACACTGGTTTACTGGGCACTGTGTCTATATCACTGGGTTACTGGGCACTGTGTCTATAAAAGTGGGTTACTGGGCACTGTGTCTATATCACTGGGTTACTGGGCACTGTGTCTATAATACTGGGTTACTGGGCACTGTGCCTATATCACTGGGTTACTGGGCACTGTGTCTATAACACTGGTTTACTGGGCACTGTGTCTATATCACTGGATTACAGGGCACTGTGTCTATATCACTGGGTTACTGGGCACTGTGTCTATAACAGTGGGTTACTGGGCCCCGTGTCTATATCACTGGGTTACTGGGCACTGTGTCTATATCACTGGGTTACTGGGCACTGTGTCTATAACACTGGATTACTGGGCACTGTGTCTATATCACTGGGTTACTGGGCACTGTGTCTATAACACTGGGTTACTGGGCACTGTGTCTATATCACTGGGTTACTGGGCACTGTGTCTATATCACTGGGTTACTGGGCACTGTGTCTATAACAGTGGGTTACTGGGCACTGTGTCTATAACACTGGGTTACTGGGCACTGTGTCTATATCACTGGGTTACTGGGCACTGTGTCTATATCACTGGGTTACTGGGCACAGTGTCTATAACACTGGTTTACTGGGCACTGTGTCTATAACACTGGTTTACTGGGCACTGTGTCTATATCACTGGGTTACTGGGCACTGTGTCTATAACACTGGTTTACTGGGCACTGTGTCTATATCACTGGGTTACTGGGCACTGTGTCTATAAAAGTGGGTTACATGGGCACTGTGTCTATATCACTGGGTTACTGGGCACTGTGTCTATAATACTGGGTTACTGGGCACTGTGCCTATATCACTGGGTTACTGGGCACTGTGTCTATAACACTGGTTTACTGGGCACTGTGTCTATATCACTGGATTACAGGGCACTGTGTCTATATCACTGGGTTACTGGGCACTGTGTCTATAACAGTGGGTTACTGGGCCCCGTGTCTATATCACTGGGTTACTGGGCACTGTGTCTATATCACTGGGTTACTGGGCACTGTGTCTATAACACTGGATTACTGGGCACTTTGTCTATATCACTGGGTTACTGGGCACTGTGTCTATATCACTGGGTTACTGGGCACTGTGTCTATAACACTGGATTACTGGGCACTGTGTCTATATCACTGGGTTACTGGGCACTGTGTCTATATCACTGGGTTACTGGGCAATGTGTCTATATCACTGGATTACTGGGCACTGTGTCTAACACTGGGTTACTGGGCACTGTGTCTATAACACTGGGTTACTGGGCACTGTGTCTATAACACTGGGTTACTGGGCACTGTGTCTAGATCACTGCGTTACTGGGCACTGTGTCTAACCCTGGATTACTGGGCACTGTGTCTATAACCCTGGGTTACTGGGCACTGTGTCTATAACACTGGGTTACTGGGCACTGTGTCTATAACACTGGGTTACTGGGCACTGTGTCTATATCACTGGATTACTGGGCACTGTGTCTATAACACTGGGTTACTGGGCAATGTGTCTATATCACTGGATTACTGGGCACTGTGTCTAACACTGGGTTACTGGGCACTGTGTCTATAACACTGGGTTACTGGGCACTGTGTCTATAACACTGGGTTACTGGGCACTGTGTCTAGATCACTGCGTTACTGGGCACTGTGTCTAACCCTGGATTACTGGGCACTGTGTCTATAACCCTGGGTTACTGGGCACTGTGTCTATAACACTGGTTTACTGGGCACTGTGTCTATAACACTGGGTTACTGGGCACTGTGTCTATATCACTGGGTTACTGGGCACTGTGTCTATAACACTGGTTTACTGGGCACTGTGACTATAACACTGGATTACTGGGCACTGTGTCTATATCACTGGGTTACTGGGCACTGTGTCTATATCACTGGGTTACTGGGCACTGTGTCTATAACAGTGGGTTACTGGGCACTGTGTCTATAACACTGGTTTACTGGGCACTGTGTCTATATCACTGGATTACAGGGCACTGTGTCTATATCACTGGGTTACTGGGCACTGTGTCTATAACAGTGGGTTACTGGGCCCCGTGTCTATATCACTGGGTTACTGGGCACTGTGTCTATATCACTGGGTTACTGGGCACTGTGTCTATAACACTGGATTACTGGGCACTGTGTCTATATCACTGGGTTACTGGGCACTGTGTCTATATCACTGGGTTACTGGGCACTGTGTCTATAACACTGGATTACTGGGCACTGTGTCTATATCACTGGGTTACTGGGCACTGTGTCTATATCACTGGGTTACTGGGCACTGTGTCTATAACACTGGATTACTGGGCACTGTGTCTATATCACTGGGTTACTGGGCACTGTGTCTATATCACTGCGTTACTGGGCACTGTGTCTATAACACTGGTTTACTGGGCACTGTGTCTATATCACTGGGTTACTGGGCACTGTGTCTATAACACTGGGTTACTGGGCATTGTGTCTACATCACTGGGTTACTGGGCACTGTGTCTATAACACTGGGTTACTGGGCACTGTGTCTATAACACTGGGTTACTGGGCACTGTGTCTATAACACTGGTTTACTGGGCACTGTGTCTATGTCACTGGGTTACTGGGCACTGTGTCTATAACACTGGGTTACTGGGCACTGTGTCTATAACACTGGTTTACTGGGCACCGTGTCTATGTCACTGGGTTACTGGGCACTGTGTCTATATCACTGGGTTACTGGGCACTGTGTCTATATCACTGGTTTACTGGGCACTGTGTCTATAACACTGGGTTACTGGGCACTGTGTCTATATCACTGGGTTACTGGGCACTGTGTCTAACACTGAATTACTGGGCACTGTGTCTATATCACTGGTTTACTGGGCACTGTGTCTATATCACTGGTTTACTGGGCACTGTGTCTATATCACTGGTTTACTGGGCACTGTGTCTATAATACTGGGTTACTGGACACTGTGTCTAGATTACTGGATTACTGGGCACTGTGTCTATATCACTGGGTTACTGGGCACTGTGTCTATATCACTGGGTTACTGGGCACTGTGTCTATAACACTAGGTTACTGGGCACTGTGTCTATAACAGTGGGTTACTGGGCACTGTGTCTATAACACTGGGTTACTGGGCACTGTGTCTACATCACTGGTTTACTGGGCACTGTGTCTATAACACTGGGTTACTGGGCACTGTGTCTATAACACAGGTTTACTGGGCACTGTGTCTATATCACTGGGTTACTGGGCACTGTGTCTATATCACTGGGTTACTGGGCACTGTGTCTATAACACAGGTTTACTGGGCACTGTGTCTATAACACTGGTTTACTGGGCACTGTGTCTATAACACAGGTTTACTGGGCACTGTGTCTATATCACTGGGTTACTGGGCACTGTGTCTATATCACTGGGTTACTGGGCACTGTGTCTATATCACTGGGTAACTGGGCACTGTGTCTATATCACTGGGTTACTGGGCACTGTGTCTATATCACTGGTTTACTGGGCACTGTGTCTATAACACTGGTTTACTGGGCACTGTGTCTATAACACTGGGTTACTGGGCACTGTGTCTATAACAGTGGGTTACTGGGCACTGTGTCTATATCACTGGGTTACTGTGCACTGTGTCTATATCACTGGGTTACTGGGCACTGTGTCCATAACACGGGGTTACTGGGCACTGTGTCTATAACACGGGGTTACTGGGCACTGTGCCTAACACTGAATTACTGGGCACTGTGTCTATAACACTGGATTACTGGGCACTGTGTCTATATCACTGGATTACTGGGCACTGTGTCTATAACACTGGGTTACTGGGCACTGTGCCTAACACTGAATTACTGGGCACTGTGTCTATAACACTGGATTACTGGGCACTGTGTCTATATCACTGGATTACTAGGCACTGTGTCTATATCACTGGGTTACTGGGCACTGTGTCTATGTCACTGGGTTACTGGGCACTTTGTCTATAACACTGGATTACTGGGCACTGTGTCTATAACACTGGATTACTGGGCACTGTGTCTATATCACTGGGTTACTGGGCAATGTGTCTATATCACTGGATTACTGGGCACTGTGTCTAACACTGGGTTACTGGGCACTGTGTCTATAACACTGGGTTACTGGGCACTGTGTCTATAACACTGGGTTACTGGGCACTGTGTCTAGATCACTGCGTTACTGGGCACTGTGTCTAACCCTGGATTACTGGGCACTGTGTCTATAACCCTGGGTTACTGGGCACTGTGTCTATAACACTGGGTTACTGGGCACTGTGTCTATAACACTGGGTTACTGGGCACTGTGTCTATATCACTGGATTACTGGGCACTGTGTCTATAACACTGGGTTACTGGGCAATGTGTCTATATCACTGGATTACTGGGCACTGTGTCTAACACTGGGTTACTGGGCACTGTGTCTATAACACTGGGTTACTGGGCACTGTGTCTATAACACTGGGTTACTGGGCACTGTGTCTAGATCACTGCGTTACTGGGCACTGTGTCTAACCCTGGATTACTGGGCACTGTGTCTATAACCCTGGGTTACTGGGCACTGTGTCTATAACACTGGGTTACTGGGCACTGTGTCTATAACACTGGGTTACTGGGCACTGTGACTATAACACTGGGTTACTATGCACTATGTCTATAACACTGGGTTACTGGGCACTGTGTCTAACACTGGATTACTGGGCACTGTGTCTATATCACTGGATTACTGGGCACTGTGTCTATATCACTGGATTACTGGGCACTGTCTGTAACACTAGATTACTGGGCACAGTGTCTATATCACTGGTTTACTAGGCACTGTGTCTATATCACTGGATTACTGGGCACTGTGTCTATAACACTGGATTACTCGGCACTGTGTCTATAACACTGGATTACTGGGCAATGTGTCTATATCACTGGATTACTGGGCACTGAGTCTATAACACTGGGTTACTGGGCACTGTGTCTATCTCACTGGGTTACTGGGCACTGAGTCTATAACACTGGGTTACTGGGCACTGTGTCTATAACACTGGATTACTGGGCACTGTGTCTATAACACTGGGTTACTGGGCACTGTGTCTATAACACTGGGTTACTGGGCACTGTGTCTATAACACTGGGTTACTGGGCACTGTGTCTATATCACTGGTTTACTGGGCACTGTGTCTATAACACTGGTTTACTGGGCACTGTGTCTATCTCACTGGGTTACTGGGCAATGTGTCTATAACACTGGGTTACTGGGCACTGTGTCTATATCACTGGGTTACTGGGCACTGTGTCTATAACACTGGGTTACTGGGCACTGTGTCTATAACCCTGGGTTACTGGGCACTGAGTCTATAACACTAGTTTACTGGGCACTGTGTCTATCTCACTGGGTTACTGGGCACTGTGTCTATCTCACTGGGTTACTGGGCACTGTGTCTATCTCACTGGGTTACTGGGCACTGTGTCTATATCACTGGGTTACTGGGCACTGTGTCTATAACCCTGGGTTACTGGGCACTGTGTCTATCTCACTGGGTTACTGGGCACTGTGTCTATCTCACTGGGTTACTGGGCACTGTGTCTATCTCACTGGGTTACTGGGCACTGTGTCTATCTCACTGGGTTACTGGGCACTGTGTCTATCTCACTGGGTTACTGGGCACTGTGTCTATCTCACTGGGTTACTGGGCACTGTGTCTATAATACTGGGTTACTGGGCACTGTGTCTATCTCACTGGGTTACTGGGCACTGTGTCTATCTCACTGGGTTACTGGGCACTGTGTCTATTTCACTGGGTTACTGGGCACTGTGTCTATAACACTGGGTTACTGGGCACTGTGTCTATCTCACTGGGTTACTGGGCACTGTGTCTATCTCACTGGTTTACTGGGCACTGTGTCTATAACACTGGTTTACTGGGCACTGTGTCTATCTCACTGGGTTACTGGGCACTGTGTCTATCTCACTGGGTTACTGGGCACTGTGTCTATCTCACTGGGTTACTGGGCACTGTGTCTATCTCACTGGGTTACTGGGCACTGTGTCTATAACACTGGGTTACTGGGCACTGTGTCTATCTCACTGGGTTACTGGGCACTGTGTCTATCTCACTGGGTTACTGGGCACTGTGTCTATAACACTGGATTGGAACTTGTTATTTCTGGTTGTTGACACTCAGTGTCTCACTCTTGCCGAATACTGCCTCACTTGCTGGACCGCTGCCAAATCCGGGAACAAGGACCGCGAGGCGTTCCCAAGCCTTGACACCCAGAACCTGCCGACCTAGGGATCTAAGCGTGGATGGCCGGCTGCCTCCCTGCCAACTCCGCCCAACCATTCCTGCACCAACCCTGCCCGCCAGTCCCACCTCCCTCTGTGCGTTGGTACGAACATCTCCGTGCGACCGGCGCCAATGCCGGGCGTTTAACGCCAGCCCTTTACCCCATTGATAGGCAGGCATCACACACGCTAATGAATCGAATACCGCTCGGCCAACGTCGACCAGTGAAAACCCAATCCCCATTCTCCCACCTGGAGTGTCCTGAACACTTAATCACTGATAGTTCTCATGCCGTTTAGAAACAGATTTCCGGCCCCACATCAGATTAAGCTCTCCCAATCGCCACTGCCCGTAATTCCGGATTATCTCGACCGCCACCTCTCACTCGTGTCCTGGGATTGTTTGATGGGTGTCATAATATACACCAGTATATCATGGTGCAGACACACACTGATGGACATGCAGTGGGACCAATCAGCATACACAACACCGCAGCCAATCACCAGTGAGAGCACCCGCACTATAAAGGCAGGGGACAGGAGAGTTCCCGCTCATTCTAGTAGCAGCCAGCTCGGAGCACAGAGCTCACAGCCTGCAACACAGACATTCACCACGTGCTGAGTGCCTCACCTGGTTAGGACTAGGCAAGGGTCAACAGTTAAAGCTGGTATTGCATTTACCCACAGTTCAAGTATGTTAATATAGTTAACCTTATAATAAAATAGAGCTGCACCACTTCCAGTGTTGGTGACCTGTTTGTGATCCAGAACACCCAACGCATCATGATACCAGGAGTGGTTGTGTACTAGCACTTCTGAGACCCACCTGCAACTAATCAGCATTCCGGCATCCTGAAGTATGGAGAACATCGACCCGCCGCCGCCGCTCCGCATCGCCGGCACCTCAGCGTACAGTGACAACCAGCAACGATATCCGAGATCCGGGTTCCGCAGCCGCTCCAGTGCCACGGCGATCTCCGCGAAAACTGGCGGGCATTCCGGCAAAGGTTTGAAAACTTCCTGGTAGCAGCCGACCTAGAAGACGTGGCCGATGCTGAAACTTCTCCTCACCATCGCCGGTGCCAGAGCAGAAGAAATCTTTTAAAAATTCAAGTTCTCCAAAGGGGCAAAACAGGAGCGACTTCCAGGCAGTCCTGGACAAATTCGGCGAATACTGTGAGGAAAACACACTCCAACCAGCAAGGAAAGGCAAGAGAAGCGCCAGTGCTCACCACGAGGCCGAGATCCCGGAGCAGAGAACAGTTTTGATCGGCGGCCATCTTTGTAAAGGGACTGCACATGCCCAGTTGCGCGACGCCGCGCATGCGCAATCACGAAGACGGCCATCAGTAAAGGAACCGCGATCTGCACATGTGCAAACGCCTCCTACGTGCTACGTCACACGCGTCATGACATCAGAGGCCCCGGACCACGCCCATTTAAAGGGGAAACGTCCCAAATCAAAGAAGAAATCTTTTAAAGGTGTGAAACAATCTTCCTTCACCTGGAATGACAGCACAATGCCTCAAATTGAACCCGGAAATGAAATAAACCTCCGAGGAACCCTGCAACAAGCAGTTACCTACCCCCAAACCGAGTCCGATTCCGACTTCCCGCAGACCAGTGACACCGAGGACCCGAGGGAGCCTTTTCCAGTCGCTGTTATAACAAAGAACAGGCTGTCCCCGAATCAAAACCACCAGCCGCTGTCGGTGCACAGCATTGATCCAGGCGACGGGTGGCGTGCCACCCTGACGGTCAACCGATCCCAGATCACATTCCGCCCGGACACGGGTGCTTCCGCTAATCTCCTCGCGTGGTCAGCCTTTCAGACCCTTGGGGTTAAACCAACCATTCTTCCGTCGACCTGCCAACTATTGGACTACAATGGCAACGTCATTCCTGCTACCGGTTCATGCCAACTCGAAGTGACGCACAACCCGCGCAAAGCCATCCTTCCCTTCGAGATCGGGGGCTCCTCGAAGGACTCTCCGCTAGGCGCACAGGCGTGCAAACTCCTCCACCTCGTTCAACGAGTACACGCTCTCTCTCTCCAGAGGACACGTCTGCCTTCCAGGATGCGGACTTCAGGGCGCAACTCAATGCCATCATCGACCAGCACCGTGACGTTTTCGAAGGCATGGGCACGCTTCCATCCACTTACAAAATCCTGCTCAAACAAGATGCCACGCCTGTGGTTCATGCACCTCGCAGAGTCCCAGCACCCCTCAAGGACCGCCTCAAGCAGCAGCTGCAGGACCTCCAGGCCCAAGGAGTGCTCTCCAGAGTGACGGAACCAACCGACTGGGTCAGTTCCATGGTGTGCGTCAAGAAGCCCTCCGCGCGAGCTCCGGATCTGCATTGACCCAAAGGATCTCAATCGCAACATAATGAGGGAGCATTACCCTATCCCCAAGCGCGAGGAGGTCACGTGCGAGATGGCTCGGGCCAACATCGTCACCAAACTTGACGCCTCGAAAGGATTCTGGCAAATTCAACTGGACAGGTCCAGCAGAAAGCGGTGTACCTTTAATACCCCGTTTGGCAGATACTGCTACAACAGGATGCCGTTTGGGATTTTATCGGCATCTGACGTATTCCACCGGATCATGGAGCAAATGATGGAGGGCATTGAGGGTGTGCGCGTCTATGTTGACGACATCATCATTTGGTCCACCAGCCCGCAGGAGCATATCAGTCGCCCCCAGCGCGTTTTCAAACGAATACGGGACCAGGGCCTTCGTCTCAACTCAACATAGCCAAATGCTCCTTCGGCCAGACGGAACTCAAGTTCCCGGGGGACCACATCTCCCGGTTCGGGGTGCGGCCGGATGCGGACAAGGTGGCAGCCATCACGGCCATGCAGAAGCCAGCGGTTAAGAAGGCGGTCCTCCGATTTTTGGGCACGGTCAGCTTCCTGGGGAAGTTCATCCCCAACCTCGCCTCCCACACCACAGCTCTCCGGAACCTGGTCAGGAAGACGACAGACTTCCAATGGCTTCCCGCCCACGAGCGCGAATGGGAGGAGCTTAAGACCAAGCTTACCACGGCCCCGGTATTGGCATTTTTTGATCCCACGAAGGAAACAAAAATTTCAACGGATGTCAGCCAATCCGGCATTGGGGCGGTGCTCCTGCAACGCCTTATCCACGTTCGCCGCGAGACTGCGGCCGACCCCCTACTACAGCGTGTCATGCGCCACATGACGGACGGGTGGCTCAAGGGCCAATGCCCGCGGTTCTACAATATCAGAGACGATCTGGCGGTAGTCGATGGTGCCCTCCTGAAGCTGGACCGCATCGCGATCCCGCACAGCGTGCGCCAGCCCGTTTTGGAACAGCTACACGAGGGCCATCTTGGCGTGGAGAAGTGCCGGCGGAGGGCCCGAGAGGCTGTGTACTGGCCCGGCATCAATGAGGACATCGCCAACACAGTGCTCAACTGCCCCACCTGTCAGCGGTTCCAGCCACGTGAGACCCTACAGCCCCATGAGTTGTCACGTCCCCCTGGTCGAAGGTAGACGTCGACCTGTTCCATGCGCTCGGCAGGGACTATGTTCTGATTGTAGACTATTTTTCGAACTACCCGGAGGTCGTACGCCTGCACGACATCACATCATCGGCGGTCATCCGTGCCTGCAAGGAGACCTTTGCTCGACACGGCATCCCACTCACTGTGATGTCGGACAATGACCCCTGCTTCGCGAGCCAGGAATGGTCCAACTTTGCCAGGAGGGACAACTTTGTGCATGTGACACCCAGTCCCCTGTACCCCCAATCCAACGGCAAAGCGGAGAAGGGCGTCCACATCGTCAAACGGCTCCTCTGCAAGGCTGCCGATGCTGGGTCCGATTTCTACCTCGCCTTGCTGGCCTATTGTTCGGCCCCACTGTCCGCGGGCCTGTCGCCAGCCCAGCTGCTCAAGGGTCGCACCCTCAGGACCACGGTGCCGTCCATTCACGTCCCAGACCTCGACCACGTTCCGGCCCTTCAGCGGATGCAACAGTCTCGTGCACAACACAAGGCGGCGCATGACGCTCGGGCGACTGATCTCCCTGCTCTGGCGCCGGATGACAACGCCCGCATCCATCTCCCGGAGGGTGGCTGGTTTGCGACCGCTGTGGTTCTTCGGCTGGTGTCTCCCCCGCTCGTTCCTGGTTCGTCCGCCAGATGGCTCCCTTCGCCGCCGCAATCGGCGTGCCCTTCGTCTCGCGCCACGCTCGCTACGCGATCCTCCACCGGTGCCACGCCCTCCTGTTGTCCCCGACCCGGACTATGTGGAGATTCCGAATACTCTGCATCCTCCTCACTCTGACGCAGTCCAGCCCGTTCCTCAGCCGGTGGCTCCTGACCCACCCTTGAGGCGGTCAACCAGAATTCGGCGCCCACCTCAGAGACTTGACGATGTTGGACTCTTTGATCTGTTCTGTTATCCTGTTTCATCGTTCCAGTAGTTTGTATATAATGTTCATTTCGTTGTTGGTGTGACACCCTATTTCTCTGCACCAGGCACCTTCCCGTGTAAATAGATTAGCATCATGTACATAGTCATGTAAATAACACGCACACACATAGTCAGGTACAGTCACTACACAATATTTATTGTCACGCAGGCACATGTTCTTTATATAAAAGGGGGGGATGTCATAATATGTACCAGTATATCATGGTGCAGACACACACTGATGGACATGCAGTGGGACCAATCAGCATACACAACACCGCAGCCAATCACCAGTGAGAGCACACGCACTATAAAGACAGGGGGCAGAAGAGTTCCCGCTCATTCTAGTAGCAGCCAGCTCGGAGCACAGAGCTCACAGCCTGCAACACAGACATTCACCATGTGCTGAGTGCATCACCTGGTTAGGACTAGGTAAGGGTCAACAGTTAAAGCTGGTATTGCATTTACCCACAGTTCAAGTATGTTAATATAGTTAACCTTATAATAAAATAGAGTTGCACCACTTCCAGTGTTGGTGACCTGTTTGTGATCCAGAACACCCAACGCATCAATGGGGACAGTGTAGAGGGAGCTTTACTCTGTATCTAACCCCGTGCTGTACCTGTCCTGGGAGTGTTTGATGGTGACAGTGTAGAGGGAGCGTTACTCTGTATCTAACCCCGTGCTGTACCTGTCCTCGGAGTGTTTGATGGGGACAGTGCAGAGGGAGCTTCACTCTGTATCTAACCCCGTGCTGTACCTGTCCTGGGAGTGTTTGATGAGGACAGTGTAGAGGGAGCTTTACTCTGTATCTAACCCCGTGCTGTACCTGTCCTGGGAGTGTTTGATGAGGACAGTGTAGAGGGAGCTTTACTCTGTATCTAACCCCGTGCTGTACCTGTCCTGGGGGTGTTTGATGGGGACAGTGTAGAGGCAGCTTTACTCTGTATCTAACCCCGTGCTCTACCTGTCCTGGGAGTGTTTGACGGGGACAGTGTAGAGGGAGCTTTACTCTGTATCTAACCCCGTGCTGTACCTGTCCTGGGAGTGTTTGATGGTGACAGTGTAGAGGGAGCGTTACTCTGTATCTAACCCCGTGCTGTACCTGTCCTGGGAGTGTTTGATGGGGACAGTGTAGAGGCAGCTTTACTCTGAATCTAACCCCGTGCTGTACCTGTCCTGGGAGTGTTTGACGGGGACACTGTAGAGGGAGCTTTACTCTGTATCTAACCCCGTGCTGTACCTGTCCTGGGAGTGTTTGACGGGGACAGTGTAGAGGGAGCTTTACTCTGTATCTAACCCCGTGCTGTATCTGTCCTGGGAGTGTTTGATGGGGACAGTGCAGAGGGAGCTTTACTCTGTATCTAACCCCGTGCTGTACCTGTCCTGGGAGTGTTTGATGGGGACAGTGCAGAGGGAGCTTTACTCTGTATCTAACCCCGTGCTGTCCCTGTCCTGGGAGTGTTTGATGGGGACAGTGTAGAGGAAGCTTTACTCTGTATCTAACCCCGTGCTGTATCTGTCCTGGGAGTGTTTGATGGGGACAGTGTAGAGGGAACTTTACTCTGTATCTAACCCCGTGCTGTACCTGTCCTGGGAGTGTTTGATGGGGACAGTGTAGAGGGAGCTTTACTCTGTATCTAACCCCTTGCTGTATCTGTCCTGGGAGTGTTTGATGGGGACAGTGTAGAGGGAGCTTTACTCTGTATCTAACCCCGTGCTGTACCTGTCCTGGGAGTGTTTGATGGGGACAGTGTAGAGGAAGCTTTACTCTGTATCTAACCCTGTGCTGTATCTGTCCTGGGAGTGTTTGATGGGGACAGTGTAGAGGGAGCTTTGCTCTGTATCTAACCCCGTGCTGTACCTGTCCTGGGAGTGTTTGATGGGGACAGTGTAGAGGAAGCTTTACTCTGTATCTAACCCCGTGCTGTACCTGTCCTGGGAGTGTTTGATGGGGACAGTGTAGAGGGAGCTTTACTCTGTATCTAACCCCATGCTATATCTGTCCTGGGAGTGTTTGATGGGGACAGTGTAGAGGGAGCTTTACTCTGTATCTAACCCCGTGCTGTACCTGTCCTGGGAGTGTTTGATGGGGACGGTGTAGAGGGAGCTTTACTCTGTATCTAACCCCGTGCTGTACCTGTCCTGGGAGTGTTTGATGGGGACAGTGTAGAGGGAGCTTTACTCTGTATCGAACCCCGTGCTGTCCCTGTCCTGGGAGTGTTTGATGGGGACAGTGTAGAGGGAGCTTGACTCTGTATCTAACCCCGTGCTGTATCTGTCCTGGGAGTGTTTGATGGGGACACTGTAGAGGGAGCTTTACTCTGTATCTAACCCCGTGCTGTATCTGTCCTGGGAGTGTTTGATGGGGACGGTGTAGAGGGAGCTTTACTCTGTATCTAACCCCGTGCTGTACCTGTCCTGGGAGTGTTTGATGGGGACAGTGTAGAGGGAGCTTTTTCTGTATCTAACCCCGTGCTGTACCTGTCCTGGGAGTGTTTGATGGGGACGGTGTAGAGGGAGCTTTACTCTGTATCTAACCCCGTGCTGTACCTGTCCTGGGAGTGTTTGATGGGGATAGTGTAGAGGGAGCTTTACTCTGTATCGAACCCCGTGCTGTATCTGTCCTGGGAGTGTTTGATGGGGACAGTGTAGAGGGGGCTTTACTCTGTATCTAACCCCGTGCTGTACCTGTCCTGGGAGTGTTTGATGGGGACCGTGTAGAGGGAGCTTTGCTCTGTATCTAACCCCGTGCTGTATCTGTCCTGGGAGTGTTTGATGGGGACAGTGTAGAGGGAGCTTTACTCTGTATCTAACCCCGTGCTGTACCTGTCCTGGGAGTGTTTGATGGGGACGGTGTAGAGGGAGCTTTACTCTGTATCTAACCCCGTGCTGTAACTGTCCTGGGAGTGTTTGATGGGGATAGTGTAGAGGGAGCTTTACTCTGTATCTAACCCCGTGCTGTACCTGTCCTGGGAGTGTTTGATGGGGACCGTGTAGAGGGAGCTTTACTCTGTATCTAACCCCGTGCTGTACCTGTCCTGGGAGTGTTTGATGGGGATAGCGTAGAGGGAGCTTTACTCTGCATCTAACCCCGTGCTGTACCTGTCCCGGGAGTGTTTGATGGGGACAGTGTAGAGAGAGCTTTACTCTGTATCTAACCCCGTGCTGTACCTGTCCTGGGAGTGTTTGATGGGGACAGTGTAGAGGGAGCTTTACCCTGTATCTAACCCCGTGCTGTACCTGTCCTGGGAGTGTTTGATGGGGACAGTGTAGAGGGAGCTTTACTCTGTATCTAACCCCGTGCTGTACCTGTCCTGGGAGTGGTTGATGGGGACAGTGTAGAGGGAGCTTTTCTCTGTATCTAACCCCGTGCTGTACCTGTCCTGGGAGTGTTTGATGGGAACAGTGTAGAGGGAGCTTTACCCTGTATCTAACCCCGTGCTGTACCTGTCCTGGGAGTGTTTGATGGGAACAGTGTAGAGGGAGCTTTACCCTGTATCTAACCCCGTGCTGTACCTGTCCTGGGAGTGTTTGATGGGGACACTGTAGAGGGAGCTTTACTCTGTATCTAACCCCGTGCTGTATCTGTCCTGGGAGTGTTTGATGGGGACAGTGTAGAGGGAGCTTTGCGCTGTATCTAACCCCGTGCTGTACCTGTCCTGGGAGTGTTTGATGGGGACAGTGTAGAGGGAGTTTTACTCTGTATCTAACCCCGTGCTGTACCTGTCCTGGGAGTGTTTGATGGGGACAGTGTAGAGGGAGCTTTACTCTGTATCTAACCCCGTGCTGTACCTGTCCTGGGAGTGTTTGTTGGGGACAGTGTAGAGGGAGCTTTACTCTGTATCTAACCCCGTGCTGTACCTGTCCTGGGAGTGTTTGATGGGGACAGTGTAGAGGGAGCTTTATTCTGTATCTCACCCCGTGCTGTACCTGTCCTGGGAGTGTTTGATGGGGACAGTGTAGAGGGAGCTTTACTCTGTATCCAATCCCGTGCTGTACCTGTCCTGGGAGTGTTTGATGGGGACAGTGTAGAGGGAGCTTTACTCTGTATCTAATCCCGTGCTGTACCTGTCCTGGGAGTGTTTGATGGGGGACAGTGTAGAGGGAGCTTGACTCTGTATCTAACCCCGTGCTGTACCTGTCCTGGGAGAGTTTGATGGGGTCACTGTACAGGGAGCTTTACTCTGTATCTAACCCCGTGCTGTACCCGTCCTGGGAGTGTTTGATGGGGACAGTGTAGAGGGAGCTTTACTCTGTATCTAACCCCGTGCTGTACCTGTCCTGGGAGTGTTTGATGGGGACAGTGTAGAGGGAGCTTTACTCTGTATCTAACCCCATGCTGTACGTGTCCTGGGGCTCAATGTATATTCCTCAGCCAACATGGCTAGAAAAATCACCCCCAGATGATCTGGGTGTTTATCACTTGGCTGTGTGTGTGGGATCTTGCTGTGCGTGGATTGCCTTCAAACAGCGACTTGAAGAAAGTCCCTCGTTGGCCGTGAGGCATTTCTGGGTCTCCTGAGGCGGCGTTTGTGGAACGGGGCTTCTCTCTCTCTCTCCATGGCGATCGGATGAGACCATTCAGCCCCTCCGGCATATCCTGCCGTTCACACCGCCGCCCCTGCCCTCTGGTGTTCCCGTATTTCACCAGGTCACCTCAGAGTCGTGGCCTCTGGCTCCCCCCGGTGCTGCCTCCAGGGACTGCGCTGGCAGCTGCAGCACAGCGATACCAAGGGGCTTGAACCCCAGGCCCGCTCAGGGGCGCGCCCGGCGGGAACGGGAACGGGCGCTAAATGCGCTTCCAGCTCCACTCGTTTAGCAGCCCCCCCCCCCCCCCAGAACACGAGTTGACGCTGACAACCCCTGACAGCGGAAGGGCTTTCACCCCCCCACCCCCACGCCTTGGTTCCCCTCCGCGTCCGTGCATGAGGCCCAGTATTCAGGCGTCCAGTCCCTGCCAGTGGCCTAGCCGCCCTCACCCCCTACCATAATCACGTCGAGGCGCGTACCCCCCCCCTCCCCCCCTCCTCCCGTCAAGAGCTCGTAACCCGACGGGGAAAAGCGAAACAAAAAAAAAATGGTGCGGAGTCCGTGAGGGTGGAGGCGTCCAGCCGCTGACCAGGGGGCGGAGTCTGCCAGGTGCGTCTGCAGCCGTCCAGCCGCTGACCGGGGGGGCGGAGTCTGCCAGGTGCGTCTGCGGCCGTCCAGCCGCTGACCGGGGGGGCGGAGTCTGCCAGGTGCGTCTGCGGCCGTCCAGCCGCTGACCGGGGGGGCGGAGTCTGCCAGGTGCGTCTGCGGCCGTCCAGCCGCTGACCGGGGGGGCGGAGTCTGCCAGGTGCGCCTGCGGCCGTCCAGCCGCTGACCGGGGGGGCGGAGTCTGCCAGGTGCGCCTGCGGCCGTCCAGCCGCTGACCGGGGGGGGCGGAGTCTGCCAGGTGCGTCTGCGGCCGTCCAGCCGCTGACCGGGGGGGCGGAGTCTGACAGGTGCGCCTGCGGCCGTCCAGCCGCTGACCGGGGGGGCGGAGTCTGCCAGGTGCGTCTGCGGCCGTCCAGCCGCTGACCGGGGGGGCGGAGTCTGCCAGGTGCGTCTGCGGCCGTCCAGCCGCTGACCGGGGGGGCGGAGTCTGCCAGGTGCGTCTGCGGCCGTCCAGCCGCTGACCGGGGGGCGGAGTCTGCCAGGTGCCTGGGGTGACCGTCAGTGTGTGGAGTTTACACGTTTTCCCCGTATCCATCAGACCATAAGACATAGGGGCAGAATTAGACCACTCTCCTCCCCACTTGGGACCCTCATGGGCCCT
>NC_092732.1:35312750-35432474 GCF_047496885.1 Scyliorhinus torazame | reverse complement strand
GAACCCCCGAACCCAAGTGACCCCATTCCCCCGAACCCGAGCGACCCCATACACCCGAACCCCCGTACCCGAGTGACCCCGAACCCCCGTACCCCCGAACCCGAGTGACCCCATACCCCCGAACCCCCGTACCCCGGAACCCGAGTGACCCCATACCCCCGAACCGCCGTACCCCAGTGCCCCCATACCCCGAACGACCCCATTCCCCCAAACCCGAGTGACCCCATACCCCCAAACCCAAGTGACCCCGAACCCCCGTACCCCCTGACCCCATTCCCCGAACCCCCGAACCCGAGTGACCCCATACCCCCGAACCCGAGTGGCCCCTGACCCCATTCCCCCGAACCCGAGTGACCCCATACCCCCGAACCCCCGAACCCGAGTGACCCCATACCCCGCACACCCGAGTGACCCCGTACCCCCGAACCCCCGAACCCGAGTGACCCCATACCCCGCACACCCGAGTGACCCCGTACCCCCGTGACCCCATACCCCCGAACCTGAGTGAACCCATCCCCCAAACCAGAGTGAACCCATCCCCCGAACCCGATTGACCCCATTCCCCCGAACCCGAGTGACCCCATACCCCCGAACCCGAGTGACCCCATACACCCGCACCCCAGCGCCCCCTACACCAGTGCCCCCGCACACCAGTGCCCCCGCACACCAGCGCCCCCGCACCCCAGCGCCCCCGCACCCCAGCGCCCCCGCGCCCCAGCGCCCCCGTACCCCCGTGCCCCCGTACCCCAGTGCCCCAGTGCCCCGTACCGCCGTGCCCCTGTCCAGCCGTGCCCCCGTACCCCCATGCCCAAGTGGCCCGTACCCCAGTGCTCCGTACCCCCGTAGTCCAGTGACCCCGTACCCCAGTGACCCCGTACCCCAGTGACCCCGTACCCCAGTGACCCCGTACCCCAGTGACCCCGTACCCCAGTGCTCCGTATCCCCGTACTCCAGTGACCCCATACCCCAGTGACCCCGCACCCCGGTGACCCCGCACCCCCATACCCCAGTGACACCATACCCCCGTAGCCCCATACCCCAGTGCCCCGTGCCCCCGTACACCAGTGACCCCGTGCGCCGTACACCAGTGACCCCGTACACCAGTGACCCCGTACCCCAGCGCCCCCGTACCCCAGCGCCCCCGTACCCCAGTGCCCCGTACCCCAGCGCCCTCGTGCCCCCGTACACCAGTGACCCCAGTACCCCAGCGCCCCCGTACCCCAGCGCCCCCGTACCCCAGTGCCCCGTACCGCAGCACCCCCGTACCCCAGCGCCCCAGTGCCCCCGTGCCCCCGTACACCAGTGACCCCGTGCGCCGTACACCAGTGACCCCGTACACCAGCGACCCCGTACCCCAGCGCCCCCGTACCCCAGCGCCCCCGTACCCCAGCGCCCCCGTACCCCAGTGCCCCGTACCCCAGCGCCCTCGTGCCCCCGTACACCAGTGACCCCAGTACCCCAGCGCCCCCGTACCCCAGCGCCCCCGTACCCCAGTGCCCCGTACCCCAGCACCCGCGTGCCCCAGCGCCCCCGTGCCCCCGTGCCCCAGCGCCCCCGTGCCCCAGCGCCCCCGTGCCCCAGCGCCCCCGTACCCCAGCGCCCCCATACCCCCGTACACCAGTATCCCTGTACCCCCGTGCCCCGGTGCCCCCTTACCCCAATGCCCCCGTACCACCGTACACCAGTGCACCGTACACCAGTGCCCCCGTGCCCCCGTACCGCCCTGCCAGTGCCCCTGTACCGCCGTGCCCCCATACCCCAGTGGCCCGTACACCAGTGACAGCGCACCCCCGTAGCCCCATACCTCAGTGCCCCAGTGCCTCCGTACCCCAGTGACCCCGCACCCCCGTAGCCCCATACCTCAGTGCCCCCGTACCCCAGTGACCCCGTACCCTAGTGCCCCAGTGCCCCCCGTAACCCAGTGCCCCCTGTACCGCCGTGCCCCAGCTCCCCCGTGCCCCAGCTGCCCCGTGCCCCAGCTCCCCGTGCCCCAGCGCCCCCGTGCCCCCGTGCCCCAGCGCCTCCGTGCCCCAGCGCCCCCGTGCCCCAGCGCCCCCGTGCCCCCGTACCCCAGCGCCCCCGTACCCCAGCGCCCCCGTACCCCAGCGCCCCCGTGCCCCAGAGCCCCCGTGCCCCAGCGCCCCCGTGCCCCAGCGCCCCCGTACCCCAGCGCCCCCGTACCCCAGCGCCCCCGTACCCCAGCGCCCCCGTACCCCAGCGCCCCCGTACCCCAGCGCCCCCGTACCCCAGCGCCCCCGTACCCCAGCGCCCCCGTACCCCAGCGGCCCCGTACCCCAGTGCCCCATACCCCAGTGCCCCGTACCCGTGCCCCCGTACCCCAGTGCCCCCATACCCGAATACCACAATTCCCCCGTACCCCGTACCCCAGTGCCCCATACCCCAGTGCCCCCATACCCCAGTGCCCCGTACCCGTGCCCCCGTACCCCAGTGCCCCCATACCCCATTACCACAATTCCCCCGTACCCCAGTGCCCCGTACCCCAGCGCCCCCGTACCCCAGCGGCCCCGTACCCCAGTGCCCCGTACCCCAGTGCCCCGTACCCCAGTGCCCCCTTACCCCCGTACTCCAGTGCCCCTTACCCCCGTACTCCAGTGCCCCCTTACCCACGTACTCCAGTGCCTCCGTACCCCCGTACCCCAGTGACCCTGTACCCCAGTGACAGTGCCCCGTACCCCAGTGCCCCATACCCCAGTGCCCCCATACCCCAGTGCCCCGTACCCGTGCCCCCGTACCCCAGTGCCCCCATACCCCAATACCACAATTCCCCCGTACCCCAGTGCCCCGTACCCCCGCATCCCAGTGCCCCTACCTCAGTGCCCCCGTACCCCAGAGCCCCCGTACCCAAGAGCCCCCGTACCCCAGAGCCCCCGTACCCCGGTGCCCCCGTACCCCGGTGCCCCCGTACCCCGGTGCCCCCGTACCCCGGTGCCCCCGTACCCCGGTACTCCAGTGCCCCGTACCCCAGTGCCCCGTGCCCCGGTTATCCCGTGCCCCCGTATCCCAGTGCCCCGGTACCCCAGTGCCCCCGTACCCCAGTGCCCCCGTACCCCAGTGCCCCCGTATCCCGGTGCCCCCGTACCCCGTACCCCAGTGCCCCCGTACCCCAGTGCCCCCGTACCTCAGTGCCCCCGTATCTCAGTGCCCCCGTATCTCAGTGCCCCCGTATCCCAGTGCCCCCGTATCCCAGTGCCCCCGTATACCAGTGACCCGTACCCCAGTGTTCCCGTACCCCAGTGCCCCCGTACCCCAGTCCCCCCGTACCCCAGTCCCCCGTACCCAGTGCCCCCGTACCCAGTGCCCCCGTACCCCGGTACTCCAGTGCACCGTATCCCAGTGCCCCGAAACCCAGTGCCCCGAAACCCAGTGCCCCGTACTCCAGTGCCCCCGTACCCCAGTGCCCCCGCACCCCCATACCGCAGTGACACCATACCCCCGTAGCCCCATACCCCAGTGCCCCCATGCCCCCGTACACCAGTGACCCCGTGCCCCCGTACACCAGTGACCCCGTGCCCCAGCGCCCCCGTACCCCAGCGCCCCCGTACCCCAGCGCCCCCGTACCCCAGCGCCCCCGTACCCCAGCGCCCCCGTACCCCAGCGCCCCCGTATCCCAGCGCCCCCGTATCCCAGCGCCCCCGTACCCCAGCGCCCCCGTACCCCAGCGCCCGCGTATCACAGTGCCCCCGTATCCCAGTGCCCCCGTATCCCAGTGCCCCCGTATCCCAGTGCCCCCGTACCCCAGTGCCCCCGTACCCCAGTGCCCCCGTACCCCAGTGCCCCCGTACCCCAGTGCCCCCGTACCCCAGTGCCCCCGTACCCCAGTGCCCCCGTACCCAGTGCCCCCGTACCCCGGTACTCCAGTGCCCCGTATCCCAGTGCCCCCGTACTCCAGTGCCCCCGTACTCCAGTGCCCCCGTACCCCCGTGCCCCTGTGACACCGTACCCGTGCCCCCGTAACCCAGTACCCGTGCCCCCGTACCCCAGTGCCCCCGTACCCGTGCCCCCGTACCCCAGTGCCCCCGTACCCCAGTGCCCCCGAACCCGTGCCCCCGTACCCCAGTGCCCCCATACCCCTGAACCCGAGTGACCCCGTACCCCCGAACCCCGGTAACCAAGTGACCCCATACCCCCGAACCCCCGTAACCGAGTGACCCCATACCCCCGTACCCCTAAACCCGAGTGACCCCGTACACCCGAACCCCCGAACCAGAGTGACCCCATACCCCCGAACCCCCGTACCCCCGTACCCCCGAACCCGAGTCCCCCATACCCCAGTGCCCTGGAACCCGAATGGCCCCATACCCCCGAACCCGAGTGACCCCATACCCCCGAACCCGAGTGACCCCATTCCCCCGAACCCGAGCGACCCCATACACCCGAACCCCCGTACCCGAGTGACCCCGAACCCCCGTACCCCCGAACCAGAGTGACCCCATACCCCCGAACCCCCGTACCCCAGAACCCGAGTGACCCCGTACCCCAGTGTCCCCATACCCCGAACGACCCCATTCCCCCAAACCCGAGTGACCCCATACCCCCAAACCCAAGTGACCCCGAACCCCTGTACCCCCTGACCCCATTCCCCGAACCCCCGAACCCGAGTGACCCCATACCCCCGAACCCGAGTGGCCCCTGACCCCATTCCCCCGAACCCGAGTGACCCCATACCCCCGAACCCGAGTGACCCCATACCCCGCACACCCGAGTGACCCCGTACCCCCGTGACCCCATACCCCCGAACCTGAGTGAACCCATCCCCCGAACCAGAGTGAACCCATCCCCCGAACCCGAGTGACCCCATTCCCCCGAACCCGAGTGACCCCATACCCCCGAACCCGAGTGACCCTTACACCCGCACCCCAGCGCCCCCTACACCAGTGCCCCCGCACACCAGTGCCCCCGTACACCAGCGCCCCCTTACCCCAGTGCCCCCTTGCCCCCGTACTCCAGTGCCCCGTGCCCCCGTACCACCGTGCCCCCGTACCCCAGTGCCCCCGTACTCCAGTGCCCCCGTACCCCAGTGACCCCGAACCCCCATACCCCAGTGACCCCGAACCCCCGTACCCCAGTGACCCCGAACCCCGTACCCCAGTGACCCCGAACCCCCGTACCCCCGAACCCCAGTGACCCCGAACCTCCGTACCCCCGAGCCTCCGTACTCCCGAGCCCAAGTGACCCCATACCCCCGAACCCGAGTGACACCATACCCCCGAACCCCCGTACCCGAGTGACCCCGAACCCCAGTGACCCCGAACCCCCGTACCCTAGTGACCCCGAACCCCCGAACCCGAGTGACCCCGAACACCCGTACCCCTGAACACGAGTGACCCCATTCCCCCGAAACCCCGCACCCCCAAACCCGAGTGATCCCGTACCCCAGTGACCCCGAACCCCCGTACCCCAGTGACCCCATACCCCAGTGACCCCGAACCCCCGTACCCCAGTGACCCCGAACCCGAGTGACCCCGAACCCCTGAACACGAGTGACCCCATTCCCCGAAAACCCGCACCCCCAAACCCGAGTGACCCCGTACCCCAGTGACCCCGAACCCCCGTACCCGAGTGATCCCGAACCCCCGTACCCCAGTGACCCCGAACCCCCGTACCCGAGTGACCCCAAACCCCCGTACCCCAGTGACCCGGAACCCGAGTGACCCCATACCACCGAAACCCCGTACCCCCGTACCCCAGTGACCCCGAACCCCCGTACCCGAGTGACCCCATACCCCCGAACCCGAGTGACCCCATACCCCCGAACCCCCGTACCCCCGAACCCGAGTGACCCCATACCCCCGAACCCGAGTGACCCCATACCCCCGAACCTCGAGTGACCCCATACCCCCGAACCCGAGTGACCCCATACCCCCGAACCCGAGTGACTCCGTACCCCCGAACCCCCGTACCCCCGAACCCGAGTGGCCCCATACCCCCGAACCCGAGTGACCCCATACCCCCGAACCCGAGTGACCCCATACCCCCGAACCCGAGTGACCCCATACCCCCGAACCCAGTGACCCCGTACCACCGAACCCCCGTACCACCGAATCCAAGTGACCCCATACCCCCGAACCCCCATACCCCCTAACCCGTGTGACCCCATACCCCCGAATCCCCGAACCCGAGTGACCCCATCCCCCCGAACCCAAGTGACCCCTAATCCCCGAACCCGAGTGACCCCATACCCCCGAACCCGAGTGACCCCATCCCCCCGAACTCAAGTGACCCCGAACTCCCGTACCCGAGTGACCCCATACCCCCGTACCCCAGTGACCCCTAACCCCCGTACCCGAGTGACGCCATACCCCCGTACCCCCGATCCCGAGTGACCCCATACCCCCGTACCGCCGAACCCGAGTGACCCCATACCCCCGAACCCGAGTGACCCCCGTACCGCCGAACCCGAGTGACCCCCGTACCGCCGAACCCGAGTGACCCCATACCCCCGAACCCGAGTGACCCCATACCCCCGAACCCGAGTGACCCCATACCCCCGAACCCCCGAACCCGAGTGACCCCGTACCCCCGAACCCGAGTGACCCCATACCCCTGTACCCCCGAACCCGAGTGACCCCATACCCCGCACACCCGTACCCGAGTGACCCCATAACCCAGAACCCCCGTACCCCCGAACCCGAGTGACCCCATACCCGAGTGATCCCATACCCCCGAACCCGAGTGATCCCATACCCCCGAACCCGAGTGACCCCATACTCCCGTACCCGAGTGACCCCATACCGCCGAACCCGAGTGACCCCATACCCCCGAACCTGAGTGACCCCATACCCCCGAACCCGAGTGACCCCATACCCCCGAACCCGAGTGACCCCATACTCCCGTACCCGAGTGACCCCATACCGCCGAACCCGAGTGACCCCATACCCCCGAACCCGAGTGACCCCATACCCCCTATCCTCGAACCCGAGTGACCCCATACCCCCGAAACCGAGTGACCCCATACCCCCGAACCCGAGTGACCCCATACCCCCAAACCCGAGTGACCACATACCCCCTATCCTCGAACCCGAGTGACCCCATACTCCCGTACCCGAGTGACCCCATACCCCCTATCCTCGAACCCGAGTGACCCCATACCCCCGTACCTGAGTGACCCCATACCCCCGAAACCGAGTGACCCCATACCCCCGAACCCTAGTGACCCCATACCCCCGAACCCGAGTGACCCCATACCCCCGTACCTGAGTGACCCCATACCCCCACCCCCGAACCCGAGTGACCCCATACCCCCGAAACCGAGTGACCCCATACCCCCGAACCCGAGTGACCCCATACCCCCGTACCTGAGTGACCCCATACCCCCACCCCCGAACCCGAGTGACCCCATACCCCCGAACCCGAGAGACCCCATACCCCCGAACCCAAGAGACCCCATACCCCCAAACCCGATACCCCATACCCCCAAACCCGAGTGACCCCATACCCCCGAACCCGAGACCCCATACCCCTGAACGCCCGTACACGAGTGACCCCATACCCCCGTACCCGAGTGACTCAATGACCCCATACCCCCGAACCCCCGTACCCGAGTGACCCCATACCCCTGAACCCGAGTGACCCCGTATCTCCGAACCCCGGTAACCGAGTGACCCAATACCCTCGTACCCCCGAACCCGAGTGACCCCATACCCCCGAAACACCGTAACCGAGTGACCCCATAGCCCCGTACCCCTAAACCCGAGTGACCCCGTACACCCGAACCCCCGAACCAGAGTGACCCCATACCCCCGAACGCCCGTACCCGAGTCCCCCATACCCCAGTGCCCCGGAACCCGAATGGCCCCATACCCCCGAACCCGAGTGACCTCATACCCCCGAACCCCCGAACCCAAGTGACCCCATTCCCCCGAACCCGAGCGACCCCATACACCCGAACCCCCGTACCCGAGTGACCCCGAACCCCCGTACCCCCGAACCCGAGTGACCCCATACCCCCGAACCCCCGTACCCCGGAACCCGAGTGACCCCATACCCCCGAACCGCCGTACCCCAGTGCCCCCATACCCCGAACGACCCCATTCCCCCAAACCCGAGTGACCCCATACCCCCAAACCCAAGTGACCCCGAACCCCCGTACCCCCTGACCCCATTCCCCGAACCCCCGAACCCGAGTGACCCCATACCCCCGAACCCGAGTGGCCCCTGACCCCATTCCCCCGAACCCGAGTGACCCCATACCCCCGAACCCCCGAACCCGAGTGACCCCATACCCCGCACACCCGAGTGACCCCGTACCCCCGAACCCCCGAACCCGAGTGACCCCATACCCCGCACACCCGAGTGACCCCGTACCCCCGTGACCCCATACCCCCGAACCTGAGTGAACCCATCCCCCAAACCAGAGTGAACCCATCCCCCGAACCCGATTGACCCCATTCCCCCGAACCCGAGTGACCCCATACCCCCGAACCCGAGTGACCCCATACACCCGCACCCCAGCGCCCCCTACACCAGTGCCCCCGCACACCAGTGCCCCCGCACACCAGCGCCCCCGCACCCCAGCGCCCCCGCACCCCAGCGCCCCCGCGCCCCAGCGCCCCCGTACCCCCGTGCCCCCGTACCCCAGTGCCCCAGTGCCCCGTACCGCCGTGCCCCTGTCCAGCCGTGCCCCCGTACCCCCATGCCCAAGTGGCCCGTACCCCAGTGCTCCGTACCCCCGTAGTCCAGTGACCCCGTACCCCAGTGACCCCGTACCCCAGTGACCCCGTACCCCAGTGACCCCGTACCCCAGTGACCCCGTACCCCAGTGCTCCGTATCCCCGTACTCCAGTGACCCCATACCCCAGTGACCCCGCACCCCGGTGACCCCGCACCCCCATACCCCAGTGACACCATACCCCCGTAGCCCCATACCCCAGTGCCCCGTGCCCCCGTACACCAGTGACCCCGTGCGCCGTACACCAGTGACCCCGTACACCAGTGACCCCGTACCCCAGCGCCCCCGTACCCCAGCGCCCCCGTACCCCAGTGCCCCGTACCCCAGCGCCCTCGTGCCCCCGTACACCAGTGACCCCAGTACCCCAGCGCCCCCGTACCCCAGCGCCCCCGTACCCCAGTGCCCCGTACCGCAGCACCCCCGTACCCCAGCGCCCCAGTGCCCCCGTGCCCCCGTACACCAGTGACCCCGTGCGCCGTACACCAGTGACCCCGTACACCAGCGACCCCGTACCCCAGCGCCCCCGTACCCCAGCGCCCCCGTACCCCAGCGCCCCCGTACCCCAGTGCCCCGTACCCCAGCGCCCTCGTGCCCCCGTACACCAGTGACCCCAGTACCCCAGCGCCCCCGTACCCCAGCGCCCCCGTACCCCAGTGCCCCGTACCCCAGCACCCGCGTGCCCCAGCGCCCCCGTGCCCCCGTGCCCCAGCGCCCCCGTGCCCCAGCGCCCCCGTGCCCCAGCGCCCCCGTACCCCAGCGCCCCCATACCCCCGTACACCAGTATCCCTGTACCCCCGTGCCCCGGTGCCCCCTTACCCCAATGCCCCCGTACCACCGTACACCAGTGCACCGTACACCAGTGCCCCCGTGCCCCCGTACCGCCCTGCCAGTGCCCCTGTACCGCCGTGCCCCCATACCCCAGTGGCCCGTACACCAGTGACAGCGCACCCCCCGTAGCCCCATACCTCAGTGCCCCAGTGCCTCCGTACCCCAGTGACCCCGCACCCCCGTAGCCCCATACCTCAGTGCCCCCGTACCCCAGTGACCCCGTACCCTAGTGCCCCAGTGCCCCCCGTAACCCAGTGCCCCCTGTACCGCCGTGCCCCAGCTCCCCCGTGCCCCAGCTGCCCCGTGCCCCAGCTCCCCGTGCCCCAGCGCCCCCGTGCCCCCGTGCCCCAGCGCCTCCGTGCCCCAGCGCCCCCGTGCCCCAGCGCCCCCGTGCCCCCGTACCCCAGCGCCCCCGTACCCCAGCGCCCCCGTACCCCAGCGCCCCCGTGCCCCAGAGCCCCCGTGCCCCAGCGCCCCCGTGCCCCAGCGCCCCCGTACCCCAGCGCCCCCGTACCCCAGCGCCCCCGTACCCCAGCGCCCCCGTACCCCAGCGCCCCCGTACCCCAGCGCCCCCGTACCCCAGCGCCCCCGTACCCCAGCGCCCCCGTACCCCAGCGGCCCCGTACCCCAGTGCCCCATACCCCAGTGCCCCGTACCCGTGCCCCCGTACCCCAGTGCCCCCATACCCGAATACCACAATTCCCCCGTACC
Source organism: Scyliorhinus torazame (assembly GCF_047496885.1). Classification (NCBI taxonomy): domain Eukaryota; kingdom Metazoa; phylum Chordata; class Chondrichthyes; order Carcharhiniformes; family Scyliorhinidae; genus Scyliorhinus; species Scyliorhinus torazame. Next base: position 35,422,246 of record NC_092732.1, on the reverse strand, counting down.
CCGTACCCCAGTGCCCCATACCCCAGTGCCCCCATACCCCAGTGCCCCGTACCCGTGCCCCCGTACCCCAGTGCCCCCATACCCCATTACCACAATTCCCCCGTACCCCAGTGCCCCGTACCCCAGCGCCCCCGTACCCCAGCGGCCCCGTACCCCAGTGCCCCGTACCCCAGTGCCCCGTACCCCAGTGCCCCCTTACCCCCGTACTCCAGTGCCCCTTACCCCCGTACTCCAGTGCCCCCTTACCCACGTACTCCAGTGCCTCCGTACCCCCGTACCCCAGTGACCCTGTACCCCAGTGACAGTGCCCCGTACCCCAGTGCCCCATACCCCAGTGCCCCCATACCCCAGTGCCCCGTACCCGTGCCCCCGTACCCCAGTGCCCCCATACCCCAATACCACAATTCCCCCGTACCCCAGTGCCCCGTACCCCCGCATCCCAGTGCCCCTACCTCAGTGCCCCCGTACCCCAGAGCCCCCGTACCCAAGAGCCCCCGTACCCCAGAGCCCCCGTACCCCGGTGCCCCCGTACCCCGGTGCCCCCGTACCCCGGTGCCCCCGTACCCCGGTGCCCCCGTACCCCGGTACTCCAGTGCCCCGTACCCCAGTGCCCCGTGCCCCGGTTATCCCGTGCCCCCGTATCCCAGTGCCCCGGTACCCCAGTGCCCCCGTACCCCAGTGCCCCCGTACCCCAGTGCCCCCGTATCCCGGTGCCCCCGTACCCCGTACCCCAGTGCCCCCGTACCCCAGTGCCCCCGTACCTCAGTGCCCCCGTATCTCAGTGCCCCCGTATCTCAGTGCCCCCGTATCCCAGTGCCCCCGTATCCCAGTGCCCCCGTATACCAGTGACCCGTACCCCAGTGTTCCCGTACCCCAGTGCCCCCGTACCCCAGTCCCCCCGTACCCCAGTCCCCCGTACCCAGTGCCCCCGTACCCAGTGCCCCCGTACCCCGGTACTCCAGTGCACCGTATCCCAGTGCCCCGAAACCCAGTGCCCCGAAACCCAGTGCCCCGTACTCCAGTGCCCCCGTACCCCAGTGCCCCCGCACCCCCATACCGCAGTGACACCATACCCCCGTAGCCCCATACCCCAGTGCCCCCATGCCCCCGTACACCAGTGACCCCGTGCCCCCGTACACCAGTGACCCCGTGCCCCAGCGCCCCCGTACCCCAGCGCCCCCGTACCCCAGCGCCCCCGTACCCCAGCGCCCCCGTACCCCAGCGCCCCCGTACCCCAGCGCCCCCGTATCCCAGCGCCCCCGTATCCCAGCGCCCCCGTACCCCAGCGCCCCCGTACCCCAGCGCCCGCGTATCACAGTGCCCCCGTATCCCAGTGCCCCCGTATCCCAGTGCCCCCGTATCCCAGTGCCCCCGTACCCCAGTGCCCCCGTACCCCAGTGCCCCCGTACCCCAGTGCCCCCGTACCCCAGTGCCCCCGTACCCCAGTGCCCCCGTACCCCAGTGCCCCCGTACCCAGTGCCCCCGTACCCCGGTACTCCAGTGCCCCGTATCCCAGTGCCCCCGTACTCCAGTGCCCCCGTACTCCAGTGCCCCCGTACCCCCGTGCCCCTGTGACACCGTACCCGTGCCCCCGTAACCCAGTACCCGTGCCCCCGTACCCCAGTGCCCCCGTACCCGTGCCCCCGTACCCCAGTGCCCCCGTACCCCAGTGCCCCCGAACCCGTGCCCCCGTACCCCAGTGCCCCCGTACCCCAGTGCCCCCATGCCCCCGTACCCCAGTATCCCAGTGCCCCCGTACCCCAGTGCCCCCGTACCCCAGTGCCCCCGTACCCCAGTGCCCCCGTACCCCAGTGCCCCCGTATCCCAGTGCCCCCGTATCCCAGTGCCCCCGTACCCCAGAGCCCCCATGCCCCGTACCCCAGTGCCCCCGTATCCCAGTGCCTCCGTACCCCAGTGTCCCCGTACCCCAGTGCCCCGTACCCCAGTGCCCCGTACCCCAGTGCCCCGTACCCCAGTGCCCCGTACCTCAGTGCCCCGTACCCCAGGGCCCCCATATCCCAGTGCCCCCGTTTCCCAGTGCCCCCGTACCCCAGTGCCCCGTACCCCAGTGCCCCGTACCCCAGTGCCCCCGTACCCCAGTGCCCCGTACCCCAGTGCCCCCGTACCCCAGTGCCCCCGTACCCCAGTGCCCCCGTACCCCAGTGCCCCCATACACCAATGCCCCGCACCCCATTCCCTCTAACCCCATTCGCTCTCTCTCTCCATTCCCTCGCTCTCTCCATTCCCTCGCTCTCTCCATTCCCTCGCTCTCCATTCCCTCGCTCTCTCCATTCCCTCGCTCTCTCCATTCCCTCTCACTCTCCATTCCCTCTCACTCTCCATTCCCTCTCACTCTCCATTCCCTCTCTCTCTCTCTCCATTCCCTCTCACTCTCTCCATTCCCTCTCTCTCTCCATTCCCTCTCTCTCTCCATTCCCTCTCTCTCTCCATTCCCTCTCTCTCTCCATTCCCTCCCTCTCTCCAGTCCCTTCCTCTCTCCATTCACTCGCTCTCTCCATTCCCTCGCTCTCTCCATTCCCTCGCTCTCTCTCTCTCCATTCCCTCGCTCTCTCTCTCTCCATTCCCTCTCTCTCTCTCCATTCCCTCTCTCCATTCCCCCTCTTTCTCCATTCTCTCTCTCTATTCCCTCTCTTTCCATTCCCTCTCTCTCGCCATTCCTTCTTCCTCTCCATTCCCTCTCTCTCCATTCCCTCTCTCTCTCCATTCTCTCTCTCTCTCCGTTCCCTCTCCCTCTCTCCATTCCCTCTCTCTCTTCTCCGTTCTCTCTCTCTCTCCGTTCCCTCTCTCTCTCTCCGTTCCCTCTCTCCCTCTCTCTCTCCGTTCCCTCTCTCCATTCCCTGTCTCTCGCTCTCCATTCTCTCTCTCTTTATTCCCCTCTCTCCTCATTCCCTCTCTCTCTCCATTCCCACTCTTCGCTCATAAATCCCTCCCTCGCTCTCTCTTCATTCCTGCTCTCTCTCTTCATTCCCTCTCTCTCTCTCCATTCCCTTTCTCTATCTCCATTCTTTCTCTCTCTCTCCATTCCCTCTCTCTCTCTCTCTCCATTCCCTCTCTCTCTCTCTCTCCATTCCCTCTCTCTCTCTCTCTCCATTCCTTCTCTCTCTCTCCATTCCCTCTCTCTCTCTCCATTCGCTCTCTCTCCATTCGCTCTCTCCCTCCATTCCCTATCCCTCTCCCCATTCCCTCTCTCTCTCCATTCCCTCTCTCTCTCTCTCCATTCCCTCTCTCTCTCCATTCCCTCTCCCTCCTCTCCAATCCCTCTCTCTCTCTCCATTCCTTCTCTCTCTCTCTCCATTCCCTCTCGCTCTCTCCATTCCCTCTCGCTCTCTCCATTCCCTCTCGCTCTCTCCATTCCCTCTCGCTCTCTCCATTCCCCCTCGCTCTCTCCATTCCCCCTCGCTCTCTCCATTCCCCCTCGCTCTCTCCACTCCCCCTCGCTCTCTCCACTCCCTCTCGCTCTCTCCACTCCCTCTCGCTCTCGCCACTCCCTCTCGCTCTCTCCACTCCCTCTCGCTCTCTCCACTCCCTCTCGCTCTCTCCATTCCCTCTCGCTCTCGATTCTCTCTCTCTCTCCATTCCATTCCCTCTCTCCATTCCCTCCCTCTCTCCATTCCCTCTCTCTCTCCATTCCCTCTCTCTCTCCATTCCCTCTCTCTCTCCATTCCCTCTCTCTCCATTCCCTCTCTCTCTCCATTCCCTCTCTCTCTCCATTCCCTCCCTCTCTCCATTCCCTCCCTCTCTCCATTCCCTCTCCATTCCATTCCCTCTCCATTCCCTCACTCTACATTCCATTCCCTCTCTCTCTCCATTCCCTCTCTCTATCCATTCCCTCTCTCTCTCCATTCCCTCTCTCTCTCCATTCCCTCTCTCTCTCCATTCCCTCTCTCTCTCCATTCCCTCTCTCTCTCCATTCCCTCTCTCTCTCCATTCCCTCTCTCTCTCTCCATTCCCCCTCGCTCGCTCTCCATTCCCTCTCGCTCGCTCTCCATTCCCTCTCTCTCGCTCTCCATTCCCTCTCTCTCGTTCTCCATTCCCTGTCGCTCTCCATTCCCTCTCGCTCTCCATTCCCTCTCGCTCTCCATTCCCACTCTCTCTCCATTCCCTCTCTCTCTCCATTCCCTCTCTCTCTCCATTCCCTCTCTCTCTCGCTATCCATTCCCTCTCTCTCTTCATGCCCTCTCTCTCCGTTCCCACTCTCTCTCCGTTCCCACTCTCTCCATTCCCTCTCTCTCTCTCTATCTCCAATCCCTCGCCCTCTCTCCCATTCCCTCTCTATCTCTCTCTCCATTCCCTCTCTCTCTCTCCATTCTCTCTCCAATCCCTCTCACTCTCTCCATTCCCCCACTCTCTCTCCCTTTCCCCCATTCCCTCTCTCCATTCCCCCATTCTATCTCTCCATTCTTTCACTCTCTCTATCCGTTCCCTTTCTCCAGTCTCTCTCTCACTCTCCATTCCCCCTCTCTCCATTCTATCTCTCTCTCTCTCCATTCCCTCTCTCTCCATTCCCCCATTATCTCTCTCTCCATTCCCACATTCCCTTTCTCTCTCTCTCCAATCCCCCGCTCTCTCTCCATTTCCCCATTCCCTCTCTCCATTTCCCCATTCCCTCTCTCCATTTCCCCATTACCTTTCTCACCCTCCGTTCCCTCTCTCCATTCCCTCTCTCTTTCTCCATTCCCTCTCACTCTCTCCATTTCCTCTCGCTCTCTCCATTCCCTCTCTCTCCATCCCCTCTCTATCTCTCTCTCCATTCCCCCTCTAGCTCTTTCCCTCCATTCTCTCTCTTTCTCTCCATTCTCTCTCTCTCCATTCTCTCTCTCTCCATTCTCTCTCTCTCCATTCTCTCTCTCTCTCCATTCTCTCTCTCTCTCTCCATTCTCTCTCTCTCTCCATTCTCTCTCTCTCTCCATTCTCTCTCTCTCTCTCCATTCTCTCCCCATTCCTTCTCACTCTCTCCATTCCCTCTCTCACTCTCTCTCCATTTCCCCATTTCCACTGCTATCCCCCATGCTCTCTCTCACTCCATTCCCTCTCTCCATTCTCACATTCTCTCTCTCTCTCCATTCTCACATTCTCTCTCCATTCTCACATTCTCTCTCTCTCCATTCTCACATTCTCTCTCTCCATTCTCACATTCTCACTCTCCATTCTCATTCTCTCTCTCCATTCTCATTCTCTCTCTCTCCATTCCCTCGCTCTCTCCATTCCCTCTCACTCTCTCCATTCCCTCTCAGTCTCTCCATTCCCTCTCTCTCTCCATTCCCTCTCTCTCTCTCTCTCCATTCCCTTTCTCTCTCTCTCCATTTCCCCATTCCCCCTCCTTTCCCCCATTCCCTCTCTCCTATCCCCCATTCTCTCTCTCCATTCTCACATTCTCTCTCTCTCCATTCTCACATTCTCTCTTTCCATTCTCACATTCTATCTCTTCATTCTTTCACTCTCTCTCTATCCGTTCTCTCTCTCCAGTCTTCTCTCTCACTCTCCATTCCCCCAATCTCTCTCCATTCCCACATACCCCCTCTCTCTCCATTCCCTCATTCTCTCTCTCTCTCTCCATTCCCACATTCCCTTTCTCGCTCTCTCTCCATTCCCCCTCTCTCTCTCTCCATTTCCCCATTCCCTGTCTCACCCTCCGTTCCCTCTCTCTCCCCTCCCTCACTCTCTCCATTCCCCCTCTCTCTCTCTCCATTCCCCCTCTCTCTCTCCATTCCCTCTCTCTCTCTCCATTCTCTCTCTCTCTCTCTCTCCATTCCCTCTCCTCTCTCCATTCCCTCTCCTCTCTCCATTCCCTCTCTCTCTCCATTCCCTCTCTCTCTCTCCATTCCCTTTCTCTCTCCATTCCCTCTCTCTCTCCATTCCCTCTCTCTCCATTCCCACGCTCTCTCTCCATTCCCTCGCTCTCTCTCCATCCCTCGCTCTCCATTCCCCCTCTCTCTCTCTCCATTCCCTCCCTCTCTCTCTCTCCATTCCCTTTCTCTCTCTCTCCATTCACTCTCTCTCTCTCCATTCACTCTCTCTCTCTCCATTCACTCTCTCTCTCTCCATTCCCTCTCTATCTCTCTCTCCATTCCCCCACTAGCTCTTTCGCTCCATTCTCTCTCTCTCTCTCCATTTTCTCTCTCTCTCTCTCCATTCCCCCTCTATCTCTCCCTCATTCCCTCTCTCTCTCTCTCCATTCCCTCTCTCCATTCCCTCTCTCTCCATTCCCTCTCACTCTCTCCATCCCACCACACTCTCCATTTCCCCATTCCCTCTCCTTTCCCCCATTCTCTCTCTCTCTCCATTCCCTCTCTCCATTCTCACATTCTCTCTCTCCATTCGCACATTCTCTCTCTCTCCATTCTCATTCTCTCTCTCTCCATTCTCACATTCTCTCTCTCTCTCTCCATTTTCACATTCTCTCTTTCCATTCTTTCACTCTCTCTCTATCCGTTCACTCTCTCCATTCTGTCTCTCACTCTCCATTCCCCCCTCTCTCCATTCTATCTCTCTCTCTCTCCATTCCCCCATTCTCGCTCTCCATTCCCACATTCCCTCTCTCTCTCCATTCCCCCCTCTCTCCATTCTATCTCTCTCCATTCCCCCATTCTCTCTCTCCATTCCCACATTCCCTTTCTCTCTCTCTCCATTCCCCCTCTCTCTCTCTCCATTCCTTCTCACTCTCTCCATTCTCTCTCTCTCCATTCCCTCTGTCACTCTCTCTCAATTCCTTCTCTATCCCTCTCTCCATTCCCCCTCTCTCTCTCTCCATTCCCTCTCTCTCTCTCCATTTCCCCATTCCCCCTCCTTTCCCCCATTCCCTCTCTCCTATCCCCCATTCTCTCTCTCCTATCCCCCATTCTCTCTCTCCATTCTCACATACTCTCTCTCCATTCTCACATTCTCTCTCTCCATTCCCTCTCTTTCTCGCTCTCCATCTCTCCATTCCCTCCCCCTCTCTCTCCGTTCCCTCTCTCTCGCTCTCTCTCCATTCCCTTTCTCTCTCCATTCTCTTTCTCTCTCTCTCCATTCACTCTCTCTCTCTCCACTCCCTCTCTCTCCATTCACACTCTCTCTCTCCATTCCCCCTCTAGCTCTTTCTCTCCATTCTCTCTCTCTCTCCATTCTCTCTCCCTCCATTCTCTCTCTCTCCATTCTCTCTCTCTCTCTCTTCATTCCCCCTCTCCATTCCTTCTCACTCTCTCCAGTCTCTCTCTGCATTCCCTCTCTCTCTCCATTTCCCCATTTCCACTCCTGTCCCCCATTCCCTCTCTCCTATCCCCCATTCTCTCTCTCTCTCTCCATTCCCTCTTTCCATTCTCACATTGCTCTCTCTCTCCATTCTCACATTCTCTCGCTCTCCATTCTCACATTCCCTCTCTCTCTACTTTCTCATTCTCTCTCGCTCTCCATTCTCACATTCTCTCTCCCCTCTCTCTCTCTCCATTCCCTCTCTCTCCCCCTCTCCATTCCCCCTCTGTCTCTCCATTCTCTATCTCTCTCAATTCCCTCTCTCTCCATTCCCTCTCTCTCTCTCCATTCCCTCTCTCTCTCCATTCCCTCTCTCTCTCTCCATTCCCTCCCTCTCTCTCTCTCCATTCCCTCTCTCTCTCTCCATTCCCTCCCTCTCTCTCTCCATTCCCTCCCTCTCTCTCTCCATTCCCTCCCTCTCTCTCTCTCCATTCCCTCCCCCTCTCTCTCCATTCCCTCCCCCTCTCTCTCCATTCCCTCCCCCTCTCTCTCTCTCCATTCCTGCTCTCTCTCCATTCGCTCTCTCTCTCTCTCTCTCCATTCTCTCTCTCTCTCCATTTTCTCTCTCTCTCTCCATTCCCTCCCTTTCTCTCTCCATTCCCTCCCTCTCTCTCTCTCCATTCCCTCCCTCTCTCTCTCTCCATTCCCTCCCCCTCTCTCTCTCCATTCCCTCCCCCTCTCTCTCTCTCCAGTCCCGCTCTCTCTCTCTCCATTCACTCTCTCTCTCTCTCCATTCACTCTCTCTCTCTCTCCATTCACTCTCTCTCTCTCTCCATTCACTCTCTCTCTCTCTCCATTCACTCTCTCTCTCTCCATTCACTCTCTCTCTCCATCTCCATCTCCATTCTCTCTCTCTCTCTCTCTCTCTCTCCCTCCATTCTCTCTCCCTCCATTCTCTCTCTCTCTCCATTCCCTCTCTCTCTCCATTCCCTCTCTCTCTCCATTCCCTCTCTCTCTCCATTCCCTCTCTCTCTCCATTCCCCCTCTCTCTCCATTCCCTCTCTCTCTCCATTCCCTCTCTCTCTCCATTCCCTCTCTCTCTCCATTCTTTCTCTCTCCATTCTCTCTCTCTCTCCATTCCCTCTCACTCTCTCCATTCCACCACACTCTCTCCATTTCCCCATTCCCTCTCCTTTCCCCCATTCCCTCTCCTTTCCCCCATTCCCTCTCCTATCCCCCATTCTCTCTCTCTCTCTCCATTCCCTCTCTCCATTCTCACATTCGCTCTCTCTCTCCATTCTCACATTCTCTCTCTCTCCATTCTCACATTCTATCTCTCCATTCTTTCACTCTCTCTCTATCCGTTCACTCTCTCCATTCTGTCTCTCACTCTCCATTCCCCCCTCTCTCCATTCACACTCTCTCTCTCCATTCCCTCTCTATCTCTCTCTCTCCATTCCCCCTCTAGCTCTTTCTCTCCATTCTCTCTCTCTCTCCATTCTCTCTCTCTCTTCATTCCCCCTCTCCATTCCTTCTCACTCTCTCCAGTCTCTCTCTGCATTCCCTCTCTCTCTCCATTTCCCCATTTCCACTCCTGTCCCCCATTCCCTCTCTCCTATCCCCCATTCTCTCTCTCTCCATTCTCACATTCCCTCTCTCTCTACTTTCTCATTCTCTCTCGCTATCCATTCTCACATTCTCTCTCCCCTCTCTCTCTCCATTCCCTCTCTCCATTCCCTCTCTCTCCCCCCTCTCCATTCCCCCTCTGTCTCTCCATTCTCTATCTCTCTCAATTCCCTCTCTCTCTATTCCCTCTCTCTCTCTCCATTCCCTCTCTCTCTCCATTTCCTCTCTCTCTCCATTCCCTCTCTCTCTCTCCATTCCCTCCCTCTCTCTCTCTCCATTCCCTCTCTCTCTCTCCATTCCCTCCCTCTCTCTCTCCATTCCCTCCCCCTCTCTCTCCATTCCCTCCCCCTCTCTCTCTCTCCATTCCTGCTCTCTCTCCCTCCATTCATTCTCTCTTTCTCCATTCGCTCTCTCTCTCTCTATCTCCATTCTCTCTCTCTCTCTCTCTCTCTCTCCATTCTCTCTCTCTCCATTTTCTCTCTCTCTCTCCATTCCCTCCCTTTCTCTCTCCATTCCCTCCCTCTCTCTCTCTCCATTCCCTCCCCCTCTCTCTCTCCATTCCCTCCCCCTCTCTCTCCATTCCCGCTCTCTCTCTCTCCAGTCCCGCTCTCTCTCTCTCCATTCACTCTCTCTCTCTCTCCATTCACTCTCTCTCTCTCTCCATTCACTCTCTCTCTCTCCATTCACTCTCTCTCTCTCCATTCACTCTCTCTCTCCATCTCCATTCTCTCTCTCTCTCTCTCTCTCTCTCTCCCTCCATTCTCTCTCCCTCCATTCTCTCTCTTTCCATTTTCTCTCTCTCTCCATTCCCTCTCTCTCTCCATTCCCTCTCTCTCTCCATTCCCTCTCTCTCTCCATTCCCTCTCTCTCTCCATTCCCTCTCTCTCTCCATTCTTTCTCTCTCCATTCTCTCTCTCTCTCCATTCCCTCTCACTCTCTCCATTCCACCACACTCTCTCCATTTCCCCATTCCCTCTCCTTTCCCCCATTCCCTCTCCTTTCCCCCATTCCCTCTCCTTTCCCCCATTCCCTCTCCTATCCCCCATTCTCTCTCTCCATTCCCCCATTCTCTCTCTCTCTCTCCATTCCCTCTCTCCATTCTCACATTCGCTCTCTCTCTCCATTCTCACATTCTCTCTCTCTCCATTCTCACATTCTATCTCTCCATTCTTTCACTCTCTCTCTATCCGTTCACTCTCTCCATTCTGTCTCTCACTCTCCATTCCCCCCTCTCTCCATTCTATCTCTCTCTCTCTCCATTCCCACATTCTCTCTCTCCATTCCCACATTCACTCTCTCTCTCCATTCCCCCTCTCTCTCTCTATCTCCATTCCCTCTCTCTCTCCATTCTCTCTCTCCATTCCCTCTGTCACTCTCTCTCCATTCCTTCTCTATCCCTCTCTCCATTCCCCCTCTCTCTCTCTATTTCCCCATTTCCCCTCCTTTCCCCCATTCTCTCTCTCCATTCTCACATTCTCTCTCTCTCTCTCCATTCTCACATTCTCTCTTTCCATTCTCACATTCTATCTCTCCATTCTTTCACTCTCTCTCTATCTGTTCCCTCTCTCCAGTCTTCTCTCTCACTCTCCACTCCCCTCTCCATTCCCCCAATCTCTCTCTCCATTCCCACATTCCCTCTCTCTCTCCATTCCCCCATTCTCTCTCTCTCTCCATTCCCACATTCCCTTTCTCTCTCTCTCCATTCCCCCTCTCTCTCTCCATTTCCCCATTCCCTCTCTCTCCCCATTTCCCTATTCCCTCTCTCACCCCCCGTTCCCTCTCTCTCCCCTCCCTCTCTCTCTCTCCATTCCCTCTCTCCATTCCCCCTCTCTCTCTCCATTCCCTCTCTCTCTCCATTCCCTCTCTCTCTCTCTCCATTCCCTCTCTCTCTCTCTCCATTCTCTCTCTCTCTCTCCATTCCCTCTCTCTCTCTCCATTCCCTCTCTCTCTCTCCATTCCCTCTCTCTCTCTCCATTCCCTCTCTCTCTCTCCATTCCCTCTCCTCCCTCCATTCCCTCTCTCTCTCGCTCCATTCCCTCTCTCTCTCCATTCCCTCTCTCTCTCTCCATTCCCTCTCTCTCTCTCCATTCCCTCTCTCTCTCTCCATTCCCTCGCTCTCTCTCCATCCCTCGCTCTCCATTCCCTCTCACTCTCTCCATTCCCTCTCTCTCCATTCCCTCTCTCTCTCTCTCCATTCCCTCCCCCTCTCTCTCTCCATTCCCTTTCTCTCTCTCTCCATTCCCTTTCTCTCTCTCCATTCACTCTCTCTCTCTCTCCATTCCCTCTCTATCTCTCTCTCTCCATTCCCCCACTAGCTCTTTCTCTCCATTCTCTCTCTCTCTCCATTCTCTCTCCCTCCATTCTCTCTCTCTCTCTCTCCATTCCCCCTCTCTCCATTCCTTCTCACTCTCTGCATTCCCTCTCACTCTCTCTCCATTCCTTCTCAATCTCTCTCTCCATTCCCTCTCTCTCTCTCCATCCCAACGCACTCTCTCCATTTCCCCATTCCCTCTCCTTTCCCCCATTCCCTCTCCTATCCCCCATTCTCTCTCTCCATTCCCCCATTCTCTCTCTCTCTCTCCATTCCCTCTCTCCATTCTCACATTCTCTCTCTCTCTCCATTCTCACATTCTCTCTCTCTCTCTCCATTCTCACATTCTCTCTTTCCATTCTCACATTTTATCTCTCCATTCTTTCACTCTCTCTCTATCCGTTCACTCTCTCCATTCTGTCTCTCACTCTCCATTCCCCCCTCTCTTCATTCTATCTCTCTCTCTCTCCATTCCCCCATTCTCTCTCTCCATTCCCACATTCCCTCTCTCTCTCCATTCCCTCTCTCTCTCTCCCCCTGTCAATTCACTCTCTCTCCATTCCCTCTCTCTCTCCATTCCATTCCCTCTCTCTCACAATTCCCTCTCTCTCTCTCCATTCCCCATCTCTCACTCCATTTCCCCATTCCCCCTCCTTTCCCCCATTCCCTCTCTCCTATCCCCCATTCTCTCTCTCTCCATTCTCACATTCTCTCTCTCTCTCTCCATTCTCACATTCTCTCTCTCCATTCTTTCACTCTCTCTCCATTCCCTCTCTCTCTCGCTCTCCATCTCTCCATTCCCTCCCCCTCTCTCTCTCCATTCCCTCTCTCTCTCCATTCCCTTTCTCTCTCCATTCTCTTTCTCTCTCTCCATTCACTCTCTCTCTCTCCACTCCCTCTCTCTCCATTCACACTCTCTCTCCATTCCCCCTCTAGCTCTTTCTCTCCATTCTCTCTCTCTCTCCATTCTCTCTCCCTCCATTCTCTCTCTCTTTCCATTTTTTCTCTCTCCATTCTCTCTCTCTCTCTCTTCATTCCCCCTCTCTTCATTCCCCCTCTCCATTCCTTCTCACTCTCTCCAGTCTCTCTCTGCATTCCCTCTCTCTCCCCATTTCCACTCCTGTCCCCCATTCCCTCTCTCCTATCCCCCATTCCCTCTCTCTCTCTCCATTCCCTCTTTCCATTCTCACATTGCTCACTCTCTCCATTCTCACATTCTCTCGCTCTCCATTCTCACTTTCTCTCTCTCCATTCTCACATTCCCTCTCTCTCTCCTTTCTCATTCTCTCTCTCTCTCCATTCTCACATTCTCTCTCCCCTCTCTCTCTCTCCATTCCCTCTCTCCCCCTCTCCATTCCCCCTCTGTCTCTCCATTCCCTCTCTCTCTCTCTCCATTCCCTCTCTCTCTCCATTCCCTCTCTCTCTCTCCATTCCCTCTCTCTCTCTCCATTCCCTCCCTCTCTCTCCATTCCCTCCCTCTCTCTCCATTCCCTCCCTCTCTCTCTCCATTCCCCCCTCTCTCTCTCCATTCCCTCCCCCTCTCTCTCTCTCCATTCCCGCTCTCTCTCTCTCCATTCACTCTCTCTCTCTCCATTCACTCTCTCTCTCTCTATCTCCATTCTCTCTCTCTCTCTCTCTCTCCATTCTCTCTCCCTCCATTCTCTCTCTCTCTCCATTTTCTCTCTCTCTCTGCATTCCCTCTCTCTCTCTCCATTCCCTCTCTCTCTCTATTCCCTCTCTCTCTCCATTCTTTCTCTTTCCATTCTCTCTCTCTCTCCATTCCATCTCACTCTCTCCATTCCACCACATTCTCTCCATTTCCCCATTCCCTCTCCTATCCCCCATTCTCTCTCTCCATTCCCCCATTCTCTCTCTCTCTCTCCATTCCCTCTCTCCATTCTCACATTCTCTCTCTCTCTCCATTCTCACATTCTCTCTCTCTCCATTCTCATTCTCTCTTTCCATTCTCACATTCTATCTCTCCATTCTTTCACTCTCTCTCTATCCGTTCACTCTCTCCATTCTGTCTCTCACTCTCCATTCCCCCCTCTCTCCATTCTATCTCTCTCTCTCTCCATTCCCCCATTCTCTCTCTCCATTCCCACATTCCCTCTCTATCTCTCTCTCTCCATTCTCACTCTCTCCATTCTCTCTCTCCATTCCCTGTCACTCTCTCTCCATTCCTTCTCTATCCCTCTCTCCATTCCCCCTCTCTCTCTCTCTCCATTTCCCCATTCCCCCTCCTATCCCCCATTCTCTCTTTCCATTCTCACATTCTCTCTCTCTCTCTCCATTCTCTCTTTCCATTCTCACATTCTATCTCTCCATTCTTTCACTCTCTCTCTATCCGTTCCCTCTCTCCAGTCTTCTCTCTCACTCTCCATTCCCCTCTCCATTCCCCCAATCTCTCTCTCCATTCCCACATTCCCTCTCTCTCTCCATTCCCCCATTCTATCTCTCTCTCTCCATTCCCCCATTCTCTCTCTCTCTCTCCATTCCCACATTCCCTTTCTCTCTCTCTCTCCATTCCCCCTCTCTCTCTCTCCATTTCCCCATTCCCTCTCTCTCTCCATTTCCCCATTCCCTCTCTCACCCTCCGTTCCCTCTCTCTCCCCTCCCTCTCTCTCTCTCCATTCCCTCTCTCCATTCCCCCTCTCTCTCTCTCCATTCCCTCTCTCTCTCCATTCCCTCTCTCTCTCTCCATTCCCTCTCTCTCTCTCCATTCCCTCTCTCTCTCTCTCCATTCCCTCTCTCTCTCTCCATTCCCTCTCTCTCTCTCTATTCCCTCTCTCTCTCTCCATTCCCTCTCTCTCTCTCCATTTCCTCTCTCTCTCTCCATTCCCTCTCTCTCTCTCTCCATTCCCGCTCTCTCTCTCCATTCCCTCTCTCTCTCTCCATTTCCTCGCTCTCTCTCCATTCCCTCGCTCTCTCTCCATTCCCTCGCTCTCCATTCCCTCTCTCTCTCTCCAATCCCTCTCTCTCTCTCTCCATTCCCTCTCTCTCTCCATTCCCTCCCTCTCTCTCTCTCCATTCCCTCCCCCTCTCTCTCTCCATTCCCTCCCCCTCTCTCTCTCCATTCCCTCCCCCTCTCTCTACATTCCCTTTCTCTCTCTCCATTCACACTCTCTCTCTCCATTCCCACTCTATCTCTCTCTCTCCATTCCCCCACTAGCTCTTTCTCTCCATTCTCTCTCTCTCTCTCCATTCTCTCTCCCTCCATTCTCTCTCTATCTCTCCATTTTCTCTCTCTCTCTCTCCATTCCCCCTCTCTCCATTCCTTCTCACTCTCTGCATTCCCTCTCACTCTCTCTCCATTCCTTCTCTATCTCTCTCTCCATTCCCTCTCTCTCTCCATCCCACCACACTCTCTCCATTTCCCCATTCCCTCTCCTTTCCCCCATTCCCTCTCCTATCCCCCATTCTCTCTCTCCATTCCCCCATTCTCTCTCTCTCTCTCTCTCCATTCCCTCTCTCCATTCTCATTCTCTCTCTCCATTCTCACATTCTCTCTTTCCATTCTCACATTTTATCTCTCCATTCTTTCACTCTCTATCCGTTCACTCTCTCCATTCTGTCTCTCTCTCTCCGTTCCCTCTCCCTCTCCATTCCCTCTCTCTCTCAATTCCCTCTCTCGCTCTCTCTCCATTCCCTTTCTCTCTCCATTCTCTTTCTCACTCTCTCTCTCTCTGCATTCACTCTCTCTCTCTCTCCACTCCCTCTCTCTCCATTCACACTCTCTCTCTCCATTCCCCCTCTAGCTCTTTCTCTCCATTCTCTCTCTCTCTCTCCATTCTCTCTCCCTCTCTCTCTCTTCATTCCCCCTCTCCATTCCTTCTCACTCTCTCCAGTCTCTCTCTGCATTCCTTCTCTCTCTCCATTTCCCCATTTCCACTCCTGTCCCCCATTCCCTCTCTCCTATCCCCCATTCTCTCTCTCCATTCCCTCTTTCCATTCTCACATTGCTCTCTCTCTCCATTCTCACATTCTCTCGCTCTCCATTCTCACATTCTCTCGCTCTCCATTCTCACATTCTCTCGCTCTCCATTCTCACATTCCCTCTCTCTCTCCTTTCTCATTCTCTCTCTCTCCATTCTCACATTCTCTCTCCCCTCTCTCTCTCCATTCCCCCTCTCTCTCCATTCCCTCTCTCTCTCTCCATTCCCTCTCTCTCTCTCCATTCCCTCTCTCTCTCTCCATTCCCTCTCTCTCTCTCCATTCCCTCTCTCTCTCTCTCCATCCCTCGCTCTCCATTCCCCCTCTCTCTCTCCATTCCCTCTCTCTCTCTCTCCATTCCCTCTCTCTCTCTCCATTCCCTCCCTCTCTCTCTCTCCGTTCCCTCCCTCCCTCTCTCCATTCCCTCCCTCTCTCTACATTCCCTCCCCCTCTCTCTCCATTCCCTCCCTCTCTCTCTCCATCCATTCTCTCTCTCTCCATTCACTCTCTCTCTCTCTATCTCCATTCTCTCTCTCTCTCTCTCCCTCCATTCTCTCTCTCTCTCCATTTTCTCTCTCTCTCCATTCCCTCTCTCTCTCCATTCCCTCTCTCTCTCCATTCCCTCTCTCTCTCTCTCCATTCCCTCTCTCTCTCTCTCCATTCCCTCCCTCTCTCTCCATTCCCTCCCTCTCTCTCCATTCCCTCCCTCTCTCTCCATTCCCTCCCTCTCTCTCCATTCCCTCCCTCTCTCTCCATTCCCTCCCTCTCTCTCCATTCCCTCCCTCTCTCTCTCCCCATTCCCTCCCCCCCTCTCTCTCTCCATTCCCGCTCTCTCTCTCTCCATTCACTCTCTCTCTATCTCCATTCCCTCTCTCTCTCTCTCTCCATTCTCTTTCCCTCCATTCTCTCTCTCTCTCCATTTTCTCTCTCTCTCTCCATTCCCTCTCTCTCCATTCCCTCTCACTCTCCATTCCCTCTCACTCTCTCCATTCCACCACACTCTCTCCATTTCCCCATTCCCTCTCCTTTCCCCCATTCCCTCTCCTTTCCCCCATTCCCTCTCCTATCCCCCATTCTCTCTCTCCATTCCCCCATTCTCTCTCTCTCTCTCCATTCTCACATTCTCTCTCTCTCTCCATTCTCACATTCTCTCCCTCTCCATTCTCATTCTCTCTTTCCATTCTCACATTCTATCTCTCCATTCTTTCACTCTCTCTCTATCCGTTCACTCGCTCCATTCAGTCTCTCACTCTCCATTCCCCCCTCTCTCCATTCTATCTCTCTCTCACTCCATTCCCCCATTCTCTCTCTCTCTCCATTCCCCCTCTCTCTCTCTATCTCCATTCCCTCTCTATCTCTCTCTCCATTCTCTCTCTCCCCATTCTCTCTCTCTCCATTCCTTCTCACTCTCTCCATTCTCTCTCTCCATTCCCTCTGTCACTCTCTCTCCATTCCTTCTCTATCCCTCTCTCCATTCCCCTTCTCTCTCTCTCTCCATTTCCCCATTCCCCCTCCTATCCCCCATTCTCTCTCTCCATTCTCACATTCTCTCTCTCTCTCTCCATTCTCACATTCTCTCTTTCCATTCTCACATTCTATCTCTCCATTCTTTCACTCTGTCTCTATCCGTTCCCTCTCTCCAGTCTTCTCTCTCACTCTCCATTCCCCTCTCCATTCCCACAATCTCTCTCTCCATTCCCACATTCCCTCTCTCTCTCTCCATTCCCCCATTCTCTCTCTCTCCATTCCCACATTTCCTTTCTCTCTCTCTCTCTCCATTCCCCTTCTCTCTCTCTCCATTTCCCCATTCCCTCGCTCTCTCCATTTCCCCATTCCCTCTCTCACCCTCCGTTCCCTCTCTCTCCCCTCCCTCTCTCTCTCCATTCCCTCTCTCCATTCCCCCTCTCTCTCTCTCTCCATTCCCTCTCTCTCGCCATTCCCTCTCTCTCTCTCCATTCCCTCTCTCTCTCTCTCCATTCCCTCTCTCTCTCTCTCTCCATTCCCTCTCTCTCTCTCTCCATTCCCTCTCTCTCTCCATTCCCTCTCTCTCTCTCTCCATTCCCTCTCTCTCTCTCCATTCCCTCTCTCTCTCTCCATTCCCTCTCTCTCTCTCCATTCCCTCTCTCTCTCTCCATTCCCTCTCTCTCTCCATTCCCTCTCTCTCTCCATTCCCTCCCTCTCTCTCTCTCCATTCCCGCTCTCTCTCTCCATTCCCTCTCTATCTCTCTCTCTCCATTCCCCCACTAGCTCTTTCGCTCCATTCTCTCGCTCTATCTCTCCATTCTCTCTCCCTCCATTTTCTCTCTCTCTCTCTCTCCATTCCCCCTCTCTCCATTCCTTCTCACTCTCTGCATTCCCTCTCACTCTCTCTCCATTCCTTCTCTATCTCTCTCTCCATTCCCCCTCTCTCTCTCTCTGCATTCCCTCTCACTCTCTCTCCATTCCTTCTCTATCTCTCTCTCCATTCCCCCTCTCTCTCTCTCCATTCACTCTCTCTCTCTCCATTCCCTCTCTCTCTCTCCATTCCCTCTCTCTCTCTCTCTCTCCATTCCCCCTCTCTCCATTCCTTCTCACTCTCTGCATTCCCTCTCACTCTCTCTCCATTCCTTCTCTATCTCTCTCTCCATTCCCCCCCTCTCTCTCTCTCCATTCCCTCTCTCTCTCCATCCCACCACACTCTCTCCATTTCCCCATTCATTCTCCTTTCCCCCATTCCCTCTCCTATACCCCATTCTCTCTCTCCATTCCCCCATTCTCTCTCTCCATTCCCCCATTCTCTCTCTCTCTCCATTCTCATTCTCTCTCTCTCCATTCTCACATTCTCTCTCTCCATTTTCACATTCTCTCTTTCCATTCTCACATTTTATCTCTCCATTCTTTCACACTATCCGTTCACTCTCTCCATTCTGTCTCTCACTCTCCATTCCCCCCTCTCTCCATTCTATTTCTCTCTCTCTCCATTCCCCCATTCTCTCTCTCCATTCCCACATTCCCTCGCTCTCTCCATTCCCTCTCTCTCTCTCTCCCCCTGTCAATTCACTCTCTCTCCATTCCATTCCCTCTCTCTCACAATTCCCTCTCTCTCTCTCCATTTCCCCATTCTTCCTCCTTTCCCCCATTCCCTCTCTCCTATCCCCCATTCTCACATTCTCTCTCTCTCTCTCCATTCTCACATTCTCTCTCTCCATTCTTTCACTCTCTCTCCGTTCCCTCTCTCTCTCAATTCCCTCTCTCGCTCTCTCTCCTTTCCCTCTCTCTCTCCTTTCCCTCTCTCTCTCCATTCCCTTTCTCTCTCCATTCTCTTTCTCTCTCTCTCCATTCACTCTCTCTCTCTCCACTCCCTCTCTCTCCATTCCCCCTCTAGCTCTTTCTCTCCATTCTCTCTCTCTCTCCATTCTCTCTCCCTCCATTCTCTCTCTCTCTCCATTTTTTCTCTCTCTCTCTCTGCATTCTCTCTCTCTCTGCATTCTCTCTCTCTCTCTCTCTCTCTCTCTCTTCATTCCCCCTCTCCATTCCTTCTCACTCTCTCCAGTCTCTCTCTGCATTCCCTCTCTCTCTCCATTTCCCCATTTCCACTCCTGTCCCCCTTTCCCTCTCTCCTATCCCCCATTCTCTCTCTCTCTCTCCATTCCCTCTCTCTCTCTCAATTCCCTCTCTCTCTCTCTCCATCCCTCGCTCTCTCTCTCTCCATTCCCTCTCTCTCTCTCCATTCCCTCTCTCTCTCTCCATTCCCTCTCTCTCTCTCCATTTTCTCTCTCTCTCCATTTTCTCTCTCTCTCTCCATTTTCTCTCTCTCTCTCCATTCCCTCTCTCTCTCCATTCCCTCTCTCTCTCCATTCCCTCTCTCTCTCTCCATTCCCTCCCTCTCTCTCCATTCCCTCCCCCGCTCTCTCTCCATTCCCTCCCCCTCTCTCTCTCTCTCCATTCCCGCTCTCTCTCTCTCCATTCACTCTCTCTCTCTCTCCATTCACTCTCTCTCTCTATCTCCATTCCCTCTCTCTCTATCTCCATTCCCCCTCTCTCTCTCTCTCTCTCCATTCTCTCTCTCTCTCCATTTTCTCTCTCTCTCTCCATTCCCTCTCTCTCTCCATTCCCTCTCTCTCTCTCCATTTCCTCTCTCTCCATTCTCTCTCTCTCTCCATTCCCTCTCACTCTCTCCATTCCACCACACTCTCTCCATTCCACCACACTCTCTCCATTCCACCACACTCTCTCCCTTTCCCCCATTCTCTCTCTCCATTCCCCCATTCTCGCTCTCTCTCCATTCCCTCTCTCCATTCTCACATTCTCTCTCTCTCTCCATTCTCACATTCTCTCTCTCTCTCCATTCTCATTCTCTCTTTCCAATCTCACATTCTATCTCTCCATTCTTTCACTCTCTCTCTATCCGTTCACTCTCTCCATTCTGTCTCTCACTCTCCATTCCCCCCTCTCTCCATTCTATCTCTCTCTCTCTCCATTCCCCCATTCTCTCTCTCCATTCCGACATTCCCTCTCTCTCTCCATTCCCCCTTTCTCTCTCCATTCCCCCCCTCTCTCTCTATCTCCATTCCCTCTCTATCTCTCTCTCTCCATTCTCTCTCTCTCCATTGTCTCTCTCCATTCCTTCTCACTCTCTCCATTCTCTCTCTCCATTCCCTCTGTCACTCTCTGCATTCCTTCTCTATCCCTCTCTCCATTCCCCCTCTCTCTCTCTCTCCATTTCCCCATTCCCCCTCCTATCCCCCATTCTCTCTCTCCATTCTCTCTCTCTCTCTCCATTCTCACATTCTCTCTTTCCATTCTCACATTTTATCTTTCCATTCTTTCACTCTCTCTCTATCCGTTCCCTCTCTCCAGTCTTCTCTCTCACTCTCCATTCCCCTCTCCATTCCCACACTCTCTCTCTCCATTCCCCCATTCTCTCTCTCTCTCCATACCCACATTCCCTTTCTCTCTCTCTCTCTCCATTCCCCCTCTCTCTCTCTCCATTTCCCCATTCCGTCTCTCTCTCCATTTCCCCATTCCCTCTCTCACCCTCCGTTCCCTCTCTCTCCCCTCCCTCTCTCTCTCTCCCTCTCTCCATTCCCCCTCTCTCTCCATTCCCTCTCTCTCTCCATTCCCTCTCTCTCTCCATTCCCTCTCTCTCTCCATTCCCTCTCTCTCTCCATTCCCTCTCTCTCTCTCCATTCCCCCATTCTCTCTCTCTCTCCATTCCCACATTCCCTTTCTCACTCTCTCTCTCTCCATTCCCCCTCTCTCTCTCTCCATTTCCCCATTCCCTCTCTCTCTCCATTTCCCCATTCCCTCTCTCGCCCTCCGTTCCCTCTCTCTCTCCATTCCCCCTTTCTCTCTCCATTCCCCCTCTCTCTCTCTCTCCATTCCCTCTCTCTCTCCATTCCCTCTCTCTCTCCATTCCCCCTTTCTCTCTCCATTCCCCCCCTCTCTCTCTATCTCCATTCCCTCTCTCTCCCTCTCTCTCCATTCTCTCTCTCTCCATTGTCTCTCTCCATTCCTTCTCACTCTCTCCATTCTCTCTCTCCATTCCCTCTGTCACTCTCTGCATTCCTTCTCTATCCCTCTCTCCATTCCCCCTCTCTCTCTCTCTCCATTTCCCCATTCCCCCTCCTATCCCCCATTCTCTCTCTCCATTCTCTCTCTCTCTCTCCATTCTCACATTCTCTCTTTCCATTCTCACATTTTATCTTTCCATTCTTTCACTCTCTCTCTATCCGTTCCCTCTCTCCAGTCTTCTCTCTCACTCTCCATTCCCCTCTCCATTCCCACAATCTCTCTCTCCATTCCCACATTCCCTCTCTCTCTCCATTCCCCCATTCTCTCTCTCTCTCCATACCCACATTCCCTTTCTCTCTCTCTCTCTCCATTCCCCCTCTCTCTCTCTCCATTTCCCCATTCCCTCTCTCTCTCCATTTCCCCATTCCCTCTCTCACCCTCCGTTCCCTCTCTCTCCCCTCCCTCTCTCTCTCTCCCTCTCTCCATTCCCCCTCTCTCTCTCTCTCTCCATTCCCTCTCTCTCTCCATTCCCTCTCTCTCTCCATTCCCTCTCTCTCTCCATTCCCTCTCTCTCTCTCCATTCCCCCATTCTCTCTCTCTCTCCATTCCCACATTCCCTTTCTCTCTCTCTCTCTCCATTCCCTCTCTCTCTCTCTCCATTCCCTCTCTCTCTCTCTCCATTCCCTCGCTCTCTCTCCATTCCCTCGCTCTCCATTCCCTCTCTCTCTCTCCATTCCCTCTCTCTCTCTCTCCATTCCCTCTCTCTCTCTCTCCATTCCCTCCCTCTCTCTCTCTCTCCATTCCCTCCCCCTCTCTCTCTCCATTCCCTCTCTCTCTCTCTCCATTCACTCTCTCTCTCTCTCCATTCACTCTCTCTCTCTCTCTCTCCATTCCCTCTCTATCTCTCTCTCTCCATTCCCCCACTAGCTCTTTTTCTCCATTCTCTCTCTCTCTCTCCATTCTCTTTCCCTCCATTCTCTCTCTCTCTCTCCATTCCCCCTCTCTCCATTCCTTCTCACTCTCTGCATTCCCTCTCACTCTCTCTCCATTCCTTCTCTATCTCTCTCTCCATTCCCCCTCTCTCTCTCTCCATTCCCTCTCTTTCCATTCTCACATTTTATCTCTCCATTCTTTCACTCTCTCTCTCTCCATTCCCCCCTCTCTCCATTCTATCTCTCACTCTCCATTCCCCCCTCTCTCCATTCTATCTCTCTCTCTCTCCATTCCCCCATTCTCTCTCTCCATTCCCACATTCCCTCTCTCTCTCCATTCCCTCTCTCCCTCTCCCCCTGTCAATTCACTCTCTCTCCATTCCCTTTCTCTCCATTCCATTCCCTCTCTCTCACAATTCCCTCTCTCTCTCTCCATTCCCTCTCGCACTCTCCATTCCCTCTCGCTCTCTCCATTCCCTCTCGCTCTCCATTCCCCCTCTCGCTCTCCATTCCCCCCCCTCTCTCTCCATTCCCTCTCTCTCTCTCCATTCCCTCTCTCTCTCTCCATTCCCTCTCTCTCTCCATTCCCTCCCTCTCCATTCCCTCCCTCTCCATTCCCTCCCTCTCCATTCCCTCCCTCTCCATTCCCTCCCTCTCCATTCCCTCCCTCTTTCCATTCCCACCCTCTCACCATTCCCTCCCTCTCTCCATTCCCTCCCTCTCTCCATTCCCTCTATCTCTCTCCATTCCCTCTATCTCTCTCCATTCCCTCTATCTCTCTCTCCATTCCCTCTCTATCTCTCTCTCCATTCTCTCTCTCTCCATTCCCTCTCGCTCTCTCCATTCCCTCTCGCTCTCTCCATTCCCTCTGGCGCTCTCCATTCCCTCTGGCGCTCTCCATTCCCTCTGGCGCTCTCCATTCCCTCTGGCTCTCTCCATTCCCTCTCGCTCTCTCCATTCCCTCTCGCTCTCTCCATTCCCCCTCGCTCTCTCCATTCCCTCTCGCTCTCTCCATTCCCTCTCGCTCTCTCCATTCCCTCTCGCTCTCTCCATTCCCTCTCGCTCTCTCCATTCCCTCTCGCTCTCTCCATTCCCTCTCGCTCTCTCCATTCCCTCTCGCTCTCTCCATTCCCTCTCGCTCTCTCCATTCCCTCTCGCTCTCTCCATTCCCTCTCTACATTCCCTCTCTCTCTCGCTCTCCATTCCCTCTCTCTCGCTCTCCATTCCCTCCCTCTCTCTCGCTCTCCATTCCCTCCCTCTCTCTCTGTCTCCATTCCCTCTCTCTCTCCATTCCGTCTCTATCTCTCTCTTCATTCCCCCTCTCTCTCCATTCCCTCGCTCTCTCCATTCCCTCTCTCTCTCTCTCTCCATCCCCCCTCTAGCTCTTTCTCTCCATTCTCTCTCTCTCTCTGCATTCCTTCTCCCTCTTTCTCCACTCCCTCTCTCTCTCTCTCCATTCCCTCTCTCTCTCTCTCTCCATTCACTCTCTCTCTCTCCATTCACTCTCTCTCTCTCTATCTCCATTCTCTCTCTCTCTCTCTCTCCCTCCATTCTCTCTCTCTCTCCATTTTCTCTCTCTCTCTCCATTCCCTCTCTCTCTCCATTCCCTCTCTCTCTCCATTCCCTCTCTCTCTCTCCATTCCCTCCCTCTCTCTCTCCATTCCCTCCCTCTCTCTCCATTCCCTCCCCCGCTCTCTCCCCATTCCCTCCCTCTCTCTCTCCATTCACTCTCTCTCTCTCTCCATTCACTCTCTCTCTCTCTCCATTCCCTCTCTCTCTATCTCCATTCCCTCTCTCTCTATCTCCATTCCCTCTCTCTCTCTCTCTCTCTCCATTCTCTCTCTCTCTCCATTTTCTCTCTCTCTCTCCATTCCCTCTCTCTCTCCATTCCCTCTCTCTCTCCATTCCCTCTCTCTCTCTCCATTTCCTCTCTCTCCATTCTCTCTCTCTCTCCATTCCCTCTCACTCTCTCCATTCCACCACTCTCTCCATTCCACCACACTCTCTCCATTTCCCCATTCCCTCTCCTTTCCCCCATTCTCTCTCTCCATTCCCCCATTCTCGCTCTCTCTCCATTCCCTCTCTCCATTCTCACATTCTCTCTCTCTCTCCATTCTCACATTCTCTCTCTCTCTCCATTCTCATTCTCTCTTTCCATTCTCACATTCTATCTCTCCATTCTTTCACTCTCTCTCTATCCGTTCACTCTCTCCATTCTGTCTCTCACTCTTCATTCCCCCCTCTCTCCATTCTATCTCTCTCTCTCTCCATTCCCCCATTCTCTCTCTCCATTCCGACATTCCCTCTCTCTCTCCATTCCCCCTTTCTCTCTCCATTCCCCCCCTCTCTCTCTATCTCCATTCCCTCTCCATTCTCTCTCTCTCCATTGTCTCTCTCCATTCCTTCTCACTCTCTCCATTCTCTCTCTCCATTCCCTCTGTCACTCTCTGCATTCCTTCTCTATCCCTCTCTCCATTCCCCCCCTCTCTCTCTCCATTTCCCCATTCCCCCTCCTATCCCCCATTCTCTCTCTCCATTCTCTCTCTCTCTCTCCATTCTCACATTCTCTCTTTCCATTCTCACAATTTATCTTTCCATTCTTTCACTCTCTCTCTATCCGTTCCCTCTCTCCAGTCTTCTCTCTCACTCTCCATTCCCCTCTCCATTCCCACAATCTCTCTCTCCATTCCCACATTCCCTCTCTCTCTCCATTCCCCCATTCTCTCTCTCTCTCCATACCCACATTCCCTTTCTCTCTCTCTCTCTCCATTCCCCCTCTCTCTCTCTCCATTTCCCCGTTCCCTCTCTCTCTCCATTTCCCCGTTCCCTCTCTCTCCTCTCCCTCTCTCCATTCCCCCTCTCCCTCTCTCTCTCCATTCCCTCTCTCTCTCCATTCCCTCTCTCTCTCCATTCCCTCTCTCTCTCCATTCCCTCTCTCTCTCCATTCCCTCTGTCTCTCCATTCCCTCTGTCTCTCCATTCCCTCTCTCTCTCCATTCCCTCTCTCTCTCTCCATTCCCCCATTCTCTCTCTCTCTCCATTCCCACATTCCCTTTCTCTCTCTCTCTCTCCATTCCCCCTCTCTCTCTCTCCATTTCCCCATTCCCTCTCTCTCTCCATTTCCCCATTCCCTCTCTCGCCCTCCGTTCCCTCTCTCTCCCCTCCCTCTCTCTCTCTCCCTCTCTCCATTCCCCCTCTCTCTCTCCCCTCCCTCTCTCTCTCTCCCTCTCTCCATTCCCCCTCTCTCTCTCTCTCTCCATTCCCCCTCTCTCTCTCTCTCCATTCCCTCTCTCTCTCCATTCCCTCTCTCTCTCCATTCCCTCTCTCTCTCTCCATTCCCTCTCTCTCTCTCCATTCCCTCGCTCTCTCTCCATTCCCTCGCTCTCTCTCCATTCCCTCGCTCTCCATTCCCTCGCTCTCCATTCCCTCTCTCTCTCTCCATTCCCTCTCTCTCTCTCCATTCCCTCTCTCTCTCTCTCCATTCCCTCTCTCTCTCTCTCCATTCCCTCCCTCTCTCTCCCTCTCTCCATTCCCCCTCTCTCTCTCTCTCTCCATTCCCCCTCCCTCTCTCTCTCCATTCCCTCTCTCTCTCCATTCCCTCTCTCTCTCTCCATTCCCTCTCTCTCTCCATTCCCTCGCTCTCTCTCCATTCCCTCGCTCTCTCTCCATTCCCTCGCTCTCCATTCCCTCGCTCTCCATTCCCTCTCTCTCTCTCCATTCCCTCTCTCTCTCTCCATTCCCTCTCTCTCTCTCCATTCCCTCTCTCTCTCTCCATTCCCTCTCTCTCTCTCCATTCCCTCTCTCTCTCTCTCCATTCCCTCTCTCTCTCTCTCCATTCCCTCCCTCTCTCTCTCTCTCCATTCCCTCCCCCTCTCTCTCTCCATTCCCTCTCTCTCTCTCTCCATTCACTCTCTCTCTCTCTCCATTCCCTCTCTCTCTCTCCATTCCCTCTCTCTCTCTCCATTCCCTCGCTCTCTCTCCATTCCCTCGCTCTCTCTCCATTCCCTCGCTCTCTCTCCATTCCCTCGCTCTCCATTCCCTCGCTCTCCATTCCCTCTCTCTCTCTCCATTCCCTCTCTCTCTCTCCATTCCCTCTCTCTCTCTCTCCATTCCCTCTCTCTCTCTCTCCATTCCCTCCCTCTCTCTCTCTCTCCATTCACTCTCTCTCTCTCTCCGTTCCCTCTCTCTCCCCTCCCTCTCTCTCTCTCCCTCTCTCCATTCCCCCTCTCTCTCTCTCTCTCCATTCCCCCTCTCTCTCTCTCTCCATTCCCTCTCTCTCTCCATTCCCTCTCTCTCTCCATTCCCTCTCTCTCTCCATTCCCTCTCTCTCTCTCCATTCCCTCTCTCTCTCTCCATTCCCTCGCTCTCTCTCCATTCCCTCGCTCTCCATTCCCTCGCTCTCCATTCCCTCTCTCTCTCTCCATTCCCTCTCTCTCTCTCCATTCCCTCTCTCTCTCTCTCCATTCCCTCTCTCTCTCTCTCCATTCCCTCCCTCTCTCTCTCTCTCCATTCCCTCCCCCTCTCTCTCTCCATTCCCTCTCTCTCTCTCTCCATTCACTCTCTCTCTCTCTCCATTCCCTCTCTATCTCTCTCTCTCCATTCCCCCACTAGCTCTTTTTCTCCATTCTCTCTCTCTCTCTCCATTCTCTTTCCCTCCATTCTCTCTCTCTCTCTCCATTCCCCCTCTCTCCATTCCTTCTCACTCTCTGCATTCCCTCTCACTCTCTCTCCATTCCTTCTCTATCTCTCTCTCCATTCCCCCCCTCTCTCTCTCCATTCCCTCTCTTTCCATTCTCACATTTTATCTCTCCATTCTTTCACTCTCTCTCTCTCCATTCCCCCCTCTCTCCATTCTATCTCTCACTCTCCATTCCCCCCTCTCTCCATTCTATCTCTCTCACTTTCCATTCCCCCATTCTCTCTCTCCATTCCCACATTCCCTCTCTCTCTCTCTCCATTCCCTCTCTCCCTCTCCCCCTGTCGATTCACTCTCTCTCCATTCCCTTTCTCTCCATTCCATTCCCTCTCTCTCACAATTCCCTCTCTCTCTCTCCATTCCCTCTCGCACTCTCCATTCCCTCTCGCTCTCTCCATTCCCTCTCGCTCTCCATTCCCCCCCCTCTCTCTCCATTCCCTCTCTCTCTCCATTCCCTCTCTCTCTCTCCATTCCCTCTCTCTCTCTCCATTCCCTCTCTCTCTCCATTCCCTCCCTCTCCATTCCCTCCCTCTCCATTCCCTCCCTCTCCATTCCCTCCCTCTCTCCATTCCCTCCCTCTCTCCATTCCCTCCCTCTCTCCATTCCCTCCCTCTCTCCATTCCCTCCCTCTCTCCATTCCCTCCCTCTCTCCATTCCCTCTATCTCTCTCCATTCCCTCTATCTCTCTCTCCATTCCCTCTCTATCTCTCTCTCCATTCTCTCTCTCTCCATTCCCTCTCGCTCTCTCCATTCCCTCTCGCTCTCTCCATTCCCTCTGGCGCTCTCCATTCCCTCTGGCGCTCTCCATTCCTTCTCGCTCTCTCCATTCCCTCTCGCTCTCTCCATTCCCTCTCGCTCTCTCCATTCCCTCTCGCTCTCTCCATTCCCTCTCGCTCTCTCCATTCCCTCTCGCTCTCTCCATTCCCTCTCGCTCTCTCCATTCCCTCTCGCTCTCTCCATTCCCTCTCGCTCTCTCCATTCCCTCTCGCTCTCTCCATTCCCTCTCGCTCTCTCCATTCCCTCTCGCTCTCTCCATTCCCTCTCGCTCTCTCCATTCCCTCTCGCTCTCTCCATTCCCTCTCTCCATTCCCTCTCTCTCCATTCCCTCTCTCTCGCTCTCCATTCCCTCCCTCTCTCTCGCTCTCCATTCCCTCCCTCTCTCTCTGTCTCCATTCCCTCTCTCTCTCCATTCCGTCTCTATCTCTCTCTCCATTCCCTCGCTCTCTCCATTCCCTCTCTCTCTCCATTCCCTTTCTCTCTCTCTCCATCCCCCCTCTAGCTCTTTCTCTCCATTCTCTCTCTCTCCATTCTCTCTCTCTCTCTGCATTCCTTCTCCCTCTTTCTCCACTCCCTCTCTCTCTCTCTCTCCATTCCCTCTCTCTCTCTCTCCATTCCCTCTCACTCTCTCCATTCCCTCTCTCTCTCTCCATTTCCCCACTCCCACTCCTTTCCACATTCCCTCTCGCCTATCCCCCATTCTCTCTCTCTCCATTCCCCCATTCTCTCTCTCTCTCCATTCCCTCTCCATTCTCACATTCTCTCTCCCTCCATTCTCATTCTCTCTCTCTCTCCATTCTCACATTCTCTCTCCATTCTTTCACTCTCTCTCTATCCGTTCCCTCTCCATTCTCTCTCTCACTCTCCATTCCCCCCTCTCTCCATTCTAACACTCTCTCTCCATTCCCACATTCCCTCTCTCTCTCTCCATTCCCTCTCTCTCTCACCCTCCATTCCCTCTCTCTCTCTCTCACCCTCCGTTCCCTCTCTCTCTCTCCTTTCCCTCTCTCTCTCTCTCCATTCCCTCTCTCTCTCCATTCCCTCTCCATTTCCCCATCTCTCTCCATTTCCCCATTCCCTCTCTCACCCTCCATTCCCTCTCTCTCTCACCCTTCGTTCCCTCTCTCTCTCACCCTCCGTTCCCTCTCTCTCCATTCCCTCTCTCTCTCTCTCCATTCCTCCCTCTCTCTATTCCCTCTCTCCATTCCATTCCCTCTCTCTCCATTCCCCCTCTCTCTCCATTCCCTCTCTCTCTCCATTCTCTCTCCATTCCCTCCCTCTCTCCATTCCCTCCCTCTCTCCATTCCCCCTCTCTCTCCATTCCCTCTCTCTCTCCATTCCAACTCTCTCTCCATTCCTCTCTCTCTCCATTCCATTTCCTCTCTCTCCATTCCCTCCCTCTCTCTCCATTCCCTCTCTCTCTCTCCATTCCCCCTCTAGCTCTTTCTCTCCATTCTCTCTCCCTCCATTCTCTCTCTCTCATTTTCTCTGTCTCTCCATTCCCCCTCTCTCCATTCCTTCTCACTCTCTCCATTCCTTCTCTCTCTCTCTCGCTCTCCATTCCCTCTCTCTCTCGCTCTTCATTCCCTCTCGCTCTCCATTCCCTCTCTCTCTCGCTCTCTCAACATTCCCTCTCGCTCTCTCAACATTCCCTCTCGCTCTCTCAACATTCCCTCTCGCTCTCTCTCCATTCCCCCTCTAGCTCTTTCTCTCCATTCTCTCTCTCTCCATTCTCTCTCTCCATTCCCTCTCTGTCTCTCCATTCTCTCTCTCTCCATTCCCTCTCTATCTCCATTCCCTCTCTATCTCCATTCCCTCTCTATCTCTCTCTCTCCATTCTCTCTCTCTCTCCATTCCTTCTCACTCTCTCCATTCCCTCTGTCACTCTCTCTCCATTCCTTCTCTATCCCTCTCTCCATTCCCCCTCTCTCTCTCTCTCCATTCCCTCTCTCTCTCCCCATTTCCCCATTCCCTCTCCTTTCCCCCATTCCCTCTCTCCTATCCCCCATTCTCTCTTTCCATTCTCACATTCTATCTCTCCATTCTTTCACTCTCTATCCGTTCCCTCTCTCTCTCCATTCACTCTCTCTCTCTCCATTCCCCCCCCCCCTCTCTCTCCATTTCCTCTCTCTCTCCATTCCCTCTCTCTCTCTCTCTCCATTCCCTCTCGCTCTCTCCATTCCCTCTCGCTCTCTCCATTCCCTCTCGCTCTCTCCATTCCTTCTCGCTCTCTCCATTCCCACTCGCTCTCTCCATTCCCTCTCGCTCTCTCCATTCCCCCTCGCTCTCTCCATTCCCTCTCGCTCTCTCCATTCCCTCTCGCTCTCTCCATTCCCTCTCGCTCTCTCCATTCCCTCTCGCTCTCTCCATTACCTCTCGCTCTCTCCATTCCCTCTCTCTCTCTCGCTCTCTCCATTCCCTTTCTCTCTCTCCATTCACTCTCTCTCTCCATTCCCTCTCTATCTCTCTCTCTCCATTCCCCCACTAGCTCTTTCTCTCCATTCTCTCTCCCTCCATTCTCTCTCTCTCTCCATTTTCTCCCCCTCTCTATTCCTTCTCACTCTCTGCATTCCCTCTCACTCTCTCTCCATTCTATCTCTCTCTCTCTCCATTCCCCCATTCTCTCTCTCTCCATTCCCACATTCCCTCTCTCTCTCCATTCCCTCTCTCTCTCTCCCCCTGTCAATTCACTATCTCTCCATTCCCTCTCTCTCTCCATTCCATTCCCTCTCTCTCACAATTCCCTCTCTCTCTCTCCATTCCCACTCTCTCTCTCCATTCCCTCTCGCTCTCTCCATTCCCTCTCGCTCTCTCCATTCCCTCTCGCTCTCCATTCCCCCCCCCTCTCTCTCTCTCTCTCTCCATTCCCTCTCTCTCTCTCCATTCCCTCCCTCTCTCCATTCCCTCCATCTCTCTCTCCATTCCCTCTATCTCTCTCTCCATTCCCTCTATCTCTCTCTCCATTCCCTCTATCTCTCTCTCCATTCCCTCTATCTCTCTCCCCATTCCCTCTCTATCTCTCTCCCCATTCCCTCTCTATCTCTCTCCCCATTCCCTCTCTATCTCTCTCTCCATTCTCGCTCTCTCCATTCCCTCTCGCTCTCTCCATTCCCTCTCGCTCTCTCCATTCCCTCTCGCTCTCTCCATTCCCTCTCGCGCTCTCCATTCCCTCTCGCGCTCTCCATTCCCTCTCGCGCTCTCCATTCCCTCTCGCGCTCTCCATTCCCTCTCGCGCTCTCCATTCCCTCTCGCGCTCTCCATTCCCTCTCGCGCTCTCCATTCCCTCTCGCGCTCTCCATTCCCTCTCGCGCTCTCCATTCCCTCTCGCGCTCTCCATTCCCTCTCGCGCTCTCCATTCCCTCTCGCGCTCTCCATTCCCTCTCGCGCTCTCCATTCCCTCTCGCGCTCTCCATTCCCTCTCGCGCTCTCCATTCCCTCTCGCGCTCTCCATTCCCTCTCGCGCTCTCCATTCCCTCTCGCGCTCTCCATTCCCTCTCGCGCTCTCCATTCCCTCTCGCGCTCTCCATTCCCTCTCGCGCTCTCCATTCCCTCTCGCGCTCTCCATTCCCTCTCGCGCTCTCCATTCCCTCTCGCGCTCTCCATTCCCTCTCGCGCTCTCCATTCCCTCTCGCGCTCTCCATTCCCTCTCGCGCTCTCCATTCCCTCTCGCGCTCTCCATTCCCTCTCGCGCTCTCCATTCCCTCTCGCGCTCTCCATTCCCTCTCGCGCTCTCCATTCCCTCTCGCGCTCTCCATTCCCTCTCGCGCTCTCCATTCCCTCTCGCGCTCTCCATTCCCTCTCGCGCTCTCCATTCCCTCTCGCGCTCTCCATTCCCTCTCGCGCTCTCCATTCCCTCTCGCGCTCTCCATTCCCTCTCGCGCTCTCCATTCCCTCTCGCGCTCTCCATTCCCTCTCGCGCTCTCCATTCCCTCTCGCGCTCTCCATTCCCTCTCGCGCTCTCCATTCCCTCTCGCGCTCTCCATTCCCTCTCGCGCTCTCCATTCCCTCTCGCGCTCTCCATTCCCTCTCGCGCTCTCCATTCCCTCTCGCGCTCTCCATTCCCTCTCGCGCTCTCCATTCCCTCTCGCGCTCTCCATTCCCTCTCGCGCTCTCCATTCCCTCTCTCTCTCTCCATTCCCTATCGCGCTCTCCATTCCCTCTCTCCATTCCCTCCCTCTCTCTCTCGCTCTCCATTCCCTCCCTCTCTCTCGCTCTCCATTCCCTCCCTCTCTCTCTCTCTGTCTCCATTCCCTCTCTCTCTCCATTCCTTCTCTATCTCTCTCTACATTCCCCCTCTCTCTCCATTCCCTCGCTCTCTCCATTCCCTTTCTCTCTCTCCATTCCCTCTCTCTCTCTCCATCCCCCCTCTAGCTCTTTCTCTCTCCATTCTCTCTCTCTCCATTCTCTCGCTCTCTCTCTCTCCATTCTCTCTCTCCATTCTCTCTCTCCATTCTCTCTCTCCATTCTCTCTCTCCATTCTCTCTCTCCATTCACTCTCTCCATTCACTCTCTCCATTCACTCTCTCTCTCTGCATTCCTTCTCCCTCTTCCTCCATTCCCTCTCTCTCTCTCTCCATTCCCTCTCTCTCTCTCTCTCTTCATTCCCTCTCTCTCTCCATTCTCTCTCTCTCTCCATTCCCTCTCACTCTCTCCATTCCCTCTCACTCTCTCCATTCCCTCTCGCTCTCTCCATTTCCCCACTCCCACTCCTATCCCCCATTCTCTCTCTCTCCATTCCCCCATTCTCTCTCTCTCTCTCTCCATTCCCTCTCCATTCTCACATTCTCTCTCTCTCTCCATTCCCACATTCTCTCTCCATTCTCACATTCTCTCTCTCTCCATTCTCATCCTCTCTCTCTCTCCATTCTCACATTCTCTCTCTCCATTCTCATTCTCTCTCTCTCCATTCTCACATTCTCTCTTTACATTCTCACATTCTATCTCTCCATTCTTTCACTCTCTCTCTATCCGTTCCCTCTCTCCATTCTCTCTCTCACTCTCCATTCCCCCCTCTCTCCATTCTAACACTCTCTCTCCATTCCCACATTCCCTCTCTCTCCATTCCCCCATTCCCTCTCTCTCACCCTCCATTCCCTCTCTCTCTCACCCTCCGTTCCCTCTCTCTCTCTCTCCATTCCCTCTCTCTCTCTCTCTCCATTCCCTCTCTCTCTCCATTCCCTCTCCATTTCCCCATCTCTCTCCATTTCCCCATTCCCTCTCTCACCCTCCATTCCCTCTCTCTCTCACCCTCCGTTCCCTCTCTCTCTCCATTCCCTCTCTCTCTCTCTCTCTCCATTCCTCCCTCTCTCTATTCCCTCTCTCCATTCCATTCCCTCTCTCTCCATTCCCTCTCTCTCTCCATTCCCTCTCTCTCCTTTCCCTCCCTCTCTCCATTCCCTCTCTCTCTCCATTCCAACTCTCTCTCCATTCCCTCTCTCCATTCCTTTTCTCTCTCTCTCCATTCCATTTCCTCTCTCTCCATTCCGTCCCTCTCTCTCTATCTCCATTCCCTCTCTCCATTCCCCCTCTAGCTCTTTCTCTCCATTCTCTCTCCCTCCATTCTCTCTCTCTCTCCATTTTCTCTCTCTCTCTCCATTCCCCCTCTCTCCATTCCTTCTCACTCTCTCCATTCCTTCTCTCTCTCTCTCTCTCCATTCCCTCTCTCTCTCGCTCTTCATTCCCTCTCGCTCTCCATTCCCCCTCTTTCTCTCTCTCTCCATTCCCTCTTGCTCTCCATTCCCTCTCGCTCTCTCAACATTCCCTCTCTATCTCTCTCTCTCCAATCCCCCTCTAGCTCTTTCTCTCCATTCTCTCTCTCCATTCCCTCTCTGTCTCTCCATTCTCTCTCTCTCCATTCCCTCTCTCTCTCCATTCCCTCTCTCTCTCCATTCCCTCTCTATCTCCATTCCCTCTCTAGCTCTTTCTCTCCATTCTCTCTCTCCATTCCCTCTCTGTCTCTCCATTCTCTCTCTCTCTCTCTCTCCATTCCCTCTCTATCTCCATTCCCTCTCTATCTCCATTCCCTCTCTATCTCTCTCTCTCCATTCTCTCTCTCTCTCCATTCCTTCTCACTCTCTCCATTCCCTCTGTCACACTCTCTCCATTCCTTCTCTATCCCTCTCTCCATTCCCCCTCTCTCTCTCTCTTCATTCCCTCTCTCTCTCCCCATTTCCCCATTCCCTCTCCTTTCCCCCATTCCCTCTCTCCTATCCCCCATTCTCTCTCTCCATTCTCACATTCTCTCTCTCTCTCTCGCCATTCTCACATTCTCTCTTTCCATTCTCACATTCTATCTCTCCATTCTTTCACTCTATCCGTTCCCTCTCTCCAGTCTTCTCTCTCACTCTCCATTCCCCCAATCTCTCTCTCCATCCCACATTCCCTCTCTCTCTCCATTCCCCCATTCTCTCTCTCTCTCTCTCTCCATTCCCACATTCCCTTTTTCTCTCTCTCTTCATTCCCCCTCTCTCTCTCCATTTCCCCATTCCCTCTCTCTCACCCTCCGTTCCCTCTCTCTCTCTCTCCATTTCCTCTCTCTCTCCATTCCCTCTCGCTCTCTCTCTCCATTCCCTCTCGCTCTCTCTCTCCATTCCCTCTCGCTCTCTCCATTCCCTCTCGCTCTCTCCATTCCCTCTCGCTCTCTCCATTCCCTCTCGCTCTCTCCATTCCCTCTCGCTCTCCATTCCCTCCCTCTCTCGCTCTCTCCATTCCCTCTCGCTCTCTCCATTCCCTCTCGCTCTCTCCATTCCCTCTCGCTCTCTCCATTCCCTCTCGCTCTCTCCATTCCCTCTCGCTCTCTCCATTCCCTCTCGCTCTCTCCATTCCCTCTCGCTCTCTCCATTCCCTCTCGCTCTCTCCATTCCCTCTCGCTCTCTCCATTCCCTCTCGCTCTCTCGCTCTCTCCATTCCCTCCCTCTCTCTCTCTCTCCATTCCCTTTCTCTCTTTCTCCATTCCCTCCCTCTCTTTCTCCATTCCCTCTCTCTCTCTCCATTCCCTCTCTCTCTCTCCATTCCCTCTCTCCATTCCCTCTCTCTCTCTCTCTCTCTCCATTCCCTCTCTCTCTCTCTCCATTCCTCTCTCTCTCTCTCTCTCTCCATTCCCCCTCTAGCTCTTTCTCTCCATTCTCCCTCTCTCCATTCTTTCTCTCTCTCTCTCTCTCTCTCTCCATTCTCCCCCCATTCCTTCTCACTCTCTCCATTCCTTCTGGACGATAAGGGAATAGTGTAGATGGGCTTCAGAGTGGTTTCACAGGTCGGCGCAACACCGAGGGCCGAAGGGCCTGTACTGCGCGGTTATGTTCTATGTTCTCTATCCATTCCCCCTCTCTCTCTCTCCATTCCCCCTCTCTCTCTCTCCATTCCCTCTCTCTCCATTCTCCATTCCCTCTCT
Organism: Scyliorhinus torazame; assembly: GCF_047496885.1. Classification (NCBI taxonomy): domain Eukaryota; kingdom Metazoa; phylum Chordata; class Chondrichthyes; order Carcharhiniformes; family Scyliorhinidae; genus Scyliorhinus; species Scyliorhinus torazame. Next base: position 35,387,898 of record NC_092732.1, on the reverse strand, counting down.
CTCCATTCTCAATCTCTCCATTCCCTCTCACTCTCTCCATTTCCCCACTCTCTCTCCATTTCTCCATTTCCACTCCTTTCCCCCATTCCCTCTCTCCTATCTCCCATTCTCTCTCTCTCCATTCCCCCATTCTCTCTCTCTCGCTCTCTCCATTCCCTCTCTCCATTCTCACATTCTCTCTCTCCATTCTCACATTCTCTCTCTCCATTCTCACATTCTCTCTCTCTCCATTCTCACATTCTCCCCATTCTCACATTCTCTCTCTCCATTCTCACATTCTCTCTCTCTCTCCATTCTCATTCTCTCTCTCCATTCTCACATTCTCTCTCTCTCTCCATTCTCATTCTCTCTCCATTCTCACATTCTCTCTCTCTCCATTCTCAGTCTCTCTCTCTCTCCATTCTCAGTCTCTCTCTCTCTCTCCATTCTTTCACTCTCTCTATCCGTTCCCTCTCTCCATTACCTCTTTCTCCATTACCCCTCTCTCCATTCTAACTCTCTCTCTCCATTCCACCATTCTCTCTCTCTCCATTCCCACATTCCCTCTCTCTCTCCCTTCCCCCATTCCCTCTCTCTCACCCTCCATTCCCTCTCTCTCTCTCACCCTCCATTCCCTCTCTCTCTCTCACCCTCCGTTCCCTCTCTCTCTCTCCATTCCCCTCTCCATTTCCCCATTCCCTCTCTCTCTCCATTTCCCCATTCCCTCTCTCACTCTCCATTCCCTCTCTCTCTCTCTCCGTTCCCTCTCTCTCTCTCTCCATTCCCTCTCTCTCTCTCTCCATTCCCTCTCTCTCTCTCTCCATTCCCTCTCTCTCCCTCTCCATTCCCTCTCTCTCCCTCTCCATTCCCTCCCTCTCCATTCCCTCCCTCTCCATTCCCTCCCTCTCCATTCCCTCCCTCTCCATTCCCTCCCTCTCCATTCCCTCCCTCTCCATTCCCTCCCTCTCCATTCCCTCCCTCTCCATTCCCTCCCTCTCCATTCCCTCCCTCTCTCCGTTCCCTCCCTCTCTCCGTTCCCTCCCTCTCTCTCTCCGTTCCCTCTCTCTCTCTCTCCGTTCCCTCTCTCTCTCTCTCCGTTCCCTCTCTCTCTCTCTCCGTTCCCTCTCTCTCTCTCTCCGTTCCCTCTCTCTCTCTCTCCGTTCCCTCTCTCTCTCTCTCCGTTCCCTCTCTCTCTCTCTCCGTTCCCTCTCTCTCCCTCTCCATTCCCTCTCTCTCCATTCCCTCTCTCTCCATTCCCTCCCTCTCCATTCCCTCCCTCTCCATTCCCTCCCTCTCCATTCCCTCCCTCTCCATTCCCTCCCTCTCCATTCCCTCCCTCTCCATTCCCTCCCTCTCCATTCCCTCCCTCTCCATTCCCTCCCTCTCCATTCCCTCCCTCTCCATTCCCTCCCTCTCCATTCCCTCCCTCTCCATTCCCTCCCTCTCCATTCCCTCCCTCTCCATTCCCTCCCTCTCCATTCCCTCCCTCTCCATTCCCTCCCTCTCCATTCCCTCCCTCTCCATTCCCTCCCTCTCCATTCCCTCCCTCTCCATTCCCTCCCTCTCCATTCCCTCCCTCTCCATTCCCTCCCTCTCCATTCCCTCCCTCTCCATTCCCTCCCTCTCCATTCCCTCCCTCTCTCTCTCCATTCCCTCCCTCTCTCTCTCCATTCCCTCCCTCTCTCTCTCCATTCCCTCTCTCTCTCCATTCCCTCTCTCTCTCCATTCCCTCTCTCTCTCCATTCCCTCTCTCTCTCCATTCCATTCCCCCTCTCTCCATTCCCTCTCTCTCTCTCCATTCCCTCTCTCTCTCTCCCTCCATTCCCTCTCTCTCTCTCCATTCCCTCTCCCTCTCTCCATTCCCTCTCCCTCTCTCCATTCCCTCTCCCTCTCTCCATTCCCTCTCCCTCTCTCCATTCCCTCTCCCTCTCTCCATTCCCTCTCCCTCTCTCTCTATTCTCTCTCTCCATTCCATTCCCTCTCTCTCCATTCCCCCTCTCTCTCTCTCTTCATTCCATTCCCTCTCTCTCTCTCTCTCTCCATTCCCTCTCTCTCGCTCTCCATTCCCTCTCTCTCTCTCCATTCCCTCTCTCTCTCCATTCCCTCTCTCCATCCCCCCCCCCTCTCTCTCTCTCTCTCCATTCCCTCTCTATCTCTCCATTCCCTCTCTCCATTCCCCCTCTCTCTCTCTCTCTTTCTCTCCATTCCCTCTCTATCTCTCCATTCACCCTCTAGCTCTCCATTCACCCTCTAGCTCTCCATTCACCCTCTAGCTCTTTCTCTCCATTCTCTTTCTCTCCATTCTCTCTCTCCACAATAGTCCTCAACACCGGCGCCCCGCAAGGCTGCGTACTTAGCCCCCTACTCCATTCTCACATTCTCTCTCTCTCCATTCTCACATTCTCTCTCTCTCTCTCTCCTTTCTCATTCTCTCTCTCTCTCCATTCTCAGTCTCTCTCTCTCTCCACACACTCCCGATACACACACGACTGCGTGGCAAAACTTGGTTCCGACTCCATCTACCAGTTTGCTGACGACACGACCATGGTGGGCCGGATCTCGAATAACGATGAGTCCGAATACAGGAGGGAGATAGAGAACCTAGTGGAGTGGTGTAGCGACAACAATCTCTCCCTCAATGCCAGCAAAACTAAAGAGCTGGTCATTGACTTCAGGAAGCAAAGTACTGTTCACACCCCTGTCAGCATCAACGGGACCGAGGTGGAGATGGTTAGCAGTTTCAAATTCCTAGGGGTGCACATCTCCAAAAATCTGTCCTGGTCCACCCACGTCGACGCTACCACCAAGAAAGCACAACAGCGCCTACACTTCCTCAGGAAACTAAGGAAATTCGGCATGTCCACATTAACCCTTACCAACTTTTACAGATGCACCATAGAAAGCATCCTATCGGGCTGCATCACAGCCTGGTATGGCAACTGCTCGGCCCAGGACCGCAAGAAACTTCACAGAGTCGTGAACACCGCCCAGTCCATCACACGAACCTGCCTCCCATCCACTGACTCCGTCTACACCTCCCGCTGCCTGGGGAAAGCGGGCAGCATAATCAAAGATCCCTCCCACCCGGCTCACTCACTCTTCCAACTTCTTCCATCGGGCGGGAGATACAGAAGTCTGAGAACACGCACGAACAGACTCAAAAACAGCTTCATCCCCGCTGATACCCAGACTCCTAAATGACCCTCTTATGGACTGACCTCATTAACACTACACCCTGTCTGCTTCACCCGATGCCGGTGTTATGTAGTTACATTGTGTTGCCCTATTATGTATTTTCTTTTATTCCCTTTTCTTCCCATGTACTTAATGATCTGCTGAGCTACTCGCAGAAAAATACTTTTCACTGTACCTCGGTACACGCGACAATAAACAAATCCAATCCATTCTCACTCTCCATTCTTTCTCACTCTCTCCATTCCCTCTCTCACTCTCTCTCCATTCCTTCTCTCTCTCTCTCCATTCCCCCACTCTCTCTCTCCATTCCCTCTCTCCATTCTCACATTCTCTTTCTCTCTCCATTCTCACATTCACTCTCTCTCCATTCTCACATTCACTCTCTCTCCATTCTCACATTCACTCTCTCTCCATTCTCACATTCTCTCCATTCTCACATTCTCTCCATTCTCACATTCTCTCCATTCTCACATTCTCTCCATTCTCACATTCTCTCCATTCTCACATTCTCTCCATTCTCACATTCTCTCCATTCTCACATTCTCTCCATTCTCACATTCTCTCTCTCTCCATTCTCACATTCTCTCTTTCCATTCTTTCACTCTCTCTATCCGTTCCCTCTCCATTCTCTCTCTCTCTCCATTCCCCTCTCTCTCCATTCTATCTCTCTTTCTCTCTCCATTCCCCCATTCTCTCTCTCCATTCCCCCATTCTCTCTCTCTCCATTCCCACATTCCCTCTCTCTCCATTCCCCCATTCCCTCTCTCCATTCCCCCATTCTCTCTCTCCATTCCCACATTCCATCTCTCTCCATTCCCTCTCTCTCTACATTCCCTCTCTCTCTTCATTTCCCCATTCCCTCTCTCTCCATTTCCCCATTCCCGCTCTCTCTCCATTTCCCCATTCCCCCTCTCTCACCCTCCATTCCCTCTCTTTCTCTCTCCATTCCCTTTCTCTCTCCATTCCCTCTCTCTCTCCATTCCCTCTCTCTCTCCATTCCCTCTCTCTCTCTCTCTCCATTCCCTCTCTCTCTCTCTCTCTCTCCATTCCCTCTCTCTCTCTCTCTCTCTCCATTCCCTCTCTCTCTCCATTCCCTCTCTCTCCATTCCCTCTCTCTCCATTCCCTCTCTCTCTCCAATCCCTCTCTCTCTCTCCATTCTCTCTCTCTCTCTCCATTCTCTCTCTCTCTCTCCATTCTCTCTCTCTCTCTCCATTCTCTCTCTCTCTCTCCATTCTCTCTCTCTCTCTCCATTCTCTCTCTCTCTCTCCATTCTCTCTCTCTCTCTCCATTCTCTCTCTCTCTCTCTCCATTCTCTCTCTCTCTCCATTTCCCCATTCCCTCCCTCTCCAGGTTTAGCTGGTAGGGGCTGGTTTAGCTCACTGGGCTAAATCGCTGGCTTTAAAAGCAGACCAAGGCAGGACAGCAGCACGGTTCAATTCGCGTAACAGCCTCCCCGAACAGGTGCCGGAATGTGGCGACTAGGGGCTTTTCACAGTAACTTCATTCAAGCCTACTCGTGACAATAAGCGATTTTCATTTCATTTCATTTTTCTCCCCATTTCCCCAATTTCTCTCTCTCTCCATTTCCCCATTCCCTCTTTCTCTCCATTTCCCCATTCCCCCTCTCTCTCCATTTCCCCATTCCCCCCCTCTCTCCATTTCCCCATTCCCTCTCTCTCTCTCCATTTCCCCATTCCCTCTCTCTCTCTCCATTTCCCCATTCCCTCTCTCTCTCCATTTCCCCATTCCCTCTCTCTCCATTTCCCCATTCCCTCTCTCTCCCTACTTCCCCATTCCCTCTCTCTCTCTCCACTTCCCCATTCCCTCTCTCTCTCTCCATTTCCCCATTCCCTCTCTCTCTCTCCATTTCCCCATTCCCTCTCTCTATCTCTCCATTTCCCCATTCTCTCTCTCTCCATTTCCTCTCTTTCTCTCTCTCCATTTCCCCATTCCCCCTCTCTCCATTCCCCCCCCTCTCTCTCTCTCTCTCCCCACTTCCCCATTCCCTCTCTCCATTCCCCCCTCTCTCTATCTCTCCATTTCCCCATTCTCTCTCTCTCCATTTCCTCTTTTTCTCTCTCTCCATTTCCCCATTCCCCCTCTCTCCATTCCCCCCCTCTCTCTCTCTCTCTCCCCACTTCCCCATTCCCTCTCTCCATTCCCCCCCTCTCTCTCTCTCTCCATTCCCCCTCTCTCTCCATTTCCCCATTCTCTCTCTCTCTCCACTTCCCCATTCCCTCTCTCTCCATTTCCCCATTTCCTCTCTCTCTCCATTTCCCCATTCTCTCTCTCTCTCCGTTTCCCCATTCTCTCTCTCCATTTCCCCATTCCCTCTCTCTCCACTTCCACATTCCCTCTCTCTCTCCATTTCCCCATTCCCTCTCTCTCCACTTCCCCATTCCCTCTCTCTCTCCATTTCCCCATTCCCTCTCTCTCTCTACTTCCCCATTCCCTCTCTCTCCACTTCCCCATTCTCCCTCTCTCCATTCCCCCTCTCTCTCCATTTCCCCATTCCCTCTCTCTCTCTGTCTCTCTCGACTTCCCCATTCCCCCTCTCTCCATTCCCCCTCTCTCTCCATTTCCCCATTCCCCCTCTCTCTCCATTTCCCCATTCCCTCTCTCCCCCCTCTCTCTCTCTCTCCACTTCCCCATTCCCCCTCTCTCTCCATTTCCCCATTCCCCCTCTCTCTCCATTTCCCCATTCCCCCTCTCTCCATTCCCTCTCTCTCTCTCCCTCTCCACTTCCCCATTCCCCCTCTCCCCATTCCCCCTCTCTCCATTCCCTCTCTCTCTCTCCCCCTCTCTCTCTCCCCATTCCCCCTCTCTCCATTCCCTCTCTCTCTCTCTCCCCTCTCTCTCTCTCTCTCTCCACTTCCCCATTCCCCCTCTCCCCATTCCCCCTCTCTCCATTCCCTCTCTCCCCCCTCTCTCTCTCTCCACTTCCCCATTCCCCCTCTCTCTCTCTCCATTCCCACACTCCCCCTCTCCTTACCTGATTTCTGTCTCTTGTGAGTGACTGCCTCTTTCTCCTGTTCGGCCGCCATCTCCAGGCGGCGGCGGGGCGCTGGCGGCGGCTCCAGCAGCAGCAGCGCCCGGGGGAGGGGAGGCTTACCCGCACATCCTCCCTGCGCTGCCGGCGCGCACCCCTACTCCAGGCCCAGGCTCCGGCCGCGGCCTCCAGACAGCAGGCCCCGTTCGGCCCCGCGTGGCCCCGCCCATTGCCTTGTGGCCCCTCCCAGTGCCTACCTGGCCCCGCCCAGTGCCTCCTGACCCCTCCCACTGCCTCCTCGCCCCGCCCTCTGTCTGCTGTCGCCCCCCACTGCATCTAGCCCCTCCCACTGCCTCCTGGCCCCTCCCACTGTATCCTGTCACCCCCACCGCCTCCTGGCCCATCCCACTGCCTCCTGGCCCCTCCCACAGCCTCCTCGCCCCGCCCTCTGTCTCCTGTCGCACCCACTGCCTCCTCGCCCCTCCCACAGCCTCCTCGCCCCGCCCTCTGTCTCCTGGCGCCCCCCACTGCATCTAGCCCCTCCCACTGCCTCCTGGCCCCTCCCACTGTATCCTGTCACCCCACCGCCTCCTGGCCCCTCCCACTGCCTCCTGGCCCCTCCCACTGCCTCCTCGCCCCGCCCACTGCCTCCTGGCCCCTCCCACTGCCTCCTGGCCCCTCCCACTGCCTCCTCGCCCCGCCCACTGCCTCCTGGCCCCTCCCACTGCCTCCTGGCCCCTCCCACTGCCTCCTGTACCATCCAACTGCTCCCTGATCCCTCCCACTGCCCCTTGATACCTCCCACTGCCTCCTGGCCCCTCCCACTGCCCCTTGATCCCTCCCACTGCCTCCTGGCCCCTCCCACTGCTCCCTGATCCCTCCCACTGCCCCTTGATCCCTCCCACTGCCTCCTGGCCCCTCCCACTGTATCCTGTCACCCCACCGCCTCCTGGCCCCTCCCACTGCCTCCTGGCCCCTCCCACTGCCTCCTCGCCCCGTCACTGCCTCCTGGCCCCTCCCACTACCTCCTGGCCCCTCCGACTGCCACCTGGCCCCTCCCTCTACCTCCTGGCCCCTCCCACTGCCTCCTGGCCCCTCCGACTGCCACCTGGCCCCTCCCACTGCCACCTGGCCCCTCCCACTGCCACCTGGCCCCTCCCACTGCCTCCTCGCCCCTCCCACTGCTTCCTGGCCCCTCCCACTACCTCTTGGCCCCTCCCACTGCCTCCTGTACCATCCAACTGCTCACTGATCACTCCCACTGCCCCTTGATCCCTCCCACTGCCTCCTGGCCCCTCCCACTGCCACTTGGCCCCTCCCACTGCCACCTGGCCCCTCCCACTGCCTCCTCGCCCCGCCCTCTGTCTCCTGTGCCCTCCACAGCCTCCTGGCCCCCCTCCACAGCCTCCTGGCCCCTCCCACAGCCTCCTGGCCCCTCCCACTGCCTCCTGGCCCCTCCCACTGCCACCTGGCCCCTCCCACTGCCTCCTCGCCCCGCCCTCTGTCCCCTGTGCCCTCCACAGCCTCCTGGCCACTCCCACTGCCTCCTGGCCCCTCCCACTGCCCCCTGATCCCTCCCACTGCCTCCTCGCCCCGCCCTCTGTCTCCTGGCCCCTCCCACTGCCTCCTCGTCCCTCCCACTGCCACCAGGCCCCTCCCACTACCTCCTCGCCCCGCCCTCTGTCTCCTGTGCCCCCCACAGCCTCCTGTCCCCTCCCATATCCTCCTGGCCCCGCCCACTGCCCCTGATCCCTCCCACTGCCCCCTGATCCCCCCACTGCCTCCTGGCCCCTCCCACTGCCTCCTGGCCCCTCCCACTACCGCCTGGCCCCTCCCACTGCCCCCTGATCCCCCCCACAGCCTCCTGACCCCTCCCACTGCCCCCTGATCACCCCCACTGCCCCCTGACCCCTCCCACTGCCTCCTGGCCCCTCCCACTGCCCCCTGATCCCCCCCCCACTGCCTCCTGACCCCTCCCACTGCCCCCTGATCCCTCCCACTGCCCCCTGATCCCCCCCCACTGCCTCCTGGCCCCTCCCACTGCCCCTGATCCCCCCACTGCCCCCTGATCCCCCCCACTGCCTCCTGACCCCTCCCACTGCCTCCTGATCCCTCCCACTGCCTCCTGGCCCCACCCATTGCCTCCTGACCCCTCCCACTGCCCCTGATCCCCCCCACTGCCCCCTGATCCCCCCCACTGCCTCCTGGCCCCACCCACTGCCTCCTGGCCCCCCCCCCACTGCCCCCTGCCCCCCCCCCACTGCCCCCTGATCCCCCCCACTGCCTCCTGACCCCTACCACTGCCCCTGATCCCCCCCACTGCCTCCTGACCCCTCCCACTGCCCCTGAATCCCCCCACTGCCTCCTGGCCCCTCCCACTGCCTCCTGATCCCTCCCACTGCCTCCTGGCCCCACCCACTGCCTCCTGATCCCTCCCACTGCCTCCTGACCCCTCCCACTGCCCCTGATCCCCCCCCACTGCCTCCTGGCCCCTCCCACTGCCTCCTGATCCCTCCCACTGCCTCCTGGCCACTCCCACTGCCACCTGATCCCTCCCACTGCCTCCTGACCCCTCCCACTGCCCCTGATCCCCCCCACTGCCTCCTGACCCCTCCCACTGCCCCCTGATCCCTCCCACTGCCTCTTGACCCCTCCCACTGCCTCTTGACCCCTCCCACTGCCCCCTGATCCCTCCCACTGCCCCTGATCCCCCCCACTGCCTCCTGGCCCCTCCCACTGCCCCCTGATCCCTCCCACTGCCTCCTGACACCTACCACTGCCCCTGATCCCCCCCACTGCCCCCTGATCCCTCCCACTGCCTCCTGGCCCCTCCCACTGCCTCCTGACCCCTCCCACTGCCCCCTGGCCCCTCCCACTGCCTCCTGGCCCCTCCCACTGCCTCCTGGCCCCTCCCACTACCGCCTGGCCCCTCCCACTGCCCCTCATCCCCCCCCACTGCCTCCTGACCCCTCCCACTGCACCTGATCCCCCCCCACTGCCTCATGACCCCTCCCACTGCCCCCTGATCCCTCCCACTGCCTCCTGACCCCTCCCACTGCCTCCTGACCCCTCCCACTGCCCCCTGATCCCTCCCACTGCCTCCTGGCCCCTCCCACTGCCTCCTGATCCCTCCCACTACCTCCTGGCCCCTCCCACTGCCTCCTGATCCCTCCCACTACCTCCTGATCTCTCCCACTGCCTCCTGGCCCCTCCCACTGCCCCTGATCTCTCCCACTACCTCCTGGCCCCTCCCACTACCTCCTGGCCCCTCCCACTGCCTCCTGGCCCCTCCCATTGCCTCCTGGCCCCTCCCACTGCCTCCTGCCCCCCCCCCACTGCCTCCTGCCCCCCCCACTGCCTCCTGCCCCCCCCCCCACTGCCTCCTGGCCCCCCCACTGCCTCCTGGCACCCCCACTGCCTCCTGGCCCCTCCCACCGCCTCCTGATCTCTCCCACTGCCTCCTGGCCCCTCCCACTGCCGCCTGGCCCCTCCCACTGCCTCCTGATCTCTCCCACTACACCCTGGCCCCTCCCACTGCATCCTGGCCCCTCCCACTGCCTCCTGGCCCCTCCCACTGCCTCCTGGCCTCTCCCACTGCCCCCTGATCCCTCCCACTACATCCTGGCCCCTCCCACTGCCTCTTGTCCCCTCCCACTGCCCCCTGGCCCTTCCCATTGCCCCCTGGCCCCTCCCATTGCCCCCTGGCCCCTCCCTCTGCCTCCTGGCCCCTCCCACTGCCCCCTGATCCCCTCCCACTGCCTCCTGGCCCCTCCTACTGCCTCCTGATCTCTCCCACTGCCGCCTGGCTCCTCCCACTGCATCCTGCCCCCCCACTGCCTCCTGGCCCCTCCCACTGCCTCCTGGTCCCGCCAACTGCCTGGCCCCTCCCACTGCCCCCTGATCCCTCCCACTACATCCTGGCACCTCCCACTGCCTCTTGTCCCCTCTCACTGCCCCCTGGCCCCTCCCATTGCCCCCTGGCCCCTCCCACAGCCCCCTGACCCATATCTCTGCCTCGTGGCCCCTCCCACCGCCTCCTCGCCCCGCCCTCTGTCTCCTGTCGCCCCCACTGCCTCCTGGCCCCTCCCACTGCCACCTGTACCATCCAACTGCCTCCTGGCCCCTCCCACTGCCTCCTGATCTCTCCCACTGCCTCCTGGCCCCACCCACTGCCTACTGGTCTCTCCCACGACCTGCTGGCCCCTCCCACTGCCTCCTGGCCCCTCCCACTGCGTCCTGGTCCCTCCCACTGCGTCCTGGTCCCTCCCACTGCCTCCTGGCCCCTCCCACTGCCCCTTGATCCCTCCCACTACATCCTGGCCCCTCCCACTGCCTCTTGTCCCCTCCCACTGCCCCCTGTTCCCTCCCTTTGCCCCCTGTCCCCTCCCATTGCCCCCTGGCCCCTCCCACTGCCCCCTGGCCCATCCCACTGCCTCGTGGCCCCTTCCACTGCCTCCTGATCTCTCCCACTACACCCTGGCGCCCACCCACAGCCTCCTGGCTCCTCCCGCTGCCCCCTGAGCCCTCCCATTAACTCCTGCCCCCCCCCACTGCCACCTGATCCCGCCCACTGCCTCCTCGCCCTACCCACTGCCTCCTGTCCCCTCCCACTGCCTCCTGATCCCTCCCACTACCTCCTGATCCCTCCCACTGCCACCTGATCCCGCCCACTGCCTCCTCGCCCTACCCACTACCTCCTGATCCCTCCCACTACCTCCTGATCCCTCCCACTGCCTCCTGGCGCCTCCCACTGACACCCGGCCCCTCCCACTGCCTCCCGGCCCCTCCCACTACCTCCCGAACCCTCCCACTGCCTCCTGACCCCTCCCACTACATCCTGGCCCCTCCCACTGCCTCCTGGCCCCTCCCACTGCCTCCTGGCCCCTCCCACTGCCTCCTGGCCCCTCCCACTGCATCCCGGCCCCTCCCACTGCCTCCCGGCCCCTCCCACTACCTCCCGAACCCTACCCACTGCCTCCTGTCCCCTCCCACTGCCTCCTGATCCCTCCCACTACCTCCTGATCCCTCCCACTGCCTCCTGGCCCCGCCCACTGCCTCCCGGCCCCCCACTGCCTCCTGACCCCTCCCACTACATCCTGGCCCCTCCCACTGACTCCTGATCCCTCCCACTGCCTCCTGGCCCCTCCCACTGCCTCCTGGCCCCTCCCACTACCACCTGATCCCTCCCACTACCTCCTGGCCCCTTCCACCTGATCCCTCCCACTGCCTCCTGGCCCCTCCCACGGTCTCCTGGCCCCTCCCACTGCCTCCTGGCCCCTCCCACTGCCTCCTGGCCCCTCCCACTACCTCCTGGCCCCTTCCACTACCTCCTGATCCCTCTCCCTGCCTCCTGGCCCCTCCCACTGCCTCCTGGCCCCTCCCACTGCCTCCTGGCCCCTCCCACTGCCTCCTGGCCCCTCCCACTACCTCCTGATCCCTCTCTCTGCCTCCTGATCCCTCCCACTGCCTCCTGGCCCCTTCCCCTCTTTCTGGCCCGTCCCACTCTCTCTCTCTCGCCCCTCCCACTCTCTCTCTCTCAGGCCCGTCCCACTCCCACTCTCCCTCTAGCCCCTCCCACGCTCTCTCTCTGGCCCCTCCCACTCTCTATCTGGCCCCTCCCACTCCCTCTCCTCCCATATTCTCTCCCTCTGGCCCCTCCCACTCTATCTGGCCCCTCCCATTCTCTAACTCACTGGCCCCTCCCACTCTCCCTCTGGCATCGCCCACTCTCTCTCTGGCCCCTCCCACTCTTTGTCTATCTCTGACCCCTCCCACCTTCTCTGGCTCCTCCCGTTCTCTCCCTATACCCTCCCACTCTCTCTTCCTGTCTAGCGCCTTCCACTCTCGCTCTCTGGCCCCTCCCACTCTTTCTGGCCCCTCCCACGCTCTCTCTCTCTCCTCCCACTCTCTCTGGCCCCTCCTACTCTCTCTCTGGCCACTCCACTCTCTCTGGGCCCTCCCACGCACTCTCTCTCCGGCCCCTCCCACTCAATCTCTGGCCCCTCCCACTCTCTCTGGCTCCTCCCGCGCTCTCTCTCTCTCTCTCAGGCCACTCCCACTCTCCCTCTAGCCCCTCCCACGCTCTCTCTCTGGCCCCTCCCACTCTCGCTCTGCCCCCCCCCCACTCTCTCTTTGGCCCCTCCCACGCTCTCTCTCTGTCTGGCCCCTCCCACTCACTGGCCCCTCCCACACTCTCTCTAGCCCCTCCCACCCTCTCTCTCTCTCTCCCCTCCCACTCTCTCTGGACCCTCCCACTCTCCCTCTCCCACTCTCTCTGGCCCCTCCCACACTCTCTCTCTGCCCCCTACTATCTACCACTGGCCCAGCCCACTCTCTCTGGCCCCTCCCACTCTCTCTCTTGCCCCTCCCACTCTCTCTGGCCCCTCCCACTCTGTCACTCTCTCTCTCTGGCCCCTCCCACTCTCTCTGGACCCTCCCACTCTCTCACTGTCCCCTCTGCCCCTCCCACACTCTCTGGCACCGCACTCACTCTGGCCCCTCCCACACTCTCTCTAGCCCCTCCCACTCTCTCTGGCCCCTCCCACTCTCTCACTGGCCCCTCTGCCCCTCCCACACTCTCTCTCTGGCACCGCACTCACTCTGGCCCCTCCCACACTCTCTCTAGCCCCTCCCATCCTCTCTCTCTCCCCTCCCACTCTGTCTGGCCCCGCCCACACTCTCTCTGGCCCCTCCCACTCTCTCTGGACCCTCCCACTCTCTCACTGTCCCCTCTGCCCCTCCCACACTCTCTGGCACCGCACTCTCTCTGGCCCCTCCCACTCTCTCTGGCCCCTCCCACTCTCTCACTGGCCCCTCTGCCCCTCCCACACTCTCTCTCTGGCACCGCACTCACTCTGTCCCCTCCCACACTCTTTCTAGCCCCTCCCACCCTCTCTCCCCGCCCACTCTCTCTGGCCCCTCCCTCTCTCTCTCTCTCTGGCCCCTCCCACTCGGTCTCTCTCTCGGCCCCTCCCACGCTCTCACTGGCCCCTCTGCCCGCCCAAGCCCCTCCCACACTCTCACTGGCACCGCACTCACTCTGGCCCCTCCCACTCTCTCTCTCTGGCCCCTCCCACTCTCTCTCTCTGGCCCCTCCAACTCGGTCTCCCTCTCGGCCCCTCCCACTCTCTCTCTAGCCCCTCCCACACTCTCTCTGACACCGCACTCACTCTGGCCCCTCCCACACTCTCTCTAGCCCTTCCCACCCTCTCTCTCTCCCCTCCCACTCTCTCTGGCCCCGCCCACACTCTCTGGTCCCTCCCACTCTGTCTCTCTCTCTCCGGCCCCTCCCACTCGGTCTCTCTCGGCCCCTCCCACTCTCTCACTGGCCCCTCTGCCCGTCCCACTCTCTCTCTGCCCCCCACGACGTATCACTGGCCCCGCCCACTCTCACTGGCCCCCCACTCTCTCTCTGGCCCCTCCCACTCTCTCTCTGGCCACTCCCACTCGGTCTCTCTCTCTGGCCCCTCCCACTCTGCCCGTCCCACTCTCTCTCTGGCCCCTCCCACACTCTCTCTGCCCCCCCACTATCTATCACTGGTCCCTCCCACTCGCTCTGGTCCCTCCCACTCTCTCTCTGGCCCCCCCACTCTCTCTCTGGCCACTCCCACTCGGTCTCTCTCTCTGGCCCCTCCCACTCTGCCCGTCCCACTCTCTCTCTGGCCCCTCCCACACTCTCTCTGCCCCCCCACTATCTATCACTGGTCCCTCCCACTCGCTCTGGTCCCTCCCACTCTCTCTCTGGCCCTTCCCACTCTCTCTCTCTCTGGCCTTCCCCACTCTCACTCTCTAGCCCCTCCCACACTCTCTCTCTGCCCCCCCACTATCTATCACTGGTCCCTCCCACTCGCTCTGGTCCCTCCCACTCTCTCTCTGGCCCTTCCCACTCTCTCTCTCTCTGGCCTTCCCCACTCTCACTCTCTAGCCCCTCCCACACTCTCTCTCTGCCCCCCCACTATCTATCACTGGTCCCGCCCACTCTCTCTGGCCCCTCCCACTCTCTCTCTGGCCCTTCCCACTCTCTCTCTCTCTGGCCTTCCCCACTCTCACTCTCTAGCCCCTCCCACACTCTCTCTGGCCCCCCACTATCTATCACTGCCCCTCCCACTCTCTCTGGTCCCTCCCACTCTCTCTCTGGCCCCTCCCACTCTCTCTCTGGCCCCTCCCACTCGGTCTCTCTCGGCCCCTCCCACTCTGCCCGTCACACTCTCTCTCTAGCCCCTCCCACTATCTATCACTGGTCCCTCCCACTCGCTCTGGTCCCTCCCACTCTCTCTCTGGCCCTTCCCACTCTCTCTCTCTCTGGCCTTCCCCACTCTCACTCTCTAGCCCCTCCCACTCTCTCTGGCCCCTCCCACTCTCTCTCTGGCCCTTCCCACTCTCTCTCTCTCTGGCCTTCCCCACTCTCACTCTCTAGCCCCTCCCACTCTCTCTGGCCCCTCCCACTCTGCCCGTCCCACTCTCTCTCTGGCCCCTCCCACACTCTCTCTCTGCCCCCCCACTATCTATCACTGGTCCCTCCCACTCTCTCTGGCCCCTCCCACTCTGCCCGTCACACTCTCTCTAGCCCCTCCCACACTCTCTCTGGCCCCCACTATCTATCACTGGCCCCTCCCACTCTCTCTGGCCCCTCCCACCCTCTCTCCCCTCCCACTCTCTCTGGCCCCACCCACTCTCTCTCTGCCCCCCACGATCTATCACTGGCCCCGCCCACTCTCACTGGCCCCCCACTCTCTCTCTGGCCCCTCCCACTCTCTCTGGCCCCTCCCACTCTCTCTCTGGCCCCTCCCACTCTCTCCTTCCCCTCTCTCTCGCCCCTCCCACTCTCTCTCTAGTTCCTCCCCCTCTCTCTCTAACCCCTCCCACCCACGCTCCCTCTCTCAGGCTCTCCCACTCTCTCTCAGGCCCCTCCCACTCTCTCTCAGACCCCTCCCACTCTCTCTCCGGCCCCTCCCACTCTCTCTCTCTGGCCCCTCCCACTCTCTCTCTGGGCTCTGCCACTCTCTCGCTCGAGCCCCTCCCACGGAGTCTCTCTCTCAGGCCCCGCCCACTCTCTCTCTAGCCCCTCCCACGCTCTCTCTCTCTGGCCCCGCCCACTCTCTCTGGCCCCTCCCGCTCTTTCTTGCCCCTCCCACTCTCTCTCTCTGGCCCCTCCCACTCTCTCTCTCTCTGGCCTTCCCCACTCTCACTCTCTAGCCCCTCCCACACTCTCTCTCTGCCCCCCCCACTATCTATCACTGGCCCCGCCCACTCTCTCTGGCCCCTCCTGCTCTCTTTCTTGCCCCTCCCACTCTCTCTCCCTGGCCCCTCCCACTCTCTCTCGGCCCCTCCCACTCTCTCTCTAGCCCCTCCCACACTCTCTCTGACACCGCACTCACTCTGGCCCCTCCCACTCTCTCTAGCCCTTCCCACCCTCTCTCTCTCCCCTCCCACTCTCTCTGGCCCCTCCCACACTCTCTCTCTGCCCCCCACGATGTATCACTGGCCCCGCCCATTCTCACTGGCCCCCCCACTCTCTCTCTGGCCCCTCCCACTCTCTCTCTGGCCCCTCCCACTCGGTCTCTCTCTCGGCCCCTCCCACTCTGCCCGTCCCACTCTCTCTCTAGCCCCTCCCACACTCTCTCTCTGCCCCCCCACTATCTATCACTGGTCCCTCCCACTCGCTCTGGTCCCTCCCACTCTCTCTCTGGCCCTTCCCACTCTCTCTCTCTCTGGCCTTCCCCACTCTCACTCTCTAGCTCCTCCCACACTCTCTCTGCCCCCCCACTATCTATCACTGGTCCCTCCCACTCGCTCTGGTCCCTCCCACTCTCTCTCAGGCCCCTCCCACTCTCTCTCAGACCCCTCCCACTCTCTCTCCGGCCCCTCCCACTCTCTCTCCGGCCCCTCCCACTCTCTCTCTGGGCTCTGCCACTCTCTCGCTCGAGCTCCTCCCACGGTGTCTCTCTCTCAGGCCCCGCCCACTCTCTCTCTAGCCCCTCCCACACTCTCTCTCTGCCCCCCCACTATCTATCACTGGTCCCTCCCACTCGCTCTGGTCCCTCCCACTCTCTCTCTGGCCCTTCCCACTCTCTCTCTCTCTCTGGCCTTCCCCACTCTCACTCTCTAGCCCCTCCCACACTCTCTCTGCCCCCCCACTATCTATCACTGGTCCCTCCCACTCGCTCTGGTCCCTCCCACTCTCTCTCAGGCCCCTCCCACTCTCTCTCTCTCTGGCCTTCCCCACTCTCACTCTCTAGCTCCTCCCACACTCTCTCTGCCCCCCCACTATCTATCACTGGTCCCTCCCACTCGCTCTGGTCCCTCCCACTCTCTCTCAGGCCCCTCCCACTCTCTCTCAGACCCCTCCCACTCTCTCTCCGGCCCCTCCCACTCTCTCTCCGGCCCCTCCCACTCTCTCTCTGGGCTCTGCCACTCTCTCGCTCGAGCTCCTCCCACGGTGTCTCTCTCTCAGGCCCCGCCCACTCTCTCTCTAGCCCCTCCCACACTCTCTCTCTGCCCCCCCACTATCTATCACTGGTCCCTCCCACTCGCTCTGGTCCCTCCCACTCTCTCTCTGGCCCTTCCCACTCTCTCTCTCTCTCTGGCCTTCCCCACTCTCACTCTCTAGCCCCTCCCACACTCTCTCTGCCCCCCCACTATCTATCACTGGTCCCTCCCACTCGCTCTGGTCCCTCCCACTCTCTCTCAGACGCCTCCCACTCTCTCTCCGGCCCCTCCCACTCTCTCTCAGGCCCCGCCCACTCTCTCTCTAGCCCCTCCCACGCTCTCTCTCTCTGGCGCCGCCCACTCTCTCTGGCCCCTCCCGCTCTCTTTCTTGCCCCTCCCACTCTCTCTCTCTGGCCCCTCCAACTCGGTCTCTCTCTCGGCCCCTCCCACTCTCTCTCTAGCCCCTCCCACACTCTCTCTGACACCGCACTCACTCTGGCCCCTCCCACACTCTCTAGCCCCTCCCACACTCTCTCTCTGCCCCCCCACTATCTATCACTGGTCCCTCCCACTCGCTCTGGTCCCTCCCACTCTCTCTCTGGCCCTTCCCACTCTCTCTCTCTCTGGCCTTCCCCACTCTCACTCTCTAGCCCCTCCCACACTCTCTCTGGCCCCCCACTATCTATCACTGCCCCTCCCACTCTCTCTGGTCCCTCCCACTCTCTCTCTGGCCCCTCCCACACTCTCTGGCCCCCACTATCTATCACTGGCCCCTCCCACTCTCTCTGGCCCCTCCCACTCTCTCTCTGGCCCCTCCCACTCTCTCCTTCCCCTCTCTCTCGCCCCTCCCACTCTCTCTCTAGTTCCTCCCCCTCTCTCTCTAACCCCTCCCACCCACGCTCCCTCTCTCAGGCTCTCCCACTCTCTCTCAGGCCCCTCCCACTCTCTCTCAGACCCCTCCCACTCTCTCTCCGGCCCCTCCCACTCTCTCTCCGGCCCCTCCCACTCTCTCTCTGGGCTCTGCCACTCTCTCGCTCGAGCCCCTCCCACGGAGTCTCTCTCTCAGGCCCCGCCCACTCTCTCTCTAGCCCCTCCCACGCTCTCTCTCTCTGGCCCCGCCCACTCTCTCTGGCCCCTCCCGCTCTTTCTTGCCCCTCCCACTCTCTCTCTCTGGCCCCTCCCACTCTCTCTCTCTCTGGCCTTCCCCACTCTCACTCTCTAGCCCCTCCCACACTCTCTCTCTGCCCCCCCCCACTATCTATCACTGGCCCCGCCCACTCTCTCTGGCCCCTCCCGCTCTCTTTCTTGCCCCTCCCACTCTCTCTCCCTGGCCCCTCCCACTCTCTCTCGGCCCCTCCCACTCTCTCTCTAGCCCCTCCCACACTCTCTCTGACACCGCACTCACTCTGGCCCTTCCCACCCTCTCTCTCTCCCCTCCCACTCTCTCTGGCCCCTCCCGCTCTCTTTCTTGCCCCTCCCACTCTCTCTCCCTGGCCCCTCCCACTCTCTCTCGGCCCCCCCACTCTCTCTCTAGCCCCTCCCACACTCTCTCTGACACCGCACTCACTCTGGCCCCTCCCACACTCTCTCTAGCCCTTCCCACCCTCTCTCTCTCCCCTCCCACTCTCTCTGGCCCCTCCCACACTCTCTCTCTGCCCCCCACGATGTATCACTGGCCCCGCCCATTCTCACTGGCCCCCCCACTCTCTCTCTGGCCCCTCCCACTCTCTCTCTGGCCCCTCCCACTCGGTCTCTCTCTCGGCCCCTCCCACTCTGCCCGTCCCACTCTCTCTCTAGCCCCTCCCACACTCTCTCTCTGCCCCCCACTATCTATCACTGGTCCCTCCCACTCGCTCTGGTCCCTCCCACTCTCTCTCTGGCCCTTCCCACTCTCTCTCTCTCAGGCCCCGCCCACTCTCTCTCTAGCCCCTCCCACACTCTCTCTCTGCCCCCCCACTATCTATCACTGGTCCCTCCCACTCGCTCTGGTCCCTCCCACTCTCTCTCTGGCCCTTCCCACTCTCTCTCTCTCTGGCCTTCCCCACTCTCACTCTCTAGCTCCTCCCACACTCTCTCTGCCCCCCCACTATCTATCACTGGTCCCTCCCACTCTCTCTGGCCCCTCCCACTCTCTCTCTGGCCCCTCCCACTCTCTCCTTCCCCTCTCTCTCGCCCCTCCCACTCTCTCTCTAGTTCCTCCCCCTCTCTCTCTAACCCCTCCCACCCACGCTCCCTCTCTCAGGCTCTCCCACTCTCTCTCAGACCCCTCCCACTCTCTCTCAGGCCCCTCCCACTCTCTCTCAGACCCCTCCCACTCTCTCTCCGGCCCCTCCCACTCTCTCTCCGGCCCCTCCCACTCTCTCTCCGGCCCCTCCCACTCTCTCTCTGGGCTCTGCCACTCTCTCGCTCGAGCCCCTCCCACGGTGTCTCTCTCTCAGGCCCCGCCCACTCTCTCTCTAGCCCCTCCCACGCTCTCACTCTTTGGCCCCTCCCACTCTCTGGTCCGTCCACACAACCTCTGGCCCCCCCACTTTCTCACTCTGGTTCGTCCCACTCAATCACTGGCCCCTCCCACACTCTCTGGCCCCTCCTACTCTCCCTGGCCCCACCACTCTCTCTAGCCCCTCACACCGTCTCACTCTGGCCCCTCCCACCGTCTCACTCTGGCCCCTCCCACTCTCTGGCATCTCCCTCTCTATCTCTGGCCCCCCCACTTTCTCTCTCTGGCTCCTCCCATTCTCTCTCTGGCCCCTCCCACACTCTCTTTGGCCCCTCCCACTCTCTCTCTGGCCCCTCCCATTCTCTAACTCAATGGCGCCTCCCACTCTCTATCTCTAGCTCCTCCCACTGTCGCTCACTGTCCCCTTCCACTTTCTCTGGCCCTTCCCACACTCTGGCCCCTCCCATTCTCTCTCTCTGTCCCCTCCCACTCTCTGGCCCCTCCCATTCTCGAACTCACTGGCCCCTCCCACTCCCTCACTCTCTGGCCCCTCCCACTATCTCTGGTCCCTGCTGAGCGCGGCTCCCAACAACACTCGAGAAGCTCGACACCGTCCAGGACAAAGCAGCCCCGCTCGATCGACCCGCTAACCGCCGACATTCACTCCCCCCCCCCCGACGCCGCGGCCACTCGCCTTCGACAGCACCTTCCAAACCCGCCACCTCTACCGTCTAGAAGGACGAGGGGGGGGCAGCAGACGCACGGGGAACACCTGCAAGTTCCCCCCCTTCGAGCCGCTCGCCCTCCCAACTCGACCACCACCTTCTCAAGGGGTAATTAGGGATGGGCAATTAATGCCGATGCTGTAGTCAGCGGCGATGACATCCCGTGAACGGAAAAATATATTCCAGTAAACAACGGCGGGTCAGATCCTGTCGCCTTGCTCCGTTTGCCCAGGGTCTGGGCATGTTCACGAGGAGCTGGCGACAGGGGCGCAGAGCCAAGTGCGACACCTGTGCAGTTGCGTTATAACCGCCTCGGAACCAATTCAGAGCGAGACTGGTTACCTGGACAGGGCTCTTTAGTGCCCCCCCCCTCGCCACCCCCCCCCCCCCCCCCATGCTGACCGTTCTCCTCCGAAATGGGCTTCCTCGGGACCGGATGGAGGTGGCCTCGCGGAGGGACCCGTGTTTGGGGGCACTGTTAACGGCGCCCCTGCCGTTCTCGCCGGCTCGGTACTCCACACGCCCGGTAGTGGTGGCGGCCCCGAGGGTGCGGGGACAGTGGCGGAGGCACATGGGGTTTAGAGGGGGCGTCGGTGTGGGCACCGATATGTGGGGGGGCGTCGGTGTGGGCACTGATATGTGATAACCACCCGTTTGGCGATCTGTGTATAGACGGGGTCTTTCCGACTGAGAAGAGTTGCAGGAGTTTGCGCTGCCCGGTGGGAATGCGGTCCGATACTTGCAGGCTAAGGACTTTGTGTGGAGGCAGGGTTCGACCTACCTGCACTTGCCGCCCTAGGGGCTACAGGACAAGGTAGTGTCCAAAAGGTGGGAGGGGAAGGTATCGGAAATCTATAAGGAGCTGATGGACTGGGAGGGAGCCCCGGGATAGGGGAGGTGAAGCTGAAGTGGGAGGAAGAGTTGGGTAGTGAGTTGGAGACTGGGTCATGGGAGGAGGCCCTAAGGAGAGTCAATGCGTCCTCATCATGTGCCAGGCTCAACCTGATACAGTTTAAGGTGGTCCACAGGGCGCACACAACTGTGGCCCATAGGAGCAGGATTTGTTGAAGCGGTGGAGGATAGGTGTGGGTGGTGTGCGGCGGGGGGTCCTGCGAATCATGTCCACATGTTTTCGGCCTGTCCGAAGCTTCGGGGACTCTGGCAGGGATTTGCCAACGCCGTGTCGGAGGTTCTGAAGGCTAGGGGTGGGGCCGAGTCCAGAGGTGGCGATTCCCGGAGTGTCGGAAGACCCGGGAGTCCACGGGGCGAGAGAGGGGCTGACGTTTTGGCCCTTGCCTCCTTGGTAGACGGATCTTATTGGCGTGGAGGGACCCGGAACCCCCCGGAGTCGGAGGGGGTTCGTGACATGGCCGGGTTTCTCAGACTTGAGAAGATCAACTTCACCCCGAGGGCCTCGATGTTCGGCCCGGAAATGGCAGCCGTATAGCGACTTCTTTGGAAAGGACTAAGCTGTCAGCGGATGGGGGGGGGGTTAAAAAGGGGAGGCAGGGGGAATTGGGTAAGGTGGGAGATTCTTGTTGGGCTGGTGTTTATGTTGGCTTTTTTTTTTAAAGTGCATCGTTGTCCATGGTGTTAAAGTCGAGAATATAAATGCCTCAATCAAATATTTTTTTTAAATGGGCTTCCTAGGGGGTGGCACGGCGCCGTAGTGGTTAGCACTGCCGCCTCACGCCGCCGAGGACCCGGGTTCAAGCCCGTGTGGTCACTGTCCACGCGTTTGCACATTCCGTGCCTGCATGGGCCTCACCTCCACAACCCAGGGTAGGTGGATTGGCCGCGCTAAATTGCCCCGGAATTGGGGAACAAAAATGGGGTTTCTCGGAAGACCTTCTCGAGGACAGGCCGCACGAGAAGCAAGGAGGCCCCTCGAGCCCCGCCTAACCCTGCATCCCAACCAGAACGGGGACGAGCTGCACCTCAGCCCCATTTACCCAACTTCCCAATGACCCATGGGGAGTAAAACCGCCCATCTTCAAGGTCTTCATCGTTTAACCCTTTCGGCGCCAGTCATAGATGTTACGGCATGGAATCAGGCCCTTCGGCCCCGGTTGTCCAGTTACTATCGCTCATCCCACTTGCCCACATTTGGTCCATTTCCCTCTATACCCACCCTGCCCATGTAACTGTCTAACTGCTTTTATAAGGACAAAATCGTCCCCGCCTCTACCACTGCCTCTGTCAGCTCGTTCCAGACTCTCGTCACCCTCTTGTGTGAAGACATTGCCCCTCTGGCCTCTTTTGTATCTCTCCCCTCTCACCTTTAACCTGCGCCCTCTAGTTCCAGACTCCTCTACCTTTGGGAAAAGATGTCGACTATCTACCTTATCGATGCTCATTATTTTATAGACCTCTATGAAATGAGAATGACAGTCGCTTATTGTCACAAGTAGGCTTCAAATGAAGTTACTGTGAAAAGCCCCTAGTCGCCACATTCCGGCGCCTGTTTGGGGAGGCTGATACAGGAATTGAACTGTGCTGCTGGCCTGCCTTCAAAGCCAGTGATTTAGCCCAGTGAGCTAAACCAGATCACCCCCAAGCCTCCTACGCTCCAGGGAGAAAGGTCCCAGCCTCTCCTTATAACTCAGGCCATCAAGTCCCGGTAGCATCCTCCTACATCTCTTCTGCACTCTTTCCAGTTTAACAATATCCCTCCTATAATAGGGTGACCAGAACTGACGACGGTATTCCACGTGTGACCTTACTAATGTCTTGCAGGGGCAGCACGGTGGCGCAGTGGGTTAGCCCTGCTGCCTCACGGCGCCGAGGTCCCAGGTTCGATCCCGGCTCTGGGTCACTGTCCGTGTGGAGTTTGCACATTCTCCCCGTGTTTGCGTGGGTTTCGCCCTCACGACCCAAAGATGTGCAGGCTGGGTGGATTGGCCGCGCTAAACTGCCCCTTCATTGGAAAAAGTGAATTGGGTGCTCTAAATTTATAAACAAAAAAATGCCTTGTACTTTTGGGCAGCACAAGTGGTCAGCACTGTGGCTTCACAGTGACCAGGGTCCCAGGTTCGATTCCCCGTGTCTGCGTGGGTTTCCTCCGGGTGCTCCGGTTTCCTCCCACAGTCCAAACACGTGCAGGTTGTCATAATATGCACCCATGCACATCATGAGGTAAAAGCAGGCCGTGACAGACACCCAGGCGAGCCAATCAACATGCAGAACAGAACACGACCAATCACCAGACAGAACACCAGAGGGGGGGCTAAGATCAAGTGTAATGCAGATTGAGCCTTTGGCTCAGATCTGGTATGTCTCTCTTGTGGGGACCATGAATTGGATTCAATTCGCATTGGTTTTTGGAGCAGGCGAGGAGCTGGATTAGGGGTTCGCCCCTGACCCACACTAATTTCATAGAATTTACAGTGCAGAAGGAAGCCATTCGGCCCATCGAGTCTGCACCGGCTCTTGGAAAGAGCGCCCCACCCAGGCCCACACATCCACCCTATCCCCATAACCCCACCCAACACTAAGGGCAATTTTGGACACTAAGGGCAATTTATCACGGCCAATCCCACCTAACCTGCACATCTTTGGACTGTGGGAGGAAACCGGAGCTCCCGGAGGAAACCCACGCAGACACGGGGAGGATGTGCAGACTCCGCACAGACAGTGACCCAAGCCGGGAATCGAACATGGGACCCAGGTGCTGTGAAGCAATTGTGCTATCCACTGTGCTACCGTGTTGCCCTCTGAGCCCTGGCATTGTAACTCAGAAAAAAAAAAATAAATAAATAAAATAAAAAAACACACGAGGCGTCAGTAGTCCGCCTCTTTCCACTGGTGATAACTGTAGTGACAGTCAGGGTGTATATATCAATCAACACCTTCTACACGTGGATCAGAGCTAGCCTGGTCTAGATAGTTAATGTTAGTTTACTTGGAGTAGTAGAGAGTCAACCCACAGAAGTTCAATAAATCTTATTGAACCAACGCCCACATTTGGTGTATGTTTTATCGTTTATCTGCATCGTGTTACCCCCAGGGTGAGTAACACGACACAGGTTAGCTGGATTGGCCATGATTAATTGACCTTGGTGACCAAAAAGGTTAGGAGGGGTTATGGGGATAGGGTGGAAGCGAGGGCTTAAGTGGGTCAGTGCAGACTCAATGGGCCGGTGCAGACTCAATGGGCCGAATGGCCTCCCTTCTGCACTGTGTGTTCTATGTTCTAAATTCAACAAGACGCCCCGACTCCGGGGCAGCACGGTAGCATTGTGGATAGCACAATTGCTTCACAGCTCCAGGGTCCCAGGTTCGATTCCGGCTTGGGTCACTGTCTGTGCGGAGTCTGCACATCCTCCCCGTGTGTGCGTGGGTTTCCTCCGGGTGCTCCGGTTTCCTCCCACAGTCCAAAGATGTGCAGGTTAGGTGGATTGGCCATGATAAATTGCCATTAGTGTCCAAAATTGCCCTTAGTGTTGGGTGGGGTTACTCGGTAATGGGGATAGGGTGGAGGTGTTGACCTTAGGTGGGGTGCTCTTTCCAAGAGCCGGTGCAGACTCGATGGGCCGAATGGCCCCCTTCTGCACTGTAAATTCTATGAAATTCTATGACTCCTGTATTCAATATTCTGACCACTAAAACCTCGCACGTTGAATGCCTTCTTCATCACCCTGTCCACCTGCGACTTCACCTTCGAGGAGCTACGAACCTGTGCCCCTAGATCCCTTTTGTTTTGCAACTCCCAACCCTTCAATCGCAGGGAAGACAAAGGACGAGGCACAGAGGGGAGGCCCCAATAAAATACCGGGTTTTAAAAAAGAAAAGAAACCAGAACAGCCACCATTATTTTGTGTACAATTCATGTCCGGGATGAGAGTCGGTGACATGATCTGTGCTCGGGGAATATACAACAAATCATACTTTGGCTTCAAGGATACTTGATAATGTACGTGCAAGATACACAATAGGAAAAGAGGGAGATAGAGAGAGAAAATAATACATGATTCACAGAATTCCTCACACAAATGATCAGTAAAAGATTTTGCATACACAATCAGGTCAGAATATGACCAAAGGCACATTTTTCGGTCAACACGTGTCCGGGTCCTCCCGGATACCAGTTGTGTTTCCATCTTCTGGCACAGGTGAGCAACGTTTGGAAGAGTCTGCGAGGGTGGAGCCATTTCTGCCTGCGGCCCGTCGACTTCACTCCCCCCCGCCCTCCCCCCGCGCATCACCTGCAGGTGTGCACACACGTCGAGATCCGTCGACAGCACCGTCCGATCCCGCCACCTCTACCGTCTAGAAGGACGAGGGGGGGGGGGGGGGGGCAGCAGACACACGGGGAACACCCCCCCCCCCCCCCCCGCCCCCCACCTGCAAGTTCCCCCCTCCGAGCCGCTCGCCATCCCGACTCGGGAATATGTCGGCCGCCCCTTCACTGTCGCCGGGGTCCGGAATCCCGGAACTCCCTCCCTGACAGCACGGTGGGTGTACCTACACCACACAGCGGGTTCAAGACGGCGGCTCGCCCACCACCTCCTCGAGGGGCATTGAGGGATGGGGGGGGGGATAAATACTGGGCCCGGCAGGCGACGCCCCACACCTCGGGAATTAATGGAACAGTTGAGATTCTGGATTAAGGCTTCAGCATTGAAAACTCCCTCTACACTGTCCCCATCAAACACTCCCAGGACAGGTACAGCACGGGGTTAGATACAGAGTAAAGCTCCCTCTACACTGTCCCCATCAAACACTCCCAGGACAGGTACAGCACGGGGTTAAATACAGAGTAAAGCTCCCTCTACACTGTCCCCATCAAACACTCCCAGGACAGGTACAGCACGGGGTTAGATATAGAGTAAAGCTCCCTCTGCACTGTCCCCATCAAACACTCCCAGGACAGGTACAGCACGGGGTTAGATACAGAGTAAAGCTCCCTCTACACTGTCCCCATCAAACACTCCCAGGACAGGTACAGCACGGGGTTAGATACAGAGTAAAGCTCCCTCTACACTGTCCCCATCAAACACTCCCAGGACAGGTACAGCACGGGGTTAGATACAGAGTAAAGCTCCCTCTACACTGTCCCCATCAAACACTCCCAGGCCAGGTACAGCACGGGGTTAGATACAGAGTAAAACTCCCTCTACACTGTCCACATCAAACACTCCCAGGACAGGTACAGCACGGGGTTAGATACAGAGTAAAACTCCCTCTACACTGTCCACATCAAACACTCCCAGGACAGGTACAGCACGGGGTTAGATACAGAGTAAAGCTCCCTCTACACTGTCCCCATCAAACACTCCCAGGACAGACACAGCACGGGGTTAGATACAGAGTAAAGCTCCCTCTACACTGTCCCCATCAAACACTCCCAGGACAGGTACAGCACGGGGTTAGATACAGAGTAAAGCTCCCTCTACACTGTCCCCATCAAACACTCCCAGGACAGACACAGCACGGGGTTAGATACAGAGTAAAACTCCCTCTACACTGTCCACATCAAACACTCCCAGGACAGGTACAGCACGGGGTTAGATACAGAGTAAAACTCCCTCTACACTGTCCACATCAAACACTCCCAGGACAGGTACAGCACGGGGTTAGATACAGAGTAAAACTCCCTCTACACTGTCCACATCAAACACTCCCAGGACAGGTACAGCACGGGGTTAGATACAGAGTAAAGCTCCCTCTACACTGTCCCCATCAAACACTCCCAGGACAGGTACAGCACGGGGTTAGATACAGAGTAAAACTCCCTCTACACTGTCCACATCAAACACTCCCAGGACAGGTACAGCACGGGGTTAGATACAGAGTAAAACTCCCTCTACACTGTCCACATCAAACACTCCCAGGACAGGTACAGCACGGGGTTAGATACAGAGTAAAGCTCCCTCTACACTGTCCCCATCAAACACTCCCAGGACAGGTACAGCACGGGGTTAGATACAGAGTAAAGCTCCCTCTACACTGTCCCCCATCAAACACTCCCAGGACAGGTACAGCACGGGGTTAGATACAGAGTAAAGCTCCCTCTACACTGTCCACATCAAACACTCCCAGGACAGGTACAGCACGGGGTTAGATACAGAGTAAAGCTCCCTCTACACTGTCCCCATCAAACACTCCCAGGACAGGTACAGCACGGGGTTAGATACAGAGTAAAGCTCCCTCTACACTGTCCCCATCAAACACTCCCAGGACAGGTACAGCACAGGGTTAGATACAGAGTAAAGCTCCCTCTGCACTGTCCGCATCAAACACTCCCAGGACAGGTACAGCACGGGGTTAGATACAGAGTAAAGCTCCCTCTACACTGTCCCATCAAACACTCCCAGGACAGGTACAGCACGGGGTTAGATAGAGTAAAACTCCCTCTACACTGTCCCCATCAAACACTCCCAGGACAGATACAGCACGGGGTTAGATACAGAGTAAAGCTCCCTCTACACTGTCCCCATCAAACACTCCCAGGACAGGTACAGCACGGGATTAGATACAGAGTAAAGCTCCCTCTACACTGTCCCCATCAAACACTCCCAGGGCAGGTACAGCACGGGGTTAGATACAGAGTAAAGCTCCCTCTACACTGTCCCCATCAAACACTCCCAGGACAGGTACAGCACGGGGTTAGATACAGAGTAAAGCTCCCTCTACACTGTCCCCATCAAACACTCCCAGGACAGGTACAGCACGGGGTTAGATACAGAGTAAAGCTCCCTCTACACTGTCCCCATCAAACACTCCCAGGACAGGTACAGCACGGGGTTAGATATAGAGTAAAGCTCCCTCTACACTGTCCCCATCAAACACTCCCAGGACAGGTACAGCACGGGGTTGGATGGTGGTGATGGGGCAGTTTGCACAGTGCAAGGGGGGGTGGCAGCTCCGAACAGAAAGCAAGGACCCTCCAGGTGACGTCTTTAGCAACACGAGCAGGGATCTTCACCTCTCTTCACCGGGATTTCCGCAAAGCAAGGCGAGGGATCACACAACACTTAAAAGAACAAAAAAAAACACGCAGTCATAGAATTTACAGTGCAGAAGGCCACTCGGCCCATCGGGTTTGCACCGGCCCCTTGGAAAGAGCTCACACTTAAGCCCCACGCCTCCACCTGATCCTCAGAACCCAGCAGTCCCAGCTAACCTTTTTGGACACTAAGGGACAATTTAGCACGGCCAATCCACCTAACCCGTACATCTTTGGACACTAAGGGACAATTTAGCACGGCCAATCCACCTAACCCGCACATCTTTGGACACTAAGGGGCAATTTAGCACGGCCAATCCACCTAACCTGCACATCTTTGGACTGTGGGAGGAAACCGGAGCACCCGGAGGAAACCCACGCAGACGCGGGGAGGACGTGCAGACTCCGCACAGACAGTGACCCAAGCCGGGAATCGAACCTGGGACCCCGGAGCCGTGAGGCAGACGTGCTGACCCGCTGTGTCACCGAGCTGCCCTCAATGCGATTCACACGCTGTATCTGGCCTGGGAACGTGAACTGCGTTTACGGGAACGAGAGGCGATCTTGTTGACGTGTATCAAACCTTTTGAGGGGGCCTGACGGGGACGACGCAGAGAGGCTATTATCACTCCCCCCCCCCCGCCCAGCTCGAATCTGGAACGCGGGGGCTCACAGTCACAGGTACGGCGTCTGCCATTTTGGACCGAGCTGAGAAGGAGTGTCCTCGCTCGGAGGGTGGCGAATCTTTGGAATTCTCTACCCAGAGGCCTATGGGAGGTGGGGGGGATTCAAGGCCTGAGATCAAGAGATTTTTTTTTTTGCTTTCTTTTTGGATTCAAAGGGAATGGAGGGGTTGGGCGGGAAACCGGAGTCGAGGTAGATCAGCACGCACATGCATGCCGAATGTCTTCCAACACGGACAACCAGAAATTTGGGAGAGGGAAGGGAGGCCGGAGGGGTGGCCATTACGGACAATCCCTTCCTCGCTGCCTTATTACGAGCGTTATGTCAGACCTGCTATTTCCAAAGACCACACCGCCCCACAACCAACATTCCTTCTCCTGACCCGCGATTGTTGGGGAGTTGTCCCACGGCCTTCCCCTCCAACTCTTCCAACTCACCCTCCTTCCCCGCGGCCAACGCAAAGAGCAAGTGGCGGCGGCCTACCCGGCCAGAACTCCTCAAGTGTTTAGCTCAGACAGCTGGCTTGCAATGCGGAACAAGGCCAGCAGCGTGGGTTCAATTCCCGTACCGGCCTCCCCGAACAGGCGCCAGGATGTGGCGACTCGGGGCTTTTCACAGTAACGTCATACTTGTGACAATAAAAGATTATTATTATTCGCGGGGACCGCTTTAGTGGCTGCCGCCGTTCGCACTTCCGCCGCGACCCACCCCCTTTATGCCTCTCCACTCGCCCCGCGACCGCCTGCCTCGTCCCCCGCCTTTCGTCCCGACACTCTCCCCTCCTGCCGCCCCGTCACACCCTTCGATCCGAGGGCACTAAATGGAGGCAGGCTCGCCGGACAAGGCTAGGCCGCTGCCCGGCGGAGCAGGGGGTCAAGGGCCGCTGGACAGCGCGGGCTGCAGACCAGGGGTTCGGCACAGGCGGCGAGCGACGTCCCAACCGCCCTTGCCGCGTGGCAGTAGTTACATCTGGCCCCGGCCCGGGGCGGGGTCAAGGCTGCCACCCTGCCCAGGTAGCTGGGTGCCCGCTCCCTCTGCTGCCCCTCCCTCCAGCCGTGACCGTCGCCGGATTTCGCAAACGGGCGGAGGGCGGCGAGCATTACTTCCTGGCCCCCTCCACCCCAGCAGCAACCGGAACAGCAAAGGCGCAGTGATGGTGGGTGGAAGACAGAAGACACTGTTTGCTATGGCTGGGTGGGGGGTTGAGAAAGAGTGAGAAATAGAGTGTGAAGAGCGAGAAAAAGTGAGAGAGAGAGAGTGAAATAGAGCGAGAGAGAAAGAGAGAGCAGGAGAAAGAGAGGAAAAAAGAGCGCGAGAGCGAGAACGAGAGAGCGAGTGAGAAAGAGAGCGAGAACGAGAAAGAGAGCGAGTGAGAGAGAGCGAGAGTGAGAAAGAGAGCGAGTGAGAAAGAGAGCGAGTGAGAAAGAGAGCGAGAGCGAGAGTGAGAAAGAGAATGGGATAGCGAGAGATTGAGAAAGAGTGAGAAATAGAGTGTGAAGAGCGAGGAAAAGTGAGAGAGCGAAATAGAGCGAGAGAGCAAGAGAAAGAGGGAGCAGGAGAGCGAAAGAGAGGAAAAAAGAGAGCGAGTATGAGAAAGAGAGCGAGAGTGAGAAAGACAGCGCGAGTGAGAAAGAGAGCGCGAGTGAGAAAGAGAGCGAGAGTGAGAAAGAGCGAGAGTGAGAGAGCGAGAGCGAGAAAGAGAGCGAGAGCGAGAAAGAGAGCGAGAGCGAGAAAGAGAGCGAGAAAGAGAGCGAGAGAGAGAGCGAGAGAGCAAGAATGAGAAAGAGAGCGAGAGTGAGAAAGAGAGCGAGAGCGAGAAAGAGAGCGAGAGAGCAAGAATGAGAAAGAGAGCGAGAGTGAGAAAGACAGCGCAAGTGAGAAAGAGAGCGAGAGTGAGAAAGAGAGCGAGAGCGAGAGCGAGAAAGAGAGCGAGAGAGCAAGAATGAGAAAGAGAGCGAGAGTGAGAAAGAGAGCGAGAGCGAGAAAGAGAGCAAGAATGAGAAAGAGAGCAAGGGTAAGAAAGAGAGCGAGAGTGAAAAAGAGAGTGAGTGTGAGAGAGCGAGAGTGAGAAAGACAGCGCGAGTGAGAAAGACAGCGCGAGTGAGAAAGACAGCGCGAGTGAGAAAGACAGCGCGAGTGAGAAAGAGAGCGAGAGCGTGAAAGAGAGCGAGAGCGAGAAAGAGAGCGAGAGTGAGAAAGAGAGCGAGAGTGAGAAAGAGAGCGAGAGCGAGTGAAAAAGAGAGCGAGAGTGAGAAAGAGAGCGAGAGCGAGAAAGAGAACGAGAGGAGAAAGAGAGCGAGAGTGAGAAAGAGAGCGAGAGTGAGAAAGAGAGCGAGAGAGCAAGAATGAGAAAGAGAGCGAGAGTGAGAAAGAGAGCGAGAGTGAGAAAGACAGCGCGAGTGAGAAAGAGAGCAAGGGTAAGAAAGAGAGCGAGAGCGTGAAAGAGAGCGAGAAAGAGAGCGAGAGTGAGAAAGAGAGCGAGAGCGAGTGAAAAAGAGAGCGAGAGTGAGAAAGAGAGCAAGAGCGAGAAAGAGAACGAGAGTGAGAAAGAGAGCAAGAGTGAGAAAGAGAGCGAGAGCGAGAGAGAGAGCGAGTGAGAAAGAGAGCGAGAGTGAGAAAGAGCGAGAGCGACAGAGTGAGAAAGAGTGATAGTGAGAAAGAGAAAGAAAGTGTGAGAAAAAGAGTGAGAAAGAAGGCGTGCGAGAAAGAGAGAGAAAGTGCGAGAGAGAGAGAGAGAGAGAGGAGCGAAGAGAAACGGATACGAGGAGGCAATACATCAGAACGAACGACGGCGATCAACAGTCCACGTGAGGGGATCCCACTCCCCAGAGTTTGGCCTACAGGAGAGGCTGATCGAGGCTGGAGAAGAGGGCCGGAATCCGGGTGACGTAACAGGCGAAGATAACCCCCAGGGTCTGTGCCAAAGGGCCAGGGAGATGGCCACGGAATCCAGCCGTTGTCACGGTCAGTCGGGAGAGAGAACGTTTTCGGGTGAGTGAGAGAGAGAGAACGTTAGCAGCGTTTCAGTGAGTTTCCGCCATGGTCCGATTGTCGTCCCTCTTGGGGGGGGGGGCTCGTTGACGAGTCCGGGGTCACGTTGACCCTCCCCTCCCCCTCCCTCCCCCTCGACCCTACAGTCTCCTCTCCACCGGCTGCTGCAGGCACACCTCACTGCCGGCCGATATGATTGGCAGATGGTTGTCCATGTGATAGCTGATCAGGTGACTCACGCTCTCGAACCTGTGATCCTTCGTCCTCACCTGGGGGGGGGGGGGGGGCAACAAACAAGGGGAGAGGGGAGTTAATGAGCACTTCATAATAAACGCTGTAAATCTGCACCATCTACATTTAATTTAGTGGTCTATCCAAACCAAGTGCAGCTCCCTCTACACTGTCCCCATCAAACACTCCCGGGACAGGTACAGCACGGGGTTAGATACAGAGTAAAGCTCCCTCTACACTGTCCCCATCAAACACTCCCAGGACAGGTACAGCACGGGGTTAGATACAGAGTAAAGCTCCCTCTACACTGTCCCCATCAAACACTCCCAGGACAGGGTCAGCACGGGGTTAGATACAGAGTAAAGCTCCCTCTACACTGTCCCCATCAAACACTCCCAGGACAGGTACAGCACGGGGTTAGATACAGAGTAAAGCTCCCTCTACACTGTCCCCATCAAACACTCCCAGGACAGGTACAGCACGGGGTTAGATACAGAGTAAAGCTCCCTCTACACTGTCCCCATCAAACACTCCCAGGACAGGTACAGCACGGGGTTAGACACAGAGTAAAGCTCCCTCTACACTGTCCCCATCAAACTCTCCCAGGACAGGTACAGCACGGGGTTAGACACAGAGTAAAGCTCCCTCTACACTGTCCTCATCAAACACCCCCAGGACAGGTACAGCACGGGGTTAGATACAGAGTAAAGCTCCCTCTACACTGTCCCCATCAAACACTCCCGGGACAGGTACAGCACGGGGTTAGATACAGCGTAAACTCCCTCTACACTGTCCCCATCAAACACTCCCGGGACAGGTACAGCACGGGGTTACATACAGAGTAAAGCTCCCTCTACACTGTCCCCATCAAACTCTCCCAGGACAGGTACAGCACGGGGTGTGCGTGTGTTGGGGGGGGGGGGGGGGGCTGTCGTTACTGCACCGATACCGGACGACACTTACCACTCCCTCTGGGTCGACGAGGAGGAGGTGTTTGGGTTGTCCGCTCTGCAGGCCGGTCAGCACATACTGGCCGTGTGTGGTGTTGCTCTCCCGCACCAGGAAGTCGCCGTTGGACAGCAGCAGCTTCTCCGACTCCTTGCGGCTCATCTTGCCGTGATACCAGATCTCCCTGCGGAGCTGCTCCTCCATGGAGGCAGTGATGTGGCTCGGGGGGCTGCTGGCGGGGGCCACAGGATGCGGGGCCCTCAGGGCGTCCTCAAACGGCTCTGTGGCACAAAGAGGAGGCACGAGGTCAGGAAGGCAGCGATGGCAACAATCCGGACACAACAGCCCCTCGAGTCTGCCCAACCCGCAGAGAGCCAGAGCGCGAGAGAGAGAGCGAGAGAGAGCCAGAGTGTGAGAGAGAGAGAGCCAGAGCGCGAGAGAGAGAGAGCCAGAGTGTGAGAGAGAGAGAGAGAGCCAGAGCGCGAGAGAGAGAGAGCCAGAGTGCGAGAGAGAGAGAGAGCCAGAGCGCGAGAGAGAGAGCCAGAGCGCGAGAGAGAGAGAGCCAGAGTGTGAGAGAGAGAGAGAGAGAGCCAGAGCGCGAGAGAGAGAGAGCCAGAGTGCGAGAGAGAGAGAGAGCCAGAGCACGAGAGAGAGAGCCAGAGCGCGAGAGAGAGAGCGAGAGAGAGAGAGCCAGAGCGCGAGAGAGAGAGAGAGAGCCAGAGCGCGAGAGAGAGAGAGCCAGAGTGTGAGAGAGAGAGAGAGAGCCAGAGTGCGAGAGAGAGAGAGAGCCAGAGCGCGAGAGAGAGAGCCAGAGCGCGAGAGAGAGAGAGCCAGAGTGTGAGAGAGAGAGAGAGAGCCAGAGCGCGAGAGAGAGAGAGCCAGAGCGCGAGAGAGAGAGAGCCAGAGCGCGAGAGAGAGAGAGCCAGAGTGCGAGAGAGAGAGCGAGAGAGAGAGAGCCAGAGCGCGAGAGAGAGCCAGAGCGCGAGAGAGAGAGAGCCAGAGTGTGAGAGAGAGAGAGAGAGAGCCAGAGCGCGAGAGAGAGAGAGCCAGAGTGCGAGAGAGAGAGAGAGAGAGCCAGAGCGCGAGAGAGAGAGCCAGAGCGCGAGAGGG
Source organism: Scyliorhinus torazame (assembly GCF_047496885.1). Lineage (NCBI taxonomy): Eukaryota > Metazoa > Chordata > Chondrichthyes > Carcharhiniformes > Scyliorhinidae > Scyliorhinus > Scyliorhinus torazame. The sequence goes on along the minus strand of NC_092732.1, from coordinate 35,354,229 downwards.
AGAGAGAGCCAGAGAGCGAGAGAGAGCCAGAGCGCAAGAGAGAGAGAGAGAGAGACAGAGCGCGCGAGAGAGAGAGAGAGAGCCAGAGCGTGAGAGAGAGAGCCAGAGTGCGAGAGGGAGAGAGCCAGAGCGCGAGAGAGCCAGAGCACGAGAGAGAGCCAGAGAGCGAGAGAGAGCCGGAGTGCGAGAGAGAGAGAGCCAGAGAGCGAGAGAGAGCCAGAGTGTGAGAGAGAGAGAGCCAGAGACAGAGAGAGCCAGAGAGAGAGAGAGCCAGAGTGCGAGAGAGAGCCAGAGCACGAGAGAGCCAGAGCACGAGAGAGAGAGCCAGAGCACGAGAGAGAGAGCCAGAGCACGAGAGAGCCAGAGCACGAGAGGGAGAGAGAGCCAGAGCTCGAGAGAGAGCCAGAACGCGAGAGAGAGCCAGAGTGCGAGAGAGAGAGAGAGCCAGAGTGCGAGAGAGAGCCAGAGAGCGAAAGAGAGCCCGAGTGCGAAAGAAAGCCAGAGCGCAAGAGAGCCAGAGAGCGAGAGAGCCAGAGAGCGATAGAGAGAGAGCCAGAGCGCGAGAGAGAGAGAGCCAGACTGCGAGAGAGAGAGAGAGCCAGAGAGCGAGAGAGAGCCAGAGCGCGAGAGAGCCAGAGCACGAGAGAGAGAGAGCCAGAGCGCGCGAGAGAGAGCCAGAGTGCGAGAGAGAGCCAGAGTGCGAGAGAGAGAGAGAGCCAGAGTGCGAGAGAGAGAGAGCCAGAGTGCGAGAGAGAGCCAGAGTGCGAGAGAGAGAGAGAGCCAGAGTGCGAGAGAGAGAGAGCCAGAGTGCGAGAGAGAGCCAGAGCGCGAGAGAGAGAAAGCCAGAGTGCGAGAGAGAGAGCCAGAGCACGAGAGAGAGAGAGAGCCAGAGAGCGAGAGAGAGCCAGAGCGCGAGAGAGAGAGCCAGAGCGCGAGAGAGAGAGAGCCAGAGCGCGCGAGAGAGAGCCAGAGTGCGAGAGAGAGAGCGAGAGAGAGAGAGCCAGAGCGCGAGAGAGAGCCAGAGCGCGAGAGAGAGAGAGCCAGAGTGTGAGAGAGAGAGAGAGAGCCAGAGCGCGAGAGAGAGAGAGCCAGAGTGCGAGAGAGAGAGAGAGCCAGAGCGCGAGAGAGAGAGCCAGAGCGCGAGAGGGAGAGAGAGCCAGAGAGCGAGAGAGAGACAGAGCGCGCGAGAGAGAGAGAGAGAGCCAGAGCGTGAGAGAGAGAGCCAGAGTGCGAGAGGGAGAGAGCCAGAGCGCGAGAGAGCCAGAGCACGAGAGAGAGCCAGAGAGCGAGAGAGAGCCGGAGTGCGAGAGAGAGAGAGCCAGAGAGCGAGAGAGAGCCAGAGTGTGAGAGAGAGAGAGAGCCAGAGACAGAGAGAGCCAGAGAGAGAGAGAGCCAGAGTGCGAGAGAGAGCCAGAGCACGAGAGAGCCAGAGCACGAGAGAGAGAGCCAGAGCACGAGAGAGAGAGCCAGAGCACGAGAGAGCCAGAGCACGAGAGGGAGAGAGAGCCAGAGCGCGAGAGAGAGCCAGAACGCGAGAGAGAGCCAGAGTGCGAGAGAGAGAGAGAGCCAGAGAGCGAAAGAGAACCCGAGTGCGAAAGAGAGCCAGAGCGCAAGAGAGCCAGAGAGCCAGAGAGCCAGAGAGCCAGAGAGCGATAGAGAGAGAGCCAGAGAGCGAGAGAGAGAGAGCCAGAGTGCGAGAGAGAGAGAGAGCCAGAGAGCGAGAGAGAGCCAGAGCGCGAGAGAGAGAGCCAGAGCACGAGAGAGAGAGAGCCAGAGCGCGCGAGAGAGAGCCAGAGTGCGAGAGAGAGCCAGAGTGCGAGAGAGGGAGAGAGCCAGAGTGCGAGAGAGAGAGAGCCAGAGTGCGAGAGAGAGCCAGAGCGTGAGAGAGAGAAAGCCAGAGTGCAAGAGAGAGAGCCAGAGCACGAGAGAGAGAGAGAGCCAGAGAGCGAGAGAGAGCCAGAGCGCGAGAGAGAGAGCCAGAGCGCGAGAGAGAGAGAGCCAGAGCGCGCGAGAGAGAGCCAGAGCGCGCGAGAGAGAGCCAGAGCGCGCGAGAGAGAGCCAGAGTGCGAGAGAGAGCCAGAGTGCGAGAGAGAGAGAGAGCCAGAGTGCGAGAGCGAGAGAGCCAGAGTGCGAGAGAGAGCCAGAGCGCGAGAGAGAGAAAGCCAGAGTGCGAGAGAGAGAGCCAGAGCACGAGAGAGCCAGAGCGCGAGAGAGAGAGCCAGAGCCCGAGAGAGAGAGCCAGAGCGCGAGAAAGAGCCAGAGTGCGAGAGAGAGAGCCAGAGAGCGAGAGAGAGAGCCAGAGAGCGAGAGAGAGACAGAGCGCGAGAGAGAGAGAGCCAGAGAGCGAGAGAGAGCCAGAGCGCGAGAGAGAGAGAGCCAGAGTGCGAGAGAGAGCCAGAGTGCGAGAGAGAGAGCCAGAGCGCGAGAGAGAGAGAGCCAGAGCGCGAGAGAGAGAGAGCCAGAGCGCGAGAGAGAGAGAGCCAGAGCGCGAGAGAGAGAGAGCCAGAGAGAGCCAGAGTGCAAGAGAGAGCCAGAGCACGAGAGAGAGAAAGCCAGAGTGCGAGAGAGAGAGAGAGCCAGAGCACGAGAGAGCCAGAGCGCGAGAGAGCCAGAGTGCGAGAGAGAGGCAGAGAGTGAGAGAGCCAGAGTGCGAGAGAGAGAGAGAGCCAGAGTGCGAGAGAGAGAGAGAGCCAGAGTGCGAGAGAGAGAGAGAGCCAGAGCACGATAGAGAGAGCCATAGAGAGCCAGAGTGCGAGAGAGGGAGCCAGAGCGTGGGAGAGAGAGAGAGCCAGAGCGCGAGAGAGAGCCAGAGTGCGCGAGAGAGAGAGAGCCAGAGTGTGCGAGAGAGAGCCAGAGCACGAGAGAGAGCCAGTGCGAGAGAGAGCCAGAGCGTGAGAGAGAGAGAGCCAGAGCGCGAGAGAGAGCCAGAGCGCGAGAGAGAGCCAGAGTGCGAGAGAGAGAGAGCCAGAGTGCGAGAGAGAGCCAGAGCACGAGAGAGCCAGAGCGCAAGAGACAGCCAGAGTGCGAGAGAGAGAGCCAGAGCGTGAGAGAGAGAGCCAGAGAGCGAGAGAGAGCCAGAGCGCGAGAGAGAGAAAGCCAGAGTGCGAGAGAGAGCCAGAGCACGAGAGAGAGAGAGCCAGAGCGCAAGAGAGAGCCAGAGTGCGAGAGAGAGAGCCAGATAGCGAGAGAGAGCCAGAGCGTGAGAGAGAGCCAGAGCGCGAGAGAGAGAGAGCCAGAGCGCGAGAGAGAGAGAGATCCAGAGCGTGAGAGAGAGAGAGCCAGAGCGCGAGAGAGCGTGAGTGCGAGAGAGAGAGAGAGCTAGAGCGTGAGAGAGAGCCAGAGCGCGAGAGTGCCAGAGTGCGAGAGAGAGAGAGCCATAGCGTGAGAGAGAGAGAGCCATAGCGTGAGAGAGAGAGAGCCCGAGCGCGAGAGAGAGCCAGAGTGCGAGAGAGAGAGCCAGAGCGTGAGAGAGAGAGAGCCAGAGCGCGAGAGAGAGCCAGACTGCGAGAGAGAGAGAGAGCCAGAGCGTGAGAGAGAGAGAGAGAGAGAGCCAGAGCACGAGAGAGAGAGAGCCAGAGCGCGAGAGAGAGCCAGAGTGCGAGAGAGAGCCAGAGTTCGAGAGAGAGAGAGCCATAGCGTGAGAGAGAGCCAGAGTGCGAGAGAGAGAGAGAGCCAGAGCGTGAGAGAGAGCCAGAGTGCGAGAGAGAGAGAGCCAGAGTGCGAGAGAGAGAGAGCCAGAGTGCGAGAGAGAGAGCCAGAGCGCGAGAGAGAGAGAGATCCAGGAGGCGAGAGAGAGCCAGAGCGCGCGAGAGAGAGAGCCAGAGCGTGAGAGAGCCAGATTGCGTGAGAGAGAGATAGAGCCAGAGCGTGAGAGAGAGAGAGAGCCAGAGCGCGAGAGAGAGCCAGAGTGCGCGAGAGAGAGCCAGAGCACGAGAGAGAGCCAGAGCGCGCGAGAGAGAGCCAGAGCGTGAGAGAGCGAGCCAGAGCATGAGAGAGAGAGCCAGAGCGCGAGAGAGAGCCAGAGCATGAGAGAGAGAGCCAGAGCGCGAGAGAGAGAGCCAGAGTGTGAGAGAGAGAGAGCCAGAGCATGAGAGAGAGAGCCAGAGCGCGAGAGAGAGAGCCAGAGTGTGAGAGAGAGCCAGAGTGTGAGAGAGAGAGAGCCAGAGCATGAGAGAGAGCCAGAACGCGAGAGAGAGAGCCAGAGTGTGAGAGAGAGAGCCAGAGCGCGAGAGAGTGCCAGAGCATGAGAGAGAGAGCCAGAGCATGAGAGAGAGAGCCAGAGCGCGAGAGAGAGAGCCAGAGTGTGAGAGAGAGAGAGAGCCAGAGCGCAAGAGAGAGCCAGAGTGCGAGAGAGAGCCAGAGCGAGTCCCACATTCTCCCCCACTCCCTGTGGGAGCGAGTCCCACATTCTCCCCCACTCCCTGTGGGAGCGAGTGCCACATTCTCCCCCACTCCCTGGATAAAGACGTTTCTCCTGTATTCCCGAACGGATCCATTAGTGACTGTCGCACATTAAATTTATAAACGAAAAAAAAAAAAAATCAGAGTACCCAATTCTTTCTTTCCCCCACAATTAAGGGCCAATTTAGCGTGGCCAACCCACCTACCCCGCGCATCTTTTTGGATTGTGGGGGGAAACCCACGCAGATACGGGGAGAACGCGCAAAGTCCACACGGACGGTGACCCGGGGCCGGGATCGGTCCCGGGACCGCGGCGCCGTTGCGGCCGCAGTGCTAACCACTGCGCCACCGTGCCGCCCCCATCCTCTCCAGGGCGACCCGGTCGCACCACCTATCACCGTACATAAGCGACCGACACTCACTCATGTCGAAGACGTCCCTCTGGATACTGCCGTTGGTGTGGCCCGCCGTGGGGGGCTTCGACTTGTCCAGGTTCTGTACGTTGACGTACGAGGGGTCGTCGAACAGGTCGGACCGGCTGCCAGTCTTGCCGCTTGGTAACCCGGGCGGAGCGAACCTCTGCTGGGAAGCACCTGATAGGGCGGGGGCGTTAAATAAAATAGGAGCATGTGATGGAGGATTAATACAGCAGCTTGTCTGTTACCTTCAGCAAGTTTATTCTACACCCAGCTCAGCAGAGATACAAACACCTTCTGCTTCCTCCCCCCCCCCGCCCCCCCAAAGTGTTGATTTATATCATAGAATTTACAGTGCAGAAGGAGGCCATTCAGCCCATCGAGTCTGCACAGGCCCTTTGAAAGAGCACGCCACGTACTCCCACGCCTCCACCTTATCCCCACCTAACATTTTGGACACTAAGGGGCAATTTTTTTAAATTATAAATTTTTAGAGTACCCAATTATTTTTTTTTCCAATTTAGGGGCAGTTTAGCGTGGTCAACCCACCTGACCTGCCCATCTTTTTGGGTTGAGGGGGTGAGACCCACGCAGACCCGGAGAGAAATGTGCCAACTCCACACGGACAGTGACCCGGGGCCGGGATTGAATCCGGGACCTCGGCGCAGTGAGGCAGCAGTGCTAGCCACTGTGCCGCCCTTTAAGACTGAAGGTCGAGCCAGTCGCCATCTTTTAACGAGGCAGTTCGCCCAACAGTGCAACTGCCCAAACATGCTCCGGCGGCCACGTTGGCAGGGAGTGGGGGCTGGGGTCTGGAGTCACGTGTAGGCCAGACAAGGGGGAGAACGGCAGATTTCCCTCCCTAACAGGAGTGATCCAGAAGTTTTTCTTTTACCACACTTGATGATCGTTGTCATGGTCGCGTTACCCAGATTCGTTTTTCAATCCCAGATTTTATTTATCGAATTTAAATCGCCCCGGCTGTTCTGGTGGGGGATTTGACACCCCCCCCCCCCCCGCCGACCCCCGTCAGAGCATTACCCTGGGCCCTCTAGCCCAGCGTCATTGTCACTAGGCCACCATCCCCTCGTGAGGGAAGAGATGTCCTCTGCTCGATCCAAAATGGCCGCCCTTCATCCCCTTTCCCGCACTCTAGACTCTACACCAGGGATGGGGGGGGATTTTTTACATGTTTCTCCAACCGCGGAGTGACTAGGCCTCAGAGCCTTACGGTTAATTGAATCTGGCCGGCATCCACAAGCCTTGGCCTAGTTGGCCGTTCGTCAGGGCCAGAGGTCATTGCCAAGGGTGACACTTCCGTGCCTCTACTGGCGGAGGGGAGAGGTGAAGTGAGTTGAGTGGAGGAGAGGGCAGTCAGGACTGCTGCCCTCCCGATGAGAGCTTCAAGTAACGGCCTGTCCTCGCGAAGGAGGCGGATGTTACAGATCTTGTCGCACTTCTTGGAGGTGAGAGGGGGGGGAGGGGGGGGGGAAAGGAGAGGGTAGGGAAGGGAAGAGAGGAGAGGGAAGGAAAGAGAGGAGAGGGGAGGGAGTGGAGGGGAGGGAGGGGAGGGAGGGAGTGGAGGGGAGGGAGGGGAGGGAGGGAGTGGAGGGGAGGGAGTAGAGGTGAGGGGAGGGAGTGGAGGGGTGGGGATGCTGAGTCTAACCACCCGGCCTGCAGCGGTTCGAGGCGTTGGCTAAACGCCCATGGAAGCAATCTCCACCATGATCCTGTGGATCGGTGGGGCGGGTAAACTCTTCCCATAAAGACCCACCGGCCGGTTTAGTGCGCCGTACCTTGCACTGCAGACAGCTGCTGCGGCGAGTCCGAGGACCGAATGTCGTAGACGTTCCCCGAAGCTTGGCCCATGGGCTGCACCGCGGGAACGAAAAGAAAACTTCTGTAACAACAGCCCGCGTTCCTCTGGCACCTTTCGCCGGCGCGGCATAGTCGAGAAGCGCCCCGCGCCCGACGAGGAACCTCCTCGAGGAAATGCGGCAGCCATTTTGTGCACGGCAGGATTCCGCAAACATCGACGGTTCGATGGAGGTCCCAGGGCAAGAGGGGGAACCCCCACCCACTCCGCCCCGCCTGCTCTTCTTCCCAGAGTGGCTGTTGGATCATTTATGCCCCCCCCCCCCCGCCAACATTTGAAGGCGGCAACTTTGACTGCGCTTGCCGGCATGGGCCTGGCCTCCGTCGCACAGCTCCCCACTCTCCGCGGGGGGGGGCCTCGACAAATTGTCCCTCTGTCTGTTTTCCTGAGGTGGTTGATGTTCCAACCGCGGGGAGTTTGAAAGGAAGGCTGCGAGGCTTCTTTGTCCTAGCAGACGAGTGGTCAGGCCTGGCTTACAGGCCTTGCAGATGGCCTCTGTATAATTCCCCTTCAACCTGGGTCTCTGTCGCCGACGTGGGTCGTTGACCTCTCTTTGGAATCGATTCTACGGGCACCAATCCTAAAGTTGCCCTTCTCCCCGTGCGAACCCCTGCCCGATTGTGGGCAATTTAACAATTTTAGAGCCGTACTGGTCTCCAGCACAGCAAAGGCCCCTCGCTCATCTGCACCGGTCAGAAACAACCCCAATTTTCAGCACTTGGCCCATCTAAATACTTCTTAAACGTTACGAGGGTCTCTGCCTTCACCCCCCTTTCGGGCAGCGAGTTCCAGACTCCCACCCCCCTCTGGGTGAAAAGGTTTTTCCTCACATCCCCTCTAAACCTCCTGCCCCTCGCCTTAAATCTCTGCCCCCTGGTCATTGATCCCTCCACCAAGGGGAAACGTTTATTCCTGTCTACTCTATCTCTGCCCCTCATCATTCTGTCCCCCTCGATCAGGTTCCCCCCCCCTCCGCCTCCTCAGCTCCAAGGAAAACAACTTCGGCCTAACCAGCCTCTCGCCACAGCTGAAACGCTCCGGCCCAGGCAGCATCCTGGGTGAATCTCCCCCCGCACCCTCGCCAGCGCGGTCACATCCTTCCGAGAGAGTGGCGACGAGGACGGCACACAGCACTCCAGCTGCGGCCTAACCAAGGTTTCGTACAGTTCTGTCAAACCCTCTCGGAATCGGACACGTTTCTCTCCTCGGGCCCCGGTGATGGGGGGGGGAGGGGGGGGGGCATTCCCAGCGCTGTCACGCGGAGCGCCGTCACCCGCCGGAGCGCCGTCACTGACCAGAGTAGCTCCGTGCTGATTCGGATGCGGTGACGAGAGGGCTGCGGGATTCCTCGGTGCCGCCGCCGCCGCTTCCCGGGGCCTCAGGTCCACCAGGCCCCCCAGGGGCGGCTCTTTTCCCGGGAAGTCGTTGTAGTATTGGTGATCCACCGGATCCTCGTCCTCCTCATCCCACGCCGAACCGTCAAAACCGGCCATCCTGGGGAAGGGTCACAGTGAGAGACAGTGGGCGAGACCCTCCCTCCCCCCCGGGGGCGGGGTCACAGTGAGAGACAGTGGGCGAGCCCCCCCTCCCCCCCGGGGGCGGGGTCACAGTGAGAGACAGTGGGCGAGACCCTCCCCCCCCGGGGCGGGGTCACAGTGAGAGACAGTGGGCGAGCCCCCTCCCCCCCGGGGGCGGGGTCACAGTGAGAGACAGTGGGCGAGCCCCCCCTCCCCCCCCGGGGGCGGGGTCACAGTGAGAGACAGTGGGCGAGACCCTCCCCCCCCGGGGCGGGGTCACAGTGAGAGACAGTGGGCGAGCCCCCCCCCTCCCCCCCGGGGGCGGGGTCACAGTGAGAGACAGTGGGCGAGCCCCCTCCCCCCCGGGGGCGGGGTCACAGTGAGAGACAGTGGGCGAGCCCCCCCCTCCCCCCCGGGGGCGGGGTCACAGTGAGAGACAGTGGGCGAGCCCCCTCCCCCCCGGGGGCGGGGTCACAGTGAGAGACAGTGGGCGAGACCCTCCCCCCCCGGGGGCGGGGTCACAGTGAGAGACAGTGGGCGAGCCCCTCCCGCCCCGGGGGCGGGGTCACAGTGAGAGACAGTGGGCGAGCCCCCACTCCCCCCCGGGGGCGGGGTCACAGTGAGAGACAGTGGGCGAGACCCTCCCCCCCGGGGCGGGGTCACAGTGAGAGACAGTGGGCGAGCCCCCCCTCACACCCCGGGGGCGGGGTCACAGTGAGAGACAGTGGGCGAGCCCCCCCCCCCCCCGGGGCAGGGTCACAGTGAGAGACAGTGGGCGAGCCCCCCCACCCCCCCCGGGGGCGGGGTCACAGTGAGAGACAGTGGGCGAGCCCCCTCCCCCCCCGGGGGCGGGGTCACAGTGAGAGACAGTGGGCGAGCCCCTCCCCCCCGGGGGCGGGGTCACAGTGAGAGACAGTGGGCGAGCCCCCTCCCCCCCCGGGGGCGGGGTCACAGTGAGAGACAGTGGGCGAGCCCCCCCCCCCCCAGGGGCGGGGTCACAGTGAGAGACAGTGGGCGAGCCCCCTCCACCCCCAGGGGCGGGGTCACAGTGAGAGACAGTGGGCGAGCCCCCTCCCCCCGGGGGCGGGGTCACAGTGAGAGACAGTGGGCGAGCCCCCCCATCCCCCCCGGGGGCGGGGTCACAGGGAGAGACAGTGGGCGAGCCCCCCCCCCCCCCCCCGGGGCAGGGTCACAGTGAGAGACTGTGGGCGAGCCCCTCCCCCCCGGGGGCGGGGTCACAGTGAGAGACAGTGGGCGAGCCCCTCCCCCCCCGGGGGCGGGGTCACAGTGAGAGACAGTGGGCGAGCCCCTCCCCCCCGGGGGCGGGGTCACAGTGAGAGACAGTGGGCGAGCCCCTCCCCCCCCGGGGGCGGGGTCACAGTGAGAGACAGTGGGCGAGCCCCTCCCCCCCCGGGGGCGGGGTCACAGTGAGAGGCAGTGGGCGAGCCCCTCCCCCCCCGGGGCGGGGTCACAGTGAGAGACAGTGGGCGAGCCCCTCCCCCCCGGGGGCGGGGTCACAGTGAGAGACAGTGGGCGAGCCCCCTCCCCCCCGGGGGCGGGGTCACAGTGGGAGACAGTGGGCGAGCCCCCCCCGGGGGCGGGGTCACAGTGAGAGACAGTGGGCGAGCCCCTCCCCCCCAGGGGTGGGGTCACAGTGAGAGACAGTGGGCGAGACCCTCCCTCCCGGGGGGCGGGGTCACAGTGAGAGACAGTGGGCGAGCCCCCCCCCGGGGGCGGAGTCACAGTGAGAGACAGTGGGCGAGCCCCCCCTCCCCCCCGGGGGCGGGGTCACAGTGAGAGACAGTGGGCGAGCCCCTCCCCCCCGGGGCGGGGTCACAGTGAGAGACAGTGGGCGAGCCCCCCCCCCGGGGGCGGGGTCACAGTGAGAGACAGTGGGCGAGCCCCTCCCCCCCCGTGGGCGGGGTCACAGTGAGAGACAGTGGGCGAGCCCCTCCCCCCCGGGGGCGGGGTCACAGTGAGAGACAGTGGGCGAGCCCCCCCTCCCCCCCGGGGGCGGGGTCACAGTGAGAGACAGTGGGCGAGACCCTCCCCCCCGGGGCGGGGTCACAGTGAGAGACAGTGGGCGAGCCCCCCCTCACACCCCGGGGGCGGGGTCACAGTGAGAGACAGTGGGCGAGCCCCCCCCCCCCCCCCGGGGCAGGGTCACAGTGAGAGACAGTGGGCGAGCCCCCTCCGCCCCCGGGGGCGGGGTCACAGTGAGAGACAGTGGGCGAGCCCCTCCCCCCCGGGGGCGGGGTCACAGTGAGAGACAGTGGGCGAGCCCCCTCCCCCCCCCGGGGGCGGGGTCACAGTGAGAGACAGTGGGCAAGCCCCCCCTCACACCCCGGGGGCGGGGTCACAGTGAGAGACAGTGGGCGAGCCCCCCCCCCCCCCCGGGGCAGGGTCACAGTGAGAGACAGTGGGCGAGCCCCCCCACCCCCCCCGGGGGCGGGGTCACAGTGAGAGACAGTGGGCGAGCCCCCTCCCCCCCCGGGGGCGGGGTCACAGTGAGAGACAGTGGGCGAGCCCCTCCCCCCCGGGGGCGGGGTCACAGTGAGAGACAGTGGGCGAGCCCCCTCCCCCCCCGGGGGCGGGGTCACAGTGAGAGACAGTGGGCGAGCCCCCCCCCCAGGGGCGGGGTCACAGTGAGAGACAGTGGGCGAGCCCCCTCCCCCCCCGGGGGCGGGGTCACAGTGAGAGACAGTGGGCGAGCCCCCTCCCCCCCGGGGGCGGGGTCACAGTGAGAGACAGTGGGCGAGCCCCCCCCCTCCCCCCCGGGGGCGGGGTCACAGTGAGAGACAGTGGGCGAGCCCCCCCCCCCCCCGGGGCAGGGTCACAGTGAGAGACTGTGGGCGAGCCCCTCCCCCCCCGGGGGCGGGGTCACAGTGAGAGACAGTGGGCGAGCCCCTCCCCCCCGGGGGCGGGGTCACAGTGAGAGACAGTGGGCGAGCCCCTCCCCCCCCGGGGGCGGGGTCACAGTGAGAGACAGTGGGCGAGCCCCTCCCCCCCCGGGGGCGGGGTCACAGTGAGAGACAGTGGGCGAGCCCCTCCCCCCCCGGGGGCGGGGTCACAGTGAGAGGCAGTGGGCGAGCCCCTCCCCCCCCGGGGGCGGGGTCACAGTGAGAGACAGTGGGCGAGCCCCTCCCCCCCGGGGGCGGGGTCACAGTGAGAGACAGTGGGCGAGCCCCCTCCCCCCCGGGGGCGGGGTCACAGTGGGAGACAGTGGGCGAGCCCCCCCCGGGGGCGGGGTCACAGTGAGAGACAGTGGGCGAGCCCCTCCCCCCCAGGGGTGGGGTCACAGTGAGAGACAGTGGGCGAGACCCTCCCCCCCGGGGGGCGGGGTCACAGTGAGAGACAGTGGGCGAGCCCCCCCCCGGGGGCGGGGTCACAGTGAGAGACAGTGGGCGAGCCCCCCCCTCCCCCCCGGGGGCGGGGTCACAGTGAGAGACAGTGGGCGAGCCCCTCCCCCCCGGGGCGGGGTCACAGTGAGAGACAGTGGGCGAGCCCCTCCCCCCCCGGGGGCGGGGTCACAGTGAGAGACAGTGGGCGAGCCCCTCCCCCCCCGGGGGCGGGGTCACAGTGAGAGACAGTGGGCGAGCCCCCCCTCCCCCCCGGGGGCGGGGTCACAGTGAGAGACAGTGGGCGAGACCCTCCCCCCCGGGGCGGGGTCACAGTGAGAGACAGTGGGCGAGCCCCCCCTCACACCCCGGGGGCGGGGTCACAGTGAGAGACAGTGGGCGAGCCCCCCCCCCCCCCCCCCCGGGGCAGGGTCACAGTGAGAGACAGTGGGCGAGCCCCCTCCCCCCCGGGGGCGGGGTCACAGTGAGAGACAGTGGGCGAGCCCCTTCCCCCCGGGGGCGGGGTCACAGTGAGAGACAGTGGGCGAGCCCCCTCCCCCCCCCGGGGGCGGGGTCACAGTGAGAGACAGTGGGCGAGCCCCCCCCCCAGGGGCGGGGTCACAGTGAGAGACAGTGGGCGAGCCCCCTCCCCCCCCGGGGGCGGGGTCACAGTGAGAGACAGTGGGCGAGCCCCCTCCCCCCCGGGGGCGGGGTCACAGTGAGAGACAGTGGGCGAGCCCCCCCCTCCCCCCCGGGGGCGGGGTCACAGTGAGAGACAGTGGGCGAGCCCCCCCCCCCCCGGGGCAGGGTCACAGTGAGAGACTGTGGGCGAGCCCCTCCCCCCCGGGGGCGGGGTCACAGTGAGAGACAGTGGGCGAGCCCCTCCCCCCCGGGGGCGGGGTCACAGTGAGAGACAGTGGGCGAGCCCCCCCTCCCCTCGGGGGCGGGGTCACAGTGAGAGACAGTGGGCGAGCCCCTCCCCCCAGGGGGCGGGGTCACAGTGAGAGACAGTGGGCGAGCCCCTCCCCCCCCGGGGGCGGGGTCACAGTGAGAGACAGTGGGCGAGCCCCTCCCCCCCCCCAGGGGCGGGGTCACAGTGGGAGACAGTGGGCGAGCCCCCCCCCGGGGGCGGGGTCACAGTGGGAGACAGTGGGCGAGCCCCTCCCCCCCGGGGGCGGGGTCACAGTGAGAGACAGTGGGCGAGCCCCTCCCCCCCCGGGGGCGGGGTCACAGTGAGAGACAGTGGGCGAGCCCCTCCCCCCCGGGGGGCGGGGTCACAGTGAGAGACAGTGGGCGAGCCCCTCCCCCCCGGGGGCGGGGTCACAGTGGGAGACAGTGGGCGAGCCCCCCCGGGGGCGGGGTCACAGTGAGAGACAGTGGGCGAGCCCCCCCCCCGGGGGCGGGGTCACAGTGAGAGACAGTGGGCGAGCCCCTCCCCCCCGGGGGCGGGGTCACAGTGAGAGACAGTGGGCGAGCCCCCCCCTCCCCCCCGGGGGCGGGGTCACAGTGAGAGACAGTGGGCGAGACCCCCCCCCCGGGGGCGGGGTCACAGTGAGAGACAGTGGGCGAGCCCCCTGCCCCCCGGGGGCGGGTTCACAGTGAGAGACAGTGGGCGAGCCCCCCCCTCCCCCCCGGGGGCGGGGTCACAGTGAGAGACAGTGGGCGAGCCCCCTGCCCCCCGGGGGCGGGTTCACAGTGAGAGACAGTGGGCGAGACCCTCCCCCCCCCCCGGGGCGGGGTCACAGTGAGAGACAGTGGGCGAGCCCCCTCCCCCCCGGGGGGCGGGGTCACAGTGAGAGACAGTGGGCGAGCCCCTCCCCCCTGGGGGCGGGGTCACAGTGGGAGACAGTGGGCGAGCCCCTCCCCCCCGGGGGCGGGGTCACAGTGAGAGACAGTGGGCGAGCCCCTCCCCCCCCGGGGGCGGGGTCACAGTGAGAGACAGTGGGCGAGCCCCCCCCGGGGGCGGGGTCACAGTGAGAGACAGTGGGCGAGCCCCCTGCCCCCCGGGGGCGGGTTCACAGTGAGAGACAGTGGGCGAGCCCCCCCCTCCCCCCCGGGGGCGGGGTCACAGTGAGAGACAGTGGGCGAGCCCCTCCCCCCCCGGGGGCGGGGTCACAGTGAGAGACAGTGGGCGACCCCCCCCCCCCCGGGGGCGGGGTCACAGTGAGAGACAGTGGGCGAGCCCCTCCCCCCCGGGGGCGGGGTCACAGTGAGAGACAGTGGGCGAGCCCCTCCCCCCCGGGGGCGGGTTCACAGTGAGAGACAGTGGGCGAGACCCTCCCCCCCCCCCGGGGCGGGGTCACAGTGAGAGACAGTGGGCGAGCCCCCCCCCCCCCCCCACACTGCGCCGGCCCGCTGCCCTGGCGAGTCCACGGTGAAACCCCGACGCCCTTTTCGGCAAATGCTCAAGTCCCAGACCGCCAAGCGGCTGCTCCCGCGGACGTCGACGGCGCTATACAAATGCAAGCCGCCGCTCTTGCGGAGGCACCAGCGAGGGGACCCCCCCCCTGGAAGCCCACCCTGTAATAGTTCTTGCGTGAGGCATGTTACCTGTCGTGTGGCGTCACCAGTTTGGGAGGGTTCTTCAGGTACTGCTTGAACCGCAGCTCAAAGGCCTGACCTATGGTGCTGATCACGTCCTGGGCTAATGCATCCGGGCACTCTAATATATGGCAAGCTAAAACACAAAAGGGACATTTAGGGCGGGTGGGCGGGGGTGCAATAGAGGCGCTCCACCCGGGGCGACCGACGACCGTTTCCACGGCAAGGTGGCAACAAAGCTGCGGACCCACCTCTTTGGTTCACGGGGTCTTTGGCAACGTAGGCGACGTACTCAGCGGTGTCCTGCGAAGGGAAGATGCAGAGGGCGGGTTAGGCAGCGGCCGGAGGGGGGGGGGGGCCCCCACGGGACGGGGCGCTGTCAAAGCAGGGTAAACGCTCGCACGCGCTACAGCCAGCGACCCCCCCCCCCGCACACGGTTACTCGCTGTCACCGTGGGCGGCACAGCGGGTGACGGAAACGCGTCGTGGCGGGAAACGCGGTGGTCGTAACGAAAGGCGGAGCAGGCCCCGAGGGGCCGAACGGCCTCCTACTTGCTCCTATTTGCGACACATCGTCTGTTTCGGAGACGGGGTCCAGACATCTCGCATCCTCGGTGGGGGGGGGGGGGTGGGGGGGGGATCGTTTCCTCGCTTCACCTGTCAAACATTTCAATCAATCTTGGGCAATAGTGATCACAATGTTTTTTTTAAAGAAATCCTTTCGGGAGGCGGATGGGGAGGGGGGGTCTCTGGACCTCCGGATTCCCAGCCCCGTGGCATTACCGCTCCGCCGTGCTGTAACGGGTAAATGCCAGCACGCTCCGCCAATCCAGACAAGAGCCACCGGGCCAACGCACCCGATGCACCGTACGGGAATCGAGCAGCGGGTCAGAACAGGACACGAGCACTTACTGGATCGCCTCCGGAGGCAAACGATATGGACTGCATGTGGTGATTGGCAATTATCTGCAAAGGCAAGAGACAAGATTATTTCCTTGGGCAGGGCTGAAAGGCAACGGAGTTTGGGAAAGCAGCAACTGGGACGGAGCTGACGTACAAAGAACAAAGAACAAAGAAAAGTACAGCACAGGAACAGGCCCTTCGGCCCTCCAAGCCCGTGGCGACCATGCTGCCCGACTAAACTACAATCTTCTACACTTCCTGGGTCCGTATCCCTCTATTCCCATCCTATTCATGTATTTGTCAAGATGCCCCTTAAACGTCACTATCGTCCCTGCTTCCACCACCCCCTCCGGCAGCGAGTTCCAGGCACCCACTACCCTCTGCGTAAAAAACTTGCCTCGTACATCTCCTCTAAACCTTGCCCATCACACCTTAAACCTATGCCCCCTAGTAATTGACCCCTCTACCCTGGGGAAAAGCCTCTGACTATCCACTCTGTCTATGCCCCTCATAATTTTGTAGACCTCTATCAGGTCGCCCCTCAATCTCCGTCGTTCCAGTGAGAGCAAACCGAGTTTATTCAACCGCTCCTCATAGCTAATGCCGTCCATACCAGGCAACATCCTGGTAAATCTCTTCTGCACCCTCTCTAAAGCCTCCACATCCTTCTGGTAGTGTGGCGACCAGAATTGAATACTATACTTCAAGTGTGGCCTAACTAAGGTTCTATACAGCTGCAACATGACTTGCCAATTCTTATACTCAATGCCCCGGCCAATGAAGGCAAGCATGCCGTATGCCTTCTTGACTACCTTCTCCACCTGTGTTGCCCCTTTCAGTGACCTGTGGACCTGTACACCTAGATCTCTCTGACTGTCAATACTCTTGAGGGTTCTACCATTCACTGTATATTCCCTACCTGCATTAGACCTTCCAAAATGCATTACCTCACATTTGTCCGGGTTAAACTCCATCTGCCATCTCTCCGCCCAAGTCTCCAAACAATCTAAATCCTGCTGTATCCTCTGACAGTCCTCATCGCTATCCGCAATTCCACCAACCTTTGTGTCGTCTGCAAACTTACTAATCAGACCAGTTACATTTTCCTCCACATCATTTATATATACTACAAAGAGCAAAGGTCCCAGCACTGATCCCTGCGGAACACCACTGGTCACAGCCCTCCAATCAGAAAAGCATCCCTCCATTGCTACCCTCTGCCTTCTAGAAGGGCTGACTTGGCTGCGACGTCATTCCCAGGCGTGGCCTAACCGCGCGGGGGCGTCCGAGTGCGGCGCCCGCACCCACCCATAGCCTCCTCCCGCGCACCGCCTTTGCCGGTCAGTCCGCCCCGCTGGCACCCGCGCCCACTCAAAGCGGGTCGCCTGCGTCTGCCTCGGGGCGGGACTCACTCACCTGTTTGCAGTCGGACGCCATGAGGTTGAGGCTGCTGGTGGAGATGGTCAGGGTGATGGGCATTCCGGCAAACTGCAGGTTGCTTTTCCCCAAGATGGTGTTGAGGGACCGGCTACAGGGCTGCGGGGGAGGGGGGGGGGGGGGGTGGGGGGGACACACAGAACACACAAACAGATCAATTCAGAAGCGACCAATTAAGCCCGCGGAGGACTTGCACTCGTGTAGCGCTTTTCACAACCTCAATACATGTGGACATCGAATGAAGCGTACAGGAGCGCAGTGTTACACAGTAGAGAAGATGTGTGGAGAGATCGGGTCAGTCCATAGGAGGGTCATTTAGGAGTCTGGTGACAGTGGGGAAGAAGCTGTTTTTGAATCTGTTCGTGCGTGTTCTCAGACTTCTGTATCTCCTGCCCGATGGAAGAAGTTGGAAGAGTGAGTAAGCTGGGTGGGAGGGGTCTTTGATTATGCTGCCCGCTTTCCCCAGGCAGCGGGAGGTGCGGATGGAGTCAATGGATGGGAGGCAGGTTCGTGTGATGGACTGGGCGGTGTTCACGGCTCTCTGAAGTTTCTTGCGGCCCTGGGCCGAGCAGTTGCCATACCAGGCTGTGATGCAGCCCGATAGGATGCTTTCTATGTTGCATCTGTAAAAGTTGGTAAGGGTTAATGTGGACATGCCGAATTTCCTTAGTTTCCTGAGGAAGTATAGGCGCTGTTGTGCTTTCTTGGTGGTAGCGTCGACGTGGGTGGACCAGGACAGATTGTTGGTGATGTGCACCCCTAGGAATGAGTGGAGTCGTCCTCATCCAGGCAAGTGTAGAGTCTCCCATCGCACTCCTGACTTGTGTCCTTGTAGATGGTGGACAGGCTTTTTGGGAGGGTTAGGTGGATTGGCCGTGCTAAATTGCCCCTTAGTGTCCAAAGATGTGCGGGTTAGGTGGATTGGCCGTGCTAAATTGTCCCTTCGTGTCCAAAGATGTGCGGGTTAGGTGGATTGGCCGTGCTAAATTGTCCCTTAGTGTCCAAAGATGTGCGGGTTAGGTGGATTGGCCGTGCTAAATTGTCCCTTAGTGTCCAAAGATGTGCGGGTTAGGTGGATTGGCCGTGTTAAATTGTCCCTTAGTGTCCAAAGATGTGCGGGTTAGGTGGATTGGGCATGCTAAATTGTCCCTTAGTGTCCAAGGATGTGCAGGTTAGGTGGATTGGCCGTGCTAAATTGTCCCTTAGTGTCCAAAGATGTGCGGGTTAGGTGGATTGGCCGTGTTAAATTGTCCCTTAGTGTCCAAAGATGTGCAGGTTAGGTGGATTGGCCGTGCTAAATTGTCCCTTAGTGTCCAAAGATGTGCGGGTTAGGTGGATTGGCCGTGCTAAATTGTCCCTTAGTGTCCAAAGATGTGCGGGTTAGGTGGATTGGCCGTGCTAAATTGCCCCTTAGTGTCCAAAGATGTGCAGGTTAGGTGGATTGGCCGCGCTAAATTGCCCCTTAGTGTCCAAAGATGTGCAGGTTAGGTGGATTGGCCATGCTAAATTGTCCCTTAGTGTCCAAAGATGTGCGGGTTAGGTGGATTGGCCGTGCTAAATTGCCCCTTAGTGTCCAAAGATGTGCAGGTTAGGTGGATTGGCCATGCTAAATTGTCCCTTAGTGTCCAAAGATGTGCGGGTTAGGTGGATTGGCCGTGCTAAATTGCCCCTTAGTGTCCAAAGATGTGCAGGTTAGGTGGATTGGCCGTGCTAAATTGTCCCTTAGTGTCCAAAGATGGGCAGGTAGGGTGGATTGGCCGTGCTAAATTGTCCCTTAGTGTCCAAAGATGGGCAGGTTGGGTGGATTGGCCGTGCTAAATTGTCCCTTAGTGTCCAAAGATGTGCGGGTTAGGTGGATTGGGCATGCTAAATTGTCCCTTAGTGTCCAAGGATGTGCAGGTTAGGTGGATTGGCCGTGCTAAATTGTCCCTTAGTGTCCAAAGATGTGCGGGTTAGGTGGATTGGCCGTGTTAAATTGTCCCTTAGTGTCCAAAGATGTGCAGGTTAGGTGGATTGGCCGTGCTAAATTGTCCCTTAGTGTCCAAAGATGTGCGGGTTAGGTGGATTGGCCGTGCTAAATTGTCCCTTAGTGTCCAAAGATGTGCGGGTTAGGTGGATTGGCCGTGCTAAATTGCCCCTTAGTGTCCAAAGATGTGCAGGTTAGGTGGATTGGCCGCGCTAAATTGCCCCTTAGTGTCCAAAGATGTGCAGGTTAGGTGGATTGGCCATGCTAAATTGTCCCTTAGTGTCCAAAGATGTGCGGGTTAGGTGGATTGGCCGTGCTAAATTGCCCCTTAGTGTCCAAAGATGTGCAGGTTAGGTGGATTGGCCATGCTAAATTGTCCCTTAGTGTCCAAAGATGTGCGGGTTAGGTGGATTGGCCGTGCTAAATTGCCCCTTAGTGTCCAAAGATGTGCAGGTTAGGTGGATTGGCCGTGCTAAATTGTCCCTTAGTGTCCAAAGATGGGCAGGTAGGGTGGATTGGCCGTGCTAAATTGTCCCTTAGTGTCCAAAGATGGGCAGGTTGGGTGGATTGGCCGTGCTAAATTGTCCCTTAGTGTCCAAAGATGTGCGGGTTAGGTGGATTGGCCGTGCTAAATTGTCCCTTAGTGTCCAAAGATGTGCAGGTTAGGTGGATTGGCCATGCTAAATTGTCCCTTAGTGTCCAAAGATGGGCAGGTTGGGTGGATTGGCCGTGCTAAATTGTCCCTTAGTGTCCAAAGATGGGCAGGTTGGGTGGATTGGCTGTGCTAAATTGTCCCTTAGTGTCCAAAAAGGTTACGGGGTTGCTGGATTACGGGGGATGGTGTGGCGGCGTGGGCTTGGCTAGGGCGATTTTTCAATGGGCCGAATGGCCTCCTCCTGCACTGTAAATTCTATGATTCTATGAACATTGTGCAGAAAAAGAGGGGATCGAGAAGGGTCTGATAGGGGTAGAAACAGAGGGGTAGAGAGAGAGCGAATAGGGGTGGAGAGGGGGAAGAGAGAGCGAGAATAAGACAGAGAAAGGGATAGTTGGAAAGAGAGAGAGAGAAAAAGAGGGCGAGAGAAAGAGAATCTGCAGTATTCAAAAGAGAGAGAGAGTGAATGAGAGGGTTGTGGTGAGCGACAGAGATAGAGAGAGAGAGAGGGAGAGAGGAAGAGAGAGACAGAGAATGACAGAGGGGGAGAGAGAGAGAGAGAGAGAGAGAGGGGGGGGGGAGGGCGAGAGAGAGGGAGAGAGAGAGAGAGAGAGAGAGAATGACAGAGGGGGAGAGAGAGAGAGAGAGGGAGGGCGAGAGGGAGGGCGAGAGAGAGGGAGAGAGAGAGAGAATGACAGAGGGAGAGAGAGAGGGGGAGACAGAGACAGAGAATGACAGAGAGGGAGGGGGTGAGAGGGAGAGAGAGGGAAAGAATGGATGAGAGAGATTGTGAGAGAGAGATTGTGAGAGAGAGATTGTGAGAGAGAGATTGTGAAAGAGAGATTGAGAAAGAGAGAGATTTTGTGAGATAGAGATTGTGTGAGAGAGAGTGTGAGAGAGTGTATGTGAGAGAGAGAGAGATTGTGTGTGACAGAGAGAGAGTGTGAGAGAGAGTGTGTGAGAGAGAGTGAGAGGGAGATAGATTGTGTGTGAGAGAGATTGTGTATGAGAGATTGTGTGTGACAGAGTGAGAGAGAGAGAGGTGAGAGAGAGTGTGTGTGAGAGTGTGTGTGTGTGTGTGTGTGTGAAAGAGAGAGAGATAGATTGTGTGTGAGAGAAAGAGAGGGTGTGTGAGAGTGTGAGAGAGAATGTGTGTGAGTGTGTGTGAGTGTGAGAGAGAGTGTGTGAGTGTGAGAGAGAGTGTGTGAGTGTGAGAGAGAGAGTGTGTGAGTGAGAGAGAGAGAGAGAGTGTGTGTGTGTGAAAGAGAGAGAGATAGATTGTGTGTGAGAGAAAGAGAGAGTGTGAGAGAGTGTGTGAGAGAGAATGTGAGAGAGAGAGTCTGTGTGAGAGAGTGTGTGTGAGTGTGAGAGTGTGTGCGAGAGAGAGTGTGAGGGAGAGAGTGTGTGTGAGAGAGAGTGTGTGTGAGTGTGAGAGAGTGTGTGTGAGAGAGAGAGAGAGAGAGTGTGTGAGAGAGAGAGAGAGAGAGAGATTGTGTGTGAGAGCGAGATTGTGGGTGTGTGAGAGAGAGAGAAACAGAGAGGGAGAGCCGCCGATAGTGGAGCGATGGAAATCGGGGGAGGGGGGGAATGCTTTGAGGGGCCGGAATTTAACCAGGTGTGCGAGACCCGAGAGAAACACTTCAATGGTATCTGGCTCCTGTAGATTCCGCTCTATCCTGAGCAGTACGGTAATAGTCTCCTGCGACTTGCTTGTCCCTGTCTTGGAGCTCTCTCTGAGCTAATGGGATCGCTACTGCTGTTTTATAGTCTGCCCGCTCGATAAAATGTCCTGGCTTTAGAGCTGAGCCACTCCACTAAAACGGCACCATAATAAAATATTCAGAAACTGCAATTGCAATTAAACACTGAGGCAACCGACCCAGCAATTATGTACAATGCTTTTAACGGCAGCTCCACCCAGGCTGATTCATCCGGTTATAGCGAGGCTCGGGGTGGGCAGGCATCGGCCTCGGCGGATAAGGGGGCAAGTACAGGAAACGCAGGCTCCCCAAGCCACCAAAAAAAAAAGGTAAAGCAAATCAAGTTGATTCGCAGACGCCATGCAGCCCAACTGATCTAGGCTAGTGTTTCTGTCCCGCTATCCCGGAACCGGACCAGACCCCAACAGTGGCTGGATACTGGACCGAATTCCCAATAGTTTACGACTTTGCGGAAAGATCTGACCCCTGTCAGAACCAAGCCAGAAACTCTGGCTGTATCACTTCTCAAGATTGTTTCAGCTCTGCCCCCCCCCCCCCCCCTTTTGTTCTCAGACAAGTCTACAGTGCTTTAAAGACCGTTAATCTCTTTTAACTGAACTGCGATGAGAGCAACAACTGCTCAACATCTGGACGCAGCTTCATTCTGCTCAGAACTGAACCGCTTTCTCAAAATGCCTGATGGCGTAGCTCCACCCAGCAACGACATCGCCGTACCACAAGCTGAAATCTAATCACCTCCCATAGTCGAGGGCGGCGCGATGGCGCAGTGGTTAGCACTGCTGCTGCACGGCACCGTGGACCCGGGTTCGGTCCCGGCCTTGCACAAATAGCAAGTTCCAAACTATCACAACAATTTACACTTCAGGGGAAGAATGGTATAGAATCATAGAATGCCCACAGTCAAGAAGGAGGCCGTTCGGCCCATCAAGTCTGCACCGACCCTCTGAAAGAGTACCCTATGTAGGCCCAAGCTCCCACCTTATCCACTCCTAACCTTTTAGGCACCGAGGGGCAATTTATCATGGCCAGTCCACCTAACCTGCACACCTTTAGACTGCGGAAGGAATCCGGAGCACCCGGAGGAATCCCACGCAGACACGGGGAGAACGTGCACACTCCGCGGGCCGGAATTCAACCTGGGCCCCTGGCGCTGTGAGGCATGTCAAGTTCCAAACTATCACAACAATTTATACCGCAGGGGAAGAATGTCAAGTTCCAAACTATCACAACGCAATATACTACAGGGGAAAAGGGCTGATGATTGGTCAGAATATCAACTCTGATTGGCCACAGAAAGCACAGGGGAACTATAGGCTCTCGAAGCTCCTGGGTAATTCGAAAAAGGTAAAGGCTTGGGCATGTTCCTTTTCTTTGCAGCAAGCGGGTCCCTGTGGGCGAGGGGATGCGGCTTCCAGCAAACGTAAGCGAGCCAACGTTACAGCTCGAACTGATTACGGGAAACTGTTGAGCGTCGCCACTCGGGATTGAGGGCCTGGCTCTCTGTCGCACTGCTGCTCACCGGGGTCCTCCCTGCCCGGCCACAGCGGCAGCTAATCGGGACGCGGCGGGGTGGCGGCAGGGGCTACGGAAATGCAGGTTCTTTCAAATTGCGGGGCGCACCGTGGCAGCTCCTGTACCCGCGCTCACGGCAGCAGAGGGTATCGGGGACGGGCTCTCGAACCGTTCGACTTACCTTCCGCTTCCTGAAGACCCCCTTCGCTCCCGGCACAGCTTCACACACCACGCTTATTGCTTCCCTGCAAGGGGGGAGGGGGGGGGGGGGGCAAAGATTAAAATTCATTTCCCAAACCAGCAGCGCCAACGGGCGGGTCGGGGGAGGGAGGGGGGGGCTCTGCTCCGCCTTTCCCCGATAATCAGAACAATCCTTTCATCGTGGAACAGGCTCGAGGGGACGAATGGCCCTCCACGTTGAAGACGGAGGTTTGGAGGTGGGGGGGGGGGGGGCGATTTCTTCGCTCCGAAGGGAGGGGGTTAGATTGTCTGTGGAGACCCCGCCCCCAGAGGGCAGCGGAGGCCGTGGGCCGTTGAGTGTAAGCTCACGGCTGACTTGGCGGCTCCGTTCCCCCCCCCTCCCCGAGTTCTGGAATCCCTCACGAGGGGGAAGCACCCTCTCAGCAGCGATCCAATCAGATCGCTTCCCGTTCTGCTGAACTCCAACGGGATCCAGGCCCCCAACTTTGCTGATCCTCTCCTCATGAGCAGGAGGAGGCCATTCGGCCCTTCGAGCCTGCTCTACCATTCATCACGATCATGGCTGATCATCCAACTCAACAGCCTAATCCCGCTTTCCCCCCATATCCTTCGATCCCCTTCGCCCCCAAGTGCTATATCGAACTGCTTCTCGAAACCATCAACGTTTTGGCCTCAACTACTTCCCGTGGTGACGAATTCCACAGGCCGACCACTCACTGGGTGAAGAAATGTCCCCCCCATCTCTGTCCGAAATGGTCTGCCCCGTATCCTCAGGCTGTGAGCCCCTGGCTCTGGACACCCCCCCCCACCATCGGGAACATCCTTCCTGCATCTACCCTGTCCAGTCCCGTTAGAATTGTATCGGTTTCTATGAGATTCCCCCCCCCCCCCTCATTCTTCTGAACTCCAGCGAGAACAATCCTAACCCACTCAATCTCTCCTCGTACGTCAGTCCCGCCATCCCAGGAATCAGTCTGGTAAACCCTCGCTGCACTCCCTCCAGAGCAAGAACGTCCTTCCTCGGAGAAGGAGACCAAAACTGCCCACAATACTCCAGGTGTGGCCTCACCAAGTCCCTGTACAATTGCAGCAAGACATCCCTGCTCCTGTACTCGAATCCTCTCGCTATGAAGGCCAACGTACCATTTGCCTTCTTTACCGCCTGCTGCACCTGCAGCTTACCTTCAGCGACTGGTGTACGCGGACACACAGGTCTCGGTGCACATTCTCCTCTCCTAATTTATGGCCAGTCAGATAATAGTCTGCCTTCTCCTTTTTTGCGGCCAAAGTAGACAACCTCACATTTATCCACATTAAACTGCATCCGCCATTCACTGGCCCACTCACTGAACTTGTCCAAATCACACTGAAGGCTCTCTGTATCCTCCTCCCACCCAGCTTGGTGTCATCGGCAAATTTGGAGATGTGACATTTTGTTCCCTCATCTAAATCATTGATTTACATTGTGAATAGCTGGGGTACCAGCACTGATCCCTGCGGTACCCCACTAGTCACAGCCTGCCAATTTGAAAAGGACCCGTTAATCCCTACTCTTTGTTTCCTCTCAACCAACCAGTTTTCTAGCCACCTCAATACATGGGGCTTTTCTTTTCTAAGCGATTCTCATTTTTCATTTCCCCCAATCCCATGGGCTTTACTTTTACACGCTAACCTGTTACGCGGGACTTTGTCAAACGCCTTCTGAAAGTCTAAATATACCACATCCACTAGCTCCCCCACGTCAACCCTCCGAGTTACATCCTCGACCCATTTAAGTTCCCTGAAGCTTCTCCTTCAGAAATTTTGAATAGAAATTTAATCAACTTTCTTCTCAAACTCTTGACAACAGAGGAAGGAAAATGTAAGATGGAGGAAGACGAGTGGAACCGAAAATGCTTAGGACTGAGTTCAAGCGGTGAACCAAGCGATATTTTCCCAATAAATCTTGGACGTACCTTGTGACTTGTGTCCTAGTGTTGAAATCCAACGCTCGCATTGACTGGAGGACTTCCACACAACCCATGTACTGCAATAAAAAGCAACACACAGTCATTGGCAAAGGTGCCCCTTGACTGGAATCACAGGCCATCTCACATCCTACACAGGCATCACGTAAAGTGTCGTCAATGTGCTGCTGCATTTTAGAGAACACCTCCAGGAAAGTGAGTGTGTGTGAGAGACAGAGCGGGAGAGAGGGACAGAGCGGGAGAGGGCCAGGGCGGAAGAGAGGGACAGAGCGGGAGAGAGGGAGAGAGCGGGAGAGAGGGACAGAGCGGGAGAGAGGGACAGAGCGGGAGAGAGGGACAGAGCGGGAGAGGGCCAGGGCGGAAGAGAGGGACAGAGCGGGAGAGAGGGAGAGAGCGGGACAGAGGGACAGAGCGGGAGAGAGGGACAGAGCGGGAGAGAGGGACAGAGCGGGAGAGAGGGACAGAGCGGGAGAGAGGGACAGAGGGGGAGAGAGGGACAGAGGGGGAGAGAGGGACAGAGGGGGAGAGAGGGACAGAGCGGGAGAGAGGGACAGAGCAGGAGAGAGAGACAGAGGGGGAGAGAGGGACGGAGCGGGAGAGAGGGACCGGGCGGGAGAGAGAGACAGAGCGGGAGAGATGGACAGAGCGGGAGAGATGGACAGAGCGGGAGAGAGGGACGGAGCGGGAGAGAGGGACGGAGCGAGGGAGAGGGACAGAGCGGGAGAGAGGGACAGAGCGGGAGAGAGGGACAGAGCGGGAGAGAGGGACAGAGGGGGAGAGAGGGACAGAGGGGGAGAGAGGGACAGAGCGGGAGAGAGGGACAGAGCAGGAGAGTGAGACAGAGCGGGAGAGAGGGACAGAGCGGGAGAGAGGGACAGAGCGGGAGAGAGGGACAGAGGGGGAGAGAGGGACAGAGGGGGAGAGAGGGACAGAGGGGGAGAGAGGGACGGAGGGGGAGAGAGGGACCGGGCGGGAGAGAGAGACAGAGCGGGAGAGATGGACAGAGCGGGAGAGGGACGGAGCGGGAGAGAGGGACGGAGCGAGGGAGAGGGACAGAGCGGGAGAGAGGGACAGAGCGGGAGAGATGGACAGAGCGGGAGAGGGACGGAGCGGGAGAGAGGGACGGAGCGAGGGAGAGGGACAGAGCGGGAGAGAGGGACGGAGCGGGAGAGAGGGACGGAGCGGGAGAGAGGGACGGAGCGGGAGCGGGAGCGAGGGACAGAGCGGGAGAGAGGGACAGAGCGGGAGCGAGGGACAGAGCGGGAGAGAGGGACAGAGCGGGAGAGAGGGACAGAGCGGGAGAGAGGGACAGAGCGGGAGAGAGGGACAGAGCGGGAGAGAGGGACAGAGGGGGAGAGAGGGACGGAGCGGGAGAGAGGGACGGAGCGGGAGAGAGGGATGGAGCGGGAGAGAGAGGGACAGAGCGGGAGAGAGACACAGGGCGGGAGAGAGACACAGAGCGGGAGAGAGGGACGGAGCGGGAGAGAGGGACAGAGCGGGAGAGAGGGACAGAGGGGGAGAGAGGGACAGAGGGGGAGAGAGGGACAGAGGGGGTGAGAGGGACAGAGCGGGAGAGAGGGATGGAGCGGGAGAGAGAGGGACAGAGCGGGAGAGAGACACAGAGCGGGAGAGAGGGACGGAGCGGGAGAGAGGGACGGAGCGGGAGGGAGGGACAGAGCGGGAGAGAGGGACGGAGCGGGAGAGAGGGACGGAGCGGGAGAGAGAGACAGAGCGGGAGAGAGAGACAGAGCGGGAGAGAGAGACAGAGCGGGAGAGAGAGACAGAGCGGGAGAGAGAGACAGAGCGGGAGAGAGAGACAGAGCGGGAGAGAGAGACAGAGCGGGAGAGAGGGACGGAGCGGGAGAGAGAGACAGAGCGGGAGAGAGAGACAGAGCGGGAGAGAGAGACAGAGCGGGAGAGAGAAACAGAGCGGGAGAGAGGGACGGAGCGGGAGAGAGGGACGGAGCGGGAGAGAGGGATGGAGCGGGAGAGAGGGACGGAGCGGGAGAGAGGGACGGAGCGGGAGAGAGGGACCGGGCGGGAGAGAGAGACAGAGCGGGAGAGATGGACAGAGCGGGAGAGATGGACAGAGCGGGAGAGAGGGACGGAGCGGGAGAGAGGGACGGAGCGAGGGAGAGGGACAGAGCGGGAGAGAGGGACAGAGCGGGAGAGAGGGACAGAGCGGGAGAGAGGGACAGAGCGGGAGAGAGGGACAGAGCGGGAGAGAGGGACAGAGGGGGAGAGAGGGACAGAGCGGGAGAGAGGGACAGAGCAGGAGAGTGAGACAGAGCGGGAGAGAGGGACAGAGCGGGAGAGAGGGACAGAGCGGGAGAGAGGGACAGAGGGGGAGAGAGGGACAGAGGGGGAGAGAGGGACAGAGGGGGAGAGAGGGACAGAGCGGGAGAGAGGGACAGAGCAGGAGAGAGAGACAGAGGGGGAGAGAGGGACGGAGCGGGAGAGAGGGACCGGGCGGGAGAGAGAGACAGAGCGGGAGAGATGGACAGAGCGGGAGAGGGACGGAGCGGGAGAGAGGGACGGAGCGAGGGAGAGGGACAGAGCGGGAGAGATGGACAGAGCGGGAGAGGGACGGAGCGGGAGAGAGGGACGGAGCGAGGGAGAGGGACAGAGCGGGAGAGAGGGACGGAGCGGGAGAGAGGGACGGAGCGGGAGAGAGGGACGGAGCGGGAGAGAGGGACGGAGCGAGGGAGAGGGACAGAGCGGGAGAGAGGGACGGAGCGGGAGAGAGGGACGGAGCGGGAGAGAGGGACGGAGCGGGAGCGAGGGACAGAGCGGGAGCGAGGGACAGAGCGGGAGAGAGGGACAGAGCGGGAGCGAGGGACAGAGCGGGAGAGAGAGACAGAGCGGGAGAGAGAGACAGAGCGGGAGAGAGAGACAGAGCGGGAGAGAGGGACGGAGCGGGAGAGAGGGACAGAGGGGGAGAGAGGGACAGAGGGGGAGAGAGGGACAGAGCGGGAGAGAGGGATGGAGCGGGAGAGAGAGGGACAGAGCGGGAGAGAGGGACGGAGCGGGAGAGAGACACAGAGCGGGAGAGAGGGACGGAGCGGGAGAGAGGGACGGAGCGGGAGAGAGGGACAGAGCGGGAGAGAGGGACAGAGGGGGAGAGAGGGACAGAGGGGGAGAGAGGGACAGAGGGGGAGAGAGGGACAGAGCGGGAGAGAGGGATGGAGCGGTAGAGAGAGGGACAGAGCGGGAGAGAGACACAGGGCGGGAGAGAGACACAGAGCGGGAGAGAGGGACGGAGCGGGAGAGAGGGACGGAGCGGGAGGGAGGGACAGAGCGGGAGAGAGGGACGGAGCGGGAGAGAGGGACGGAGCGGGAGAGAGAGACAGAGCGGGAGAGAGAGACAGAGCGGGAGAGAGAGACAGAGCGGGAGAGAGAGACAGAGCGGGAGAGAGAGACAGAGCGGGAGAGAGAGACAGAGCGGGAGAGAGGGACGGAGCGGGAGAGAGAGACAGAGCGGGAGAGAGAGACAGAGCGGGAGAGAGAAACAGAGCGGGAGAGAGGGACGGAGCGGGAGAGAGGGACGGAGCGGGAGAGAGGGACGGAGCGGGAGAGAGGGACGGAGCGGGAGAGAGGGACGGAGCGGGAGAGAGGGACGGAGCGGGAGAGAGGGACGGAGCGGGAGAAAGGGACGGAGCGGGAGAGAGGGACGGAGCGGGCGAGAGGGACGGAGTGGGAGAGAGGGACGGAGTGGGAGAGAGAGACAGAGCTGGAGAGAGAGACAGAGCGGGAGAGAGAGACAGAGCGGGAGAGAGGGACAGAGCGGGAGAGAGGGACGGAGCGGGAGAGAGGGACCGGGCGGGAGAGTGAGACAGAGCGGGAGAGAGGGACCGGGCGGGAGAGTGAGACAGAGCGGGAGAGAGGGACGGAGCGGGAGAGAGGGACCGGGCGGGAGAGTGAGACAGAGCGGGAGAGAGGGACAGAGCGGGAGAGAGGGACAGAGCGGGAGAGAGAGGGACAGAGCGGGAGAGAGGGACAGAGCGGGAGAGAGGGACGGAGCGGGAGAGAAGGACAGAGCGGGAGAGAGGGACAGAGCGGGTGAGAGGGACAGAGCGGGAGAGAGGGACGGAGCGGGAGAGAGGGACAGAGCGGGAGAGAGGGACAGAGCGGGAGAGAGGGACAGAGCGGGAGAGAGGGACGGAGCGGGAGAGAGGGACAGAGCGGGAGAGAGGGACAGAGCGGGAGAGAGGGACAGAGCGGGAGAGAGGGACAGAGCGGGAGAGAGGGACGGAGCGGGAGAGAGGGACAGAGCGGGAGAGAGGGACGGAGCGGGAGTGAGGGACGGAGCGGGAGAGAGAGAGGGACCGGGCGGGAGAGTGAGACAGAGCGGGAGAGAGGGACAGAGCGGGAGAGAGGGACAGAGCGGGAGAGAGGGACGGAGCGGGAGAGAGGGACAGAGCGGGAGAGAGGGACAGAGCGGGAGAGAGGGACGGAGCGGGAGAGAGGGACAGAGCGGGAGAGAGGGACAGAGCGGGAGAGAGGAACAGGGCGGGAGAGAGGGACAGAGCGGGAGAGAGGGACGGAGCGGGAGAGAGGGACGGAGCGGGAGAGAGAGACAGAGCGGGAGAGAGAGACAGAGCGGGAGAGAGAGACAGAGGGGGAGAGAGGGACGGAGCGGGAGAGAGAGACAGAGCCGGAGAGAGAGACGGAGCGGGAGAGAGAGACGGAGCGGGAGAGGGACGGAGCGGGAGAGAGGGACGGAGCGGGAGAGAGGGACAGAGCGGGAGAGAGGGACGGAGCGGGAGAGAGGGACGGAGCGGGAGAGAGGGACAGAGCGGGAGAGAGGAACAGGGCGGGAGAGAGGGACGGAGCGGGAGAGAGGGACAGAGCGGGAGAGAGGGACAGAGCGGGAGAGAGGGACGGAGCGGGAGAGAGGGACGGAGCGGGAGAGAGGGACGGAGCGGGAGAGAGGGACAGAGCGGGAGAGAGGGACTGAGCGGGAGAGAGGAACGGAGCGGGAGCGAGGGACAGAGCGGGAGAGAGGGACAGAGCGGGAGTGAGGGACAGAGGGGGAGAGAGGGACAGAGCGGGAGAGAGGGACGGAGCGGGAGAGAGAGACAGAGCGGGAGAGAGAGACAGAGCGGGAGAGAGGGACAGAGCGGGAGAGAGGGGCAGAGCGGGAGAGAGAGACAGAGGGGGAGAGAGGGACGGAGCGGGAGAGAGAGACAGAGCGGGAGAGAGAGACAGAGCGGGAGAGAGGGACAGAGCGGGAGAGAGGGACGGAGCGGGAGAGAGGGACGGAGCGGGAGAGAGAGACAGAGCGGGAGAGAGGGACGGAGCGGGAGAGAGGGACAGAGGGGGAGTGAGGGACAGAGGGGGAGAGAGGGACAGAGCGGGAGAGAGGGACGGAGCGGGAGAGAGAGACAGAGCGGGAGAGAGAGACAGAGCGGGAGAGAGGGACAGAGCGGGAGAGAGGGACGGAGCGGGAGAGAGGGACGGAGCGGGAGAGAGGGACAGAGCGGGAGAGAGGGACGGAGCGGGAGAGAGGGACAGAGCGGGAGAGAGGAACAGGGCGGGAGAGAGGGACGGAGCGGGAGAGAGGGACAGAGCGGGAGAGAGGGACAGAGCGGGAGAGAGGGACAGGGCGAGAGAGAGGGACGGAGCGGGAGAGAGGGACAGAGCGGGAGAGAGGCACGGAGCGGGAGAGAGAGACAGAGCGGGAGAGAGAGACAGAGCGGGAGAGAGGGACGGAGCGGGAGAGAGGGACGGAGCGGGAGAGAGGGACAGAGCGGGAGAGAGGGACAGAGCGGGAGAGAGGGACGGAGCGGGAGAGAGGGACAGAGCGGGAGAGAGAGACAGAGCGGGAGAGAGGGACGGAGCGGGAGAGAGGGACCGGGCGGGAGAGAGGGACAGAGCGGGAGAGAGGGACGGAGCGGGAGAGAGGGACAGAGCGGGAGAGAGGGACGGAGCGGGAGAGAGGGACGGAGCGGGAGAGAGGGACGGAGCGGGAGAGAGGGACGGAGCGGGAGAGAGGGACGGAGCGGGAGAGAGAGACAGAGCGGGAGAGAGGGACGGAGCGGGAGAGAGGGACGGAGCGGGAGAGAGGGACGGAGCGGGAGAGAGAGACAGAGCTGGAGAGAGGGACGGAGCGGGAGAGAGGGACAGAGCGGGAGAGAGGGACAGAGCGGGAGAGAGGGACAGAGCGGGAGAGAGGGACAGAGCGGGGGAGAGGGACGGAGCGGGAGAGAGGGACGGAGCGGGAGAGAGGGACAGAGGGGGAGAGAGGGACGGAGCGGGAGAGAGGGACGGAGCGGGAGAGAGGGACGGAGCGGGAGAGAGGGACGGAGCGGGAGAGAGGGACGGAGCGGGAGAGAGGGACGGAGCGGGAGAGAGGGACAGAGCGGGAGAGAGGGACAGAGCGGGAGAGAGGGACAGAGCGGGAGAGAGAAACAGAGCGGGAGAGAGGGACAGAGCGGGAGAGAGGGACAGAGGGGGAGAGAGGGACAGAGGGGGAGAGAGGGACGGAGCGGGAGAGAGGGACAGAGCGGGAGAGAGGGACAGAGGGGGAGAGAGGGACAGAGCGGGAGAGAGAGACAGAGCGGGAGAGAGAGACAGAGCGGGAGAGAGGGACGGAGCGGGAGAGAGGAACGGAGCGGGAGAGAGACACAGAGCGGGAGAGAGGGACAGAGCGGGAGAGAGGGACAGAGCGGGAGAGAGGGACAGAGCGGGAGAGAGGGACAGAGCGAGAGAGAGACAGAGCGGGAGAGAGGGACAGAGCGGGAGAGAGGGACAGAGCGGGAGAGAGGGACGGAGCGGGAGAGAGGGACGGAGCGGGAGAGAGGGACGGAGCGGGAGAGAGAGACAGAGCGGGAGAGAGGGACGGAGCGGGAGAGGGACAGAGCGGGAGAGGTACAGAGGGGGAGAGAGGGACGGAGCGGGAGAGAGGGACGGAGCGGGAGAGAGGGACAGAGCGGGAGAGAGGGACAGAGGGGGAGAGAGGGACAGAGCGGGAGAGAGAAACAGAGCGAGAGAGGGACAGAGCGGGAGAGAGGGACGGAGCGGGAGAGAGGGACAGGGCGGGAGAGAGGGACAGAGCGGGAGAGGGACAGAGCGGGAGAGAGGGACGGAGCGGGAGAGAGGGACAGAGCGGGAGAGAGGGACGGAGCGGGAGAGAGGGACAGAGCGGGAGAGAGGGACGGAGCGGGAGAGAGAGACAGAGCGGGAGAGAGGGACGGAGCGGGAGAGAGGGACGGAGCGCGAGAGAGGGACGGAGCGGGAGAGAGGGACAGAGGGGGAGAGAGGGACAGAGGGGGAGAGAGGGACGGAGCGGGAGAGAGGGACAGAGCGAGGGAGAGGGACAGAGCGGGAGAGAGGGACGGAGCGCGAGAGAGGGACGGAGCGGGAGAGAGGGACGGAGCGGGAGAGAGAGACGGAGCGGGAGAGAGAGACAGAGGGGGAGAGAGGGACAGAGGGGGAGAGAGGGACGGAGCGGGAGAGAGGGACAGAGCGGGAGAGAGGGACAGAGCGGGAGAGAGAGACAGAGGGGGAGAGAGGGACAGAGGGGGAGAGAGGGACGGAGCGGGAGAGAGGGACGGAGCGGGAGAGAGGGACAGAGCGGGAGAGAGGGACAGAGCGGGAGAGAGGGACGGAGCGGGAGAGGGACAGAGCCGGAGAGGGACAGAGTGGGAGAGAGGGACGGAGGGGGAGAGAGGGACGGAGGGGGAGAGAGACAGAGCGGGAGAGAGAGACAGAAGGGGAGAGAGGGACAGAGCGGGAGAGAGGGACGGAGCGGGAGAGAGGGACGGAGCGGGAGAGAGAGACAGAGCGGGAGAGAGGGACGGAGCGGGAGAGAGGGACGGGGCGGGAGAGAGAGACAGAGCGGGAGAGAGAGACAGAGCAGGAGAGAGAGACAGAGGGGGAGAGAGGGACAGAGGGGGAGAGAGGGACGGAGCGGGAGAGAGCGACAGAGCGGGAGAGAGGGACAGAGCGGGAGAGAGGGACGGAGCGGGAGAGAGGGAGAGCGGGGGAGAGGGACAGAGCGGGGGAGAGGGACGGAGCGGGAGAGAGGGACAGGGCGAGAGAGAGGGACGGAGCGGGAGAGAGGGACAGAGCGGGAGAGAGGCACGGAGCGGGAGAGAGGGACGGAGCGGGAGAGAGAGACAGAGCGGGAGAGAGAGACAGAGCGGGAGAGAGGGACGGAGCGGGAGAGAGACACAGAGCGGGAGAGAGGGACGGAGCGGGAGAGAGGGACAGAGGGGGAGAGAGGGACAGAGCGGGAGAGAGGGACGGAGCGGGAGAGAGAGGGACAGAGCGGGAGAGAGACACAGGGCGGGAGAGAGGGACAGAGCGGGAGAGAGGGACAGAGCGGGAGAGAGACACAGAGCGGGAGAGAGGGACGGAGCGGGAGAGGGACGGAGCGGGAGAGAGGGACAGAGGGGGAGAGAGAGACAGAGGGGGAGTGAGGGACAGAGCGGGAGAGAGGGACAGAGCGGGAGAGGGACAGAGCGGGAGAGAGGGACAGGGCGGGAGAGGGACAGAGCGGGAGAGGGACAGAGCGGGAGAGAGGGACGGAGCGGGAGAGAGGGACAGAGCGGGAGAGAGGGACGGAGCGGGAGAGAGGGACGGAGCGGGAGAGAGGGACAGAGCGGGAGAGAGGGACAGAGGGGGAGAGAGGGACAGAGGGGGAGAGAGGGACAGAGGGGGAGAGAGGGACAGAGGGGGAGAGAGACACAGGGCGGGAGAGAGACACAGAGCGGGAGAGAGGGACAGAGCGAGGGAGAGGGACAGAGCGAGGGAGAGGGACAGAGCGGGAGAGAGGGACAGAGCGGGAGAGAGAGACAGAGGGGGAGAGAGGGACAGAGCAGGAGAGAGGGACGGAGCGGGAGAGAGGGACGGAGCGGGAGAGAGGGACAGAGCGGGAGAGAGAAACAGAGCGGGAGAGAGGGACGGAGCGGGAGAGAGGGACGGAGCGGGAGAGAGGGACGGAGCGGGAGAGAGGGACAGAGCGGGAGAGAGGGACAGAGCGGGAGAGAGGGACAGAGCGGGAGAGAGGGACGGAACGGGAGAGAGGGACGGAGCGGGAGAGAGGGACGGAGCGGGAGAGAGGGACAGAGCGGGAGAGAGGGACGGAGCGGGAGAGAGGGACAGAGCGGGAGAGAGGGACGGAGCGGGAGAGAGGGACAGGGCGGGAGAGAGGGACAGAGGGGGAGAGAGAGACAGAGCGGGAGAGAGGGACAGAGCGGGAGAGAGGGACAGAGCGGGAGAGAGGGACAGAGCGGGAGAGAGGGACAGAGTGGGAGAGAGGGACGGAGCGGGAGAGAGGGACAGAGCGGGAGAGAGAGACGGAGCGGGAGAGAGGGACGGAGCGGGAGAGAGGGACGGAGCGGGAGAGAGGGACAGAGCGGGAGAGAGGGACAGAGGGGGAGAGAGGGACAGAGCGGGAGAGAGGGACAGAGCGGGAGAGAGGGACAGAGCGGGAGAGAGGGACAGAGGGGGAGAGAGGGACGGAGCGGGAGAGAGGGACAGAGCGGGAGAGAGGGACAGAGCGGGAGAGAGGGACAGAGCGGGAGAGAGGGACAGAGCGGGAGAGAGGGACAGAGCCGGAGAGAGGGGCAGAGCGGGAGAGAGGGACAGAGGGGGAGAGAGGGACAGAGCGGGAGAGGGACAGAGCGGGAGAGAGAGACAGAGCGGGAGAGAGGGATGGAGCGGGAGAGAGGGACCGGGCGGGAGAGAGAGAGACAGAGCGGGAGAGGGACAGAGCGGGAGAGAGGGACGGAGCGGGAGAGAGGGACGGAGCGGGAGAGAGGGACAGAGCGGGAGAGAGGGACGGAGCGGGAGAGAGGGACAGGGCGGGAGAGAGGGACAGAGGGGGAGAGAGGGACAGAGGGGGAGAGAGGGACAGAGCGGGAGAGAGGGACAGAGGGGGAGAGAGGGACAGAGCGGGAGAGAGGGACAGAGCGGGAGAGAGGGACGGAGCGGGAGAGAGGGACGGAGCGGGAGAGAGGGACGGAGCGGGAGAGAGAAACAGAGCGGGAGCGAGGGACGGAGCGGGAGAGAGGGACGGAGCGAGGGAGAGGGACAGAGCGGGAGAGAGGGACAGAGCGGGAGAGAGGGACAGAGCGGGAGAGAGAGACAGAGGGGGAGAGAGGGACAGAGTGGGAGAGAGGGACAGATCGGGAGAGAGGGACAGAGCGGGAGAGAGGGACAGAGGGGGAGAGAGGGACGGAGCGGGAGAGAGGGACGGAGCGGGAGAGAGGGACGGAGCGGGAGAGAGGGACAGAGGGGGAGAGAGGGACGGAGCGGGAGAGAGGGACGGAGCGGGAGAGAGGGACAGAGCGGGAGAGAGGGACAGAGGGGGAGAGAGGGACGGAGCGGGAGAGAGGGACGGAGCGGGAGAGAGGGACGGAGCGGGAGAGGGACAGAGCGGGAGAGAGGGACAGAGGGGGAGAGAGGGACAGAGCGGGAGAGAGGGACAGAGGGGGAGAGAGGGACAGAGCGGGAGAGAGGGACAGAGCGAGGGAGAGGGACGGAGCGGGAGAGAGGGACAGAGCGGGAGAGAGGGACAGAGCGGGAGAGAGGGACAGAGCGGGAGAGAGGGACAGAGCGGGAGAGAGGGACAGAGCGGGAGAGAGGGACAGAGCGGGAGAGAGGGACAGAGCAGGAGAGAGGGACAGAGCGGGAGAGAGGGACAGAGCCGGAGAGAGGGGCAGAGCGGGAGAGAGGGACAGAGGGGGAGAGAGGGACAGAGCGGGAGAGAGAGACAGAGCGGGAGAGAGGGACAGAGCGGGAGAGAGGGACAGAGGGGGAGAGAGGGACAGAGCGGGAGAGAGGGACAGAGCGGGAGAGAGAGACAGAGCGGGAGAGAGGGACAGAGGGGGAGAGAGGGACAGAGCGGGAGAGAGAGACAGAGCGGGAGAGAGGGACAGGGCGGGAGAGAGGGACAGGGCGGGAGAGAGGGACAGAGGGGGAGAGAGGGACAGAGGGGGAGAGAGGGACGGAGCGGGAGAGAGGGACAGAGCGGGAGAGAGGGACAGAGCGGGAGAG
This sequence comes from Scyliorhinus torazame, assembly GCF_047496885.1. Classification (NCBI taxonomy): domain Eukaryota; kingdom Metazoa; phylum Chordata; class Chondrichthyes; order Carcharhiniformes; family Scyliorhinidae; genus Scyliorhinus; species Scyliorhinus torazame. The sequence goes on along the minus strand of NC_092732.1, from coordinate 35,318,774 downwards.
AGGGACAGAGCGGGAGAGAGGGACGGAGCGGGAGAGAGGGACGGAGCGGGAGAGAGGGACAGAGCGGGAGAGAGGGACAGAGCGGGAGAGAGGGACAGAGGGGAGAGAGGGACAGAGCGGGAGAGAGGGACGGAGCGGGGAGAGAGGGACGGAGCGGGAGAGAGGGACAGAGCGGGAGAGAGGGACGGAGCGGGAGAGAGGGACGGAGCGGGAGAGAGGGACGGAGCGGGAGAGAGAAACAGAGCGGGAGCGAGGGACGGAGCGGGAGAGAGGGACGGAGCGAGGGAGAGGGACAGAGCGGGAGAGAGGGACAGAGCGGGAGAGAGGGACAGAGCGGGAGAGAGAGACAGAGCGGGAGCGAGGGACGGAGCGGGAGAGAGGGACGGAGCGGGAGAGAGGGACGGAGCGGGAGAGGGACAGAGCGGGAGAGAGGGACAGAGGGGGAGAGAGGGACAGAGCGGGAGAGAGGGACAGAGCGGGAGAGAGGGGCAGAGCGGGAGAGAGAGACAGAGCGGGAGAGGGACAGAGCGGGAGAGAGGGACAGAGCGGGAGAGAGGGACAGAGCGGGAGAGAGGGACAGAGCAGGAGAGAGGGACAGAGCGGGAGAGAGGGACAGAGCCGGAGAGAGGGGCAGAGCGGGAGAGAGGGACAGAGGGGGAGAGAGGGACAGAGCGGGAGAGAGAGACAGAGCGGGAGAGAGGGACAGAGCGGGAGAGAGGGACAGAGGGGGAGAGAGGGACAGAGGGGGAGAGAGGGACAGAGCGGGAGAGAGGGACAGAGCGGGAGAGAGGGACAGAGCGGGAGAGAGGGACAGAGCGGGAGAGAGGGACAGAGGGGGAGAGAGGGACGGAGCGGGAGAGAGGGACGGAGCGGGAGAGAGGGACGGAGCGGGAGAGAGGGACGGAGCGGGAGAGAGGGACGGAGCGGGAGAGAGGGACGGAGCGGGAGAGAGGGACGGAGCGGGAGAGAGGGACGGAGCGGGAGAGAGGGACGGAGCAGGAGAGAGGGACGGAGCGGGAGAGAGGGACAGAGCGGGAGAGAGGGACAGAGCGGGAGAGAGGGACAGAGGGGGAGAGAGGGACAGAGCGGGAGAGAGGGACAGAGGGGGAGAGAGGGACAGAGCGGGAGAGAGGGACAGAGCGGGAGAGAGCGGGAGAGAGGGACAGAGTGGGAGAGAGGGACGGAGCGGGAGAGGGACAGAGCGGGAGAGAGAGACAGAGCGGGAGAGAGGGACGGAGCGGGAGAGAGCGGGAGAGAGGGACAGAGTGGGAGAGAGGGACGGAGCGGGAGAGGGACAGAGCGGGAGAGAGAGACAGAGCGGGAGAGAGGGACGGAGCAGGAGAGAGGGACAGAGCGGGAGAGAGGGACAGAGCGGGAGAGAGGGACAGAGCGGGAGAGAGGGACGGAGCAGGAGAGAGGGACGGAGCGGGAGAGAGGGACGGAGCGGGAGAGAGGGACGGAGCGGGAGAGAGGGACGGAGCGGGAGAGAGGGACGGAGCAGGAGAGAGGGACGGAGCGGGAGAGAGGGACGGAGCGGGAGAGAGGGACGGAGCGGGAGAGAGGGACGGAGCGGGAGAGAGGGACGGAGCGGGAGAGAGAGACAGAGCGGGAGAGAGGGACAGGGCGAGAGAGAGGGACGGAGCGGGAGAGAGGGACGGAGCGGGAGAGAGGGACGGAGCGGGAGAGAGGGACGGAGCGGGAGAGAGGGACGGAGCGGGAGAGAGGGACGGAGCGGGAGAGAGGGACGGAGCGGGAGAGAGGGACGGAGCGGGAGAGAGGGACGGAGCGGGAGAGAGGGACGGAGTGGGAGAGAGGGACGGAGTGGGAGAGAGAGACAGAGCTAGAGAGAGAGACAGAGGGGGAGAGAGGGACTGAGCGGGAGAGAGGGACAGAGCGGGAGAGAGGGACAGAGCGGGAGAGAGGGACAGAGCGGGAGAGAGAGACAGAGCGGGAGAGAGAAACAGAGCGGGAGAGAGGGACAGAGGGGGAGAGAGGGACAGAGGGGGAGAGAGAGACAGAGGGGGAGAGAGAGACAGAGGGAGAGAGAGAGAGGGACAGAGCGGGAGAGAGAGACAGAGCGGGAGAGACAAACAGAGCGGGAGAGAGGGACAGAGGGGGAGAGAGGGACAGAGGGGGAGAGAGAGACAGAGGGGGAGAGAGAGACAGAGGGGGAGAGAGAGAGGGACGGAGCAGGAGAGAGAGGGACAGAGCGGGAGAGAGGAACAGAGCGGGAGAGAGAGACAGAGCGGGAGAGAGAAACAGAGCGGGAGAGAGGGACAGAGGGGGAGAGAGGGACAGAGGGGGAGAGAGAGACAGAGGGGGAGAGAGAGACAGAGGGGGAGAGAGAGAGGGACGGAGCAGGAGAGAGAGGGACAGAGCGGGAGAGAGGGACGGAGCGGGAGAGAGGGACGGAGCGGGAGAGAGGGACGGAGCGGGAGAGAGGGACGGAGCGGGAGAGAGGGACGGAGCGGGAGAGGGACAGAGCAGGGGAGAGAGGGACGGAGCGGGAGAGAGGGACAGAGCGGGAGAGGGACAGAGCGGGAGAGGGACAGAGCAGGGGAGAGGGACAGAGCAGGAGAGAGGGACAGGGCGAGAGAGAGTGACGGAGCGGGAGAGAGAGGGACAGAGCAGGAGAGAGGAACAGAGCGGGAGAGAGGGACGGAGCAGGAGAGAGAGGGACAGAGCGGGAGAGAGACAAGCGGGAGAGAGTCACAGGGCGGGAGAGAGACACAGGGCGGGAGAGAGACACAGGGCGGGAGAGAGACACAGGGCGGGAGAGAGACACAGGGCGGGAGAGAGACACAGGGCGGGAGAGAGACACAGAGCGGGAGAGAGGGACGGAGTGGGAGAGAGGGACGGAGCGGGAGAGAGGGACAGAGCGGGAGAGAGGGACAGAGCGGGAGAGGGACAGAGCGGGAGAGAGAGACAGAGCGGGAGAGAGGGACGGAGTGGGAGAGAGGGACGGAGCGGGAGAGAGGGACGGAGCGGGAGAGAGGGACAGAGCGGGAGAGAGGGACAGAGCGGGAGAGAGGGACAGAGCGGGAGAGAGGGACAGAGCGGGAGAGAGGGACAGAGGGGGAGAGAGACACAGGGCAGGAGAGATGGACGGAGCGGGAGAGAGGGACGGAGCGGGAGAGAGGGACAGAGCGGGAGAGAGGGACAGAGCGGGAGAGAGGGACGGAGCGGGAGAGAGGGACAGAGGGGGAGAGAGACACAGGGCAGGAGAGATGGACGGAGCGGGAGAGAGGGACGGAGCGGGAGAGAGGGACAGAGCGGGAGAGAGGGACAGAGCGGGACAGAGCGGGAGAGATGGACGGAGCGGGAGAGAGGGACAGAGCGGGAGAGAGGGACAGAGCGGGAGAGAGGGACAGAGCGGGACAGAGGGGGAGAGAGGGACGGAGCGGGAGAGAGGGACAGAGCGGGAGAGAGGGACAGAGCGGGAGAGAGGGACGGAGCGGGAGAGAGGGACAGAGGGGGAGAGAGGGACGGAGCGGGAGAGAGGGACAGAGCGGGAGAGAGGGACAGAGCGGGAGAGAGGGACGGAGCGGGAGAGAGGGACAGAGCGGGAGAGAGAGACAGAGCGGGAGAGAGGGACGGAGTGGGAGAGAGGGACGGAGCGGGAGAGAAGGACGGAGCGGGAGAGAGGGACAGAGCGGGAGAGAGGGACGGAGCGGGAGAGGGACGGAGCGGGAGAGAGGGACAGAGCGGGAGAGAGGGACAGAGCGGGAGAGAGGGACAGAGCGGGAGAGAGGGACAGAGCGGGAGAGAGGGACAGAGCGGGAGAGAGGGACGGAGCGGGAGAGAGAGACAGAGCGGGAGAGAGGGACGGAGCGGGAGAGAGGGACGGAGCGGGAGAGAGGGACAGAGCGGGAGAGAGGGACAGAGGGGGAGAGAGGGACAGAGCGGGAGAGAGAGACAGAGCGGGAGAGAGGGACGGAGCGGGAGAGAGGGACGGAGCGGGAGAGAGGGACAGAGCGGGAGAGAGGGACAGAGCGGGAGAGAGGGACAGAGCGGGAGAGAGGGACAGAGGGGGAGAGAGACACAGGGCAGGAGAGATGGACGGAGCGGGAGAGAGGGACGGAGCGGGAGAGAGGGACAGAGCGGGAGAGAGGGACAGAGCGGGAGAGAGGGACGGAGTGGGAGAGAGGGACGGAGCGGGAGAGAGGGACAGAGCGGGAGAGAGGGACGGAGCGGGAGAGAGGGACGGAGCGGGAGAGAGGGACGGAGCGGGAGAGAGGGACAGAGCGGGAGAGAGGGACAGAGCGGGAGAGAGGGACAGAGCGGGAGAGAGGGACAGAGCGGGAGAGAGGGACAGAGCGGGAGAGAGGGACAGAGCGGGAGAGGGGGACGGAGCGGGAGAGGGGGACGGAGCGGGAGAGGGGGACGGAGCGGGAGAGGGGGACGGAGCGGGAGAGGGGGACGGAGCGGGAGAGGGACAGAGCGGGAGAGAGGGACGGAGCGGGAGAGAGGGACGGAGCGGGAGAGCGGGAGAGGGACTGAGCGGGAGAGAGGGACGGAGCGGGAGAGAGGGACAGAGCGGGGGAGAGGGACGGAGCGGGAGAGAGGGACAGAGCGGGAGAGAGGGACGGAGCGGGAGAGAGGGACGGAGCGGGAGAGAGGGATGGAGCGGGAGAGAGGGACAGAGCGGGAGAGAGGGACAGAGCGGGAGAGAGGGACAGAGCGGGAGAGAGGCTGTGCGAGGGAGAGAGACTGAACGCGAGATAGACGGAAGGGGAGAGAGACAGAAGGGGAGTGGGACAGCGGCACGGTTGCACAATGGTTAGCACTGTTGCTTCACAGCTCCAGGGTCCCAGGTTCGATTCCCGGCTTGGGTCACTGTCTGTGCAGAGTCTGCACGTTCTCTCCTGTGTCTGCGTGGGTTTCCTCCGGGTGCTCCGGTTCCCTCCCACAGTCCAAAAATGTGCAGGTTCGGTGGATTGGCCGTGATAAATTGCCCCTTTGGTGACCAAAGATGGGGTAACGAGGGTAAGCCGATATTCTCCACATTACTCCAGGGGTTGGCTCACCGACCCCCGGTACAACTGAAGCAACGTATTCAACCCCCTCGCAACAGACAATGGGTTTTCCTGAATCATGTGTCAGCCAGGCCCCTCTGGACGTGACAGAGAGAATCGATCCCAACGCACCAAAGATTCTGGAGCCGTCGACGCCGGTGGCTCTGTCACAGCGATGTGGACGGGGATCCGGTATTCCAGCACGGAGGTAAGAGTCAGTTGGCGAAAGAGCTAACAAGGTTCAACTGGTAATCTTTGTTAAATAATTAACGTACGGGATGTGGGGGTCACTGGCCGGGCCCAGTATTTATCCCCCTCCCTAATTGCCCCTCGAGGAGGTGGGGGGGGGGGGGTGAGCCGTCATCTTCAACCCGCTGTGTGGTGTAGGTACACCCACCGTGCTGTCAGGGAGGGAGTCCCGGGATTCTGACCCCGGCCGCAGTGAAGGAACGGCCGATGTATTCCCGCGTCGGGATGGCGAGCGGCTCGGAGGGGGGGAACTTGCAGGTGGGGGGGTGTTCCCCGTGTGTCTGCTGCCCCCCCATCGTCCTTCTAGACGGTAGAGGTGGCGGGTTTGGAAGGTGCTGTCGAAGGCGAGTGGCCGCGGTGCGTCTTGTAGACGGTGCACACGGCTGTCGCTGTGCGTCGGGGGGGGGGGGGGGGGGGGGGGGGGGGGGCGGGGGGGGGGGGGTTTGGAGGGAGTGAATGATGGCGGACGGAGGAGCGATCGTTATTCCAACACTGGATATGGGAAGTGGGGAGTACGTCTCTTTTCCCAATGCAAACACAGGCCAGGCACTGGCCCCAGCAGTTCTAGTTAATCTCATCAACGTGTTCCTCACCACAGATAGTTCACACCTTTCAAAATGGGGACGAACCAATTCCTATTTTATCACCCAGCAGAGCTCACTCACAGACACGTATCACCCAGCAGAGCTCACTCACAGACATGTATCTCCCAGCAGAGCTCACTCACAGACACGTATCTCCCAGCAGAGTTCACTCACAG
>NC_092732.1:35300250-35307750 GCF_047496885.1 Scyliorhinus torazame | reverse complement strand
GAGGAGTGAGTGTGTGAGAGAGAGGAGTGTGTGTGTGAGAGAGAGGTGTGTGCGTGTGTGTGAGAGAGAGGAGTGTGTGAGAGAGAGAGAGAGAGAGAGAGGAGTGTGTGTGAGAGAGAGAGGAGTGTGTGAGAGAGAGAGGAGTGTGTGTGTGAGAAAGGAGTGTGTGTGAGAGAGAGGAGTGTGTGTGAGAGAGAGAGGAGTGTGTGTGAAATAGAGAGGATGTGTGTGAGAGAGAGAGGAGTGTGTGTGAGAGGGAGGAGTGTGTGTGAGAGAGGCGTGTATGTGTGAGAGAGGAGTGTGTGTGAGAGAGAGAGAGGAGTGTGTGAGAGAGAGGAGTGTGTGAGAGAGAGAGAGAGGAGTGTGAGGGAGGAGTGTGTGTGAGAGAGAGAGGAGTGTGTGTGAGAGAGGAGTGTGTGTGAGAGAGAGAGGAGTGTGAGGGAGGAGTGTGTGTGAGAGAGAGAGGAGTGTGTGTGAGAGAGGAGTGTGTGTGAGAGAGAGGGAGGAGTGTGTGTGAGAGAGGAGTGTGTGTGTGAGAGAGGAGTGTGTGTGAGAGAGAGAGAGGAGTGTGTGTGAGAGAGAGAGAGGAGTGTGAGGGAGGAGTGTGTGTGAGAGAGGAGTGTGTGTGTGAGAGAGGAGTGTGAGAGAGAGAGAGAGAGGAGTGTGTGTGAGAGAGAGGAGTGTGTGAGAGAGAGGAGTGTGTGTGAGAGAGAGCGGAGTGTGAGAGAGAGGAGTGTGTGAGAGAGAAGAGTGTGTGAGAGAGAGAGAGGAGTGTGTGTGAGAGAGAAGAATGTGTGTGTGAGAGAGAAGAATGTGTGTGTGAGAGAGAGGAGTGTGTGAGAGAGAGGAGTGTGTGAGAGAGAGAGGAGTGTGTGTGAGAGAGAGGAGTGTGTGTGTGAGAGAGAGAGAGGAGTGTGTGTGAGAGAGAGAGTGTGAGAGAGAGGAGTGTGTGTGAGAGAGAGGAGTGTGTGTGAGAGAGAGGAGTGTGTGTGAGAGAGAGGAGTGTGTGTGAGAGAGAGGAGTGTGTGAGAGAGAGGAGTGTGTGTGAGAGAGAGGAGAGTGTGTGAGAGAGAGAGGAGTGTGTGTGAGAGAGAGGAGTGTGTGTGTGAGAGAGGAGTGTGTGTGAGAGAGAGGAGTGTGTGTGAGAGAGAGGAGTGTGTGTGTGAGAGAGGAGTGTGTGTGAGATAGAGGAGTGTGTGTGCAAGAGAGGAGTGTGTGTGAGAGAGAGGAGTGTGTGTGTGAGAGGAGTGTGTGTGAGAGAGAGGAGTGTGTGTGAGAGAGGAGTGTGTGTGAGAGAGAGGAGAGTGTTTGAGAGAGAGAGGAGTGTGTGTGAGAGAGAGGAGTGTGTGTGTGAGAGAGAGGAGTGTGTGTGAGAGAGATGAGTGTGTGTGAGAAAGGAGTGTGTGCGAGAGAGGAGTGTGTGTGAGAGAGAGAGGACTGTGTGTGAGAGAGAGGAGTGTGTGCGAGAGAGGAGTGTGTGTGAGAGATAGGAGTGTGAGAGAGAGAGGAGTGTGTGAGAGAGCAGGAGTGTGTGTGAGAGAGAGAGGAGTGTGTGTGTGTGTGAGAGAGAGGAGTGTGTGTGAGAGAGGAGTGTGTGAGAGAGAGAGAGGAGTGTGTGTGAGAGGAGTGTGTGAGAGAGAGGAGTGTGTGTGAGAGAGGAGTGTGTGAGAGGAGTGTGTGTGTGATAGAGAGGAGTGTGTGAGAGAGAGTGTGTGTGAGAGAGAGGAGTGTGTGTGAGAGAGAGGAGTGTGTGTGTGTGAGAGAGAGGTGTGTGCGTGTGTGAGAGAGAGGTGTGTGCGTGTGTGTGAGAGAGAGGAGTGTGAGAGAGAGGAGTGTGTGTGCAAGAGAGGAGTGTGTGTGAGAGAGAGGAGTGTGTGTGTGAGAGGAGTGTGTGTGAGAGAGAGGAGTGTGTGTGAGAGAGGAGTGTGTGTGAGAGAGAGGAGAGTGTGTGAGAGAGAGAGGAGTGTGTGTGAGAGAGAGGAGTGTGTGTGTGAGAGAGAGGAGTGTGTGTGAGAGAGAGAGGAGTGTGTGTGAGAAAGGAGTGTGTGCGAGAGAGGAGTGTGTGTGAGAGAGAGAGGACTGTGTGTGAGAGAGAGGAGTGTGTGTGAGAGAGGAGTGTGTGTGAGAGAGGAGTGTGTGTGAGAGAGAGTGTGTGAGAGAGTGTGAGAGAGAGGAGTGTGTGTGAGAGATAGGAGTGTGAGAGAGAGAGGAGTGTGTGAGAGAGCAGGAGTGTGTGTGAGAGAGAGAGGAGTGTGTGTGTGTGAGAGAGAGGAGTGTGTGTGAGAGAGGAGTGTGTGAGAGAGAGAGAGGAGTGTGTGTGAGAGGAGTGTGTGAGAGAGAGGAGTGTGTGTGAGAGAGGAGTGTGTGAGAGGAGTGTGTGTGTGATAGAGAGGAGTGTGTGAGAGAGAGTGTGTGTGAGAGAGAGGAGTGTGTGTGAGAGAGAGGAGTGTGTGTGTGTGAGAGAGAGGTGTGTGCGTGTGTGAGAGAGAGGTGTGTGCGTGTGTGTGAGAGAGAGGAGTGTGAGAGAGAGAGAGAGAAAGAGAGAGGAGTGTGTGAGAGAGAGGAGTGTGTGTGAGAGAGGAGTGTGTGTGAGAGAGGAGTGTGTGTGTGAGAGAGAGGAGTGTGTGTGTGTGAGAGAGAGATGTGTCCGTGTGTGTGAGTGAGAGGACTGTGTGAGAGAGAGAGAGAGAGAGAGAGGAGTGTGTGTGAGAGAGAGAGGAGTGTGTGAGTGAGAGAGGAGTGTGTGTGATAGAAAGGAGTGTGTGTGAGAGAGAGGAGTGTGTGTGAGAGAGAGGAGTGTGTGTGAAATAGAGAGGATGTGTGTGAGAGAGAGAGGAGTGTGTGTGAGAGAGAGGAGTGTGTGTGTGTGAGAGAGAGGTGTGTGCGTGTGTGAGAGAGAGGTGTGTGCGTGTGTGTGAGAGAGAGGAGTGTGAGAGAGAGAGAGAGAAAGAGAGAGGAGTGTGTGAGAGAGAGGAGTGTGTGTGAGAGAGGAGTGTGTGTGAGAGAGGAGTGTGTGTGTGAGAGAGAGGAGTGTGTGTGTGTGAGAGAGAGATGTGTCCGTGTGTGTGAGTGAGAGGACTGTGTGAGAGAGAGAGAGAGAGAGAGAGGAGTGTGTGTGAGAGAGAGAGGAGTGTGTGAGTGAGAGAGGAGTGTGTGTGATAGAAAGGAGTGTGTGTGAGAGAGAGGAGTGTGTGTGAGAGAGAGGAGTGTGTGTGAAATAGAGAGGATGTGTGTGAGAGAGAGAGGAGTGTGTGTGAGAGAGAGGAGTGTGTGTGAGAGGGAGGAGTGTGTGTGAGAGAGGCGTGTATGTGTGAGAGAGGAGTGTGTGTGAGAGAGAGAGAGGAGTGTGTGTGAGAGAGAGAGAGGAGTGTGAGGGAGGAGTGTGTGTGAGAGAGGAGTGTGTGTGAGAGAGAAGAGTGTGTGAGAGAGAAGAGTGTGTGAGAGAGGAGTGTGTGTGAGAGAGAGAGGAGTGTGAGGGAGGAGTGTGTGTGAGAGAGAGAGGAGTGTGTGTGAGAGAGGAGTGTGTGTGAGAGAGAGGGAGGAGTGTGTGTGAGAGAGGAGTGTGTGTGTGAGAGAGGAGTGTGTGTGAGAGAGAGAGAGGAGTGTGTGTGAGAGAGAGAGAGAGGAGTGTGAGGGAGGAGTGTGTGTGAGAGAGGAGTGTGTGTGTGAGAGAGGAGTGTGAGAGAGAGAGAGAGAGGAGTGTGTGTGAGAGAGAGGAGTGTGTGAGAGAGAGGAGTGTGTGTGAGAGAGAGCGGAGTGTGAGAGAGAGGAGTGTGTGAGAGAGAAGAGTGTGTGAGAGAGAGAGAGGAGTGTGTGTGAGAGAGAAGAATGTGTGTGTGAGAGAGAAGAATGTGTGTGTGAGAGAGAGGAGTGTGTGAGAGAGAGAGGAGTGTGTGTGAGAGAGAGGAGTGTGTGTGAGAGAGAGAGAGAGGAGTGTGTGTGAGAGAGAGAGTGTGAGAGAGAGGAGTGTGTGTGAGAGAGAGGAGTGTGTGTGAGAGAGAGGAGTGTGTGTGAGAGAGAGGAGAGTGTGTGAGAGAGAGGAGTGTGTGTGAGAGAGAGAGGAGTGTGTGTGAGAGAGAGGAGTGTGTGAGAGAGAGGAGTGTGTGTGAGAGAGAGGAGAGTGTGTGAGAGAGAGAGGAGTGTGTGTGAGAGAGAGGAGTGTGTGTGTGAGAGAGGAGTGTGTGTGAGAGAGAGGAGTGTGTGTGAGAGAGAGGAGTGTGTGTGTGAGAGAGGAGTGTGTGTGAGAGAGAGGAGTGTGTGTGCAAGAGAGGAGTGTGTGTGAGAGAGAGGAGTGTGTGTGTGAGAGGAGTGTGTGTGAGAGAGAGGAGTGTGTGTGAGAGAGGAGTGTGTGTGAGAGAGAGGAGAGTGTGTGAGAGAGAGAGGAGTGTGTGTGAGAGAGAGGAGTGTGTGTGTGAGAGAGAGGAGTGTGTGTGAGAGAGATGAGTGTGTGTGAGAAAGGAGTGTGTGCGAGAGAGGAGTGTGTGTGAGAGAGAGAGGACTGTGTGTGAGAGAGAGGAGTGTGTGTGAGAGAGGAGTGTGTGTGAGAGATAGGAGTGTGAGAGAGAGAGGAGTGTGTGAGAGAGCAGGAGTGTGTGTGAGAGAGAGAGGAGTGTGTGTGTGTGAGAGAGAGGAGTGTGTGTGAGAGAGGAGTGTGTGAGAGAGAGAGAGGAGTGTGTGTGAGAGGAGTGTGTGAGAGAGAGGAGTGTGTGTGAGAGAGGAGTGTGTGAGAGGAGTGTGTGTGTGATAGAGAGGAGTGTGTGAGAGAGAGTGTGTGTGAGAGAGAGGAGTGTGTGTGAGAGAGAGGAGTGTGTGTGTGTGAGAGAGAGGTGTGTGCGTGTGTGAGAGAGAGGTGTGTGCGTGTGTGTGAGAGAGAGGAGTGTGAGAGAGAGGAGTGTGTGTGCAAGAGAGGAGTGTGTGTGAGAGAGAGGAGTGTGTGTGTGAGAGGAGTGTGTGTGAGAGAGAGGAGTGTGTGTGAGAGAGGAGTGTGTGTGAGAGAGAGGAGAGTGTGTGAGAGAGAGAGGAGTGTGTGTGAGAGAGAGGAGTGTGTGTGTGAGAGAGAGGAGTGTGTGTGAGAGAGAGAGGAGTGTGTGTGAGAAAGGAGTGTGTGCGAGAGAGGAGTGTGTGTGAGAGAGAGAGGACTGTGTGTGAGAGAGAGGAGTGTGTGTGAGAGAGGAGTGTGTGTGAGAGAGAGTGTGTGAGAGAGTGTGAGAGAGAGGAGTGTGTGTGAGAGATAGGAGTGTGAGAGAGAGAGGAGTGTGTGAGAGAGCAGGAGTGTGTGTGAGAGAGAGAGGAGTGTGTGTGTGTGAGAGAGAGGAGTGTGTGTGAGAGAGGAGTGTGTGAGAGAGAGAGAGGAGTGTGTGTGAGAGGAGTGTGTGAGAGAGAGGAGTGTGTGTGAGAGAGGAGTGTGTGAGAGGAGTGTGTGTGTGATAGAGAGGAGTGTGTGAGAGAGAGTGTGTGTGAGAGAGAGGAGTGTGTGTGAGAGAGAGGAGTGTGTGTGTGTGAGAGAGAGGTGTGTGCGTGTGTGAGAGAGAGGTGTGTGCGTGTGTGTGAGAGAGAGGAGTGTGAGAGAGAGAGAGAGAAAGAGAGAGGAGTGTGTGAGAGAGAGGAGTGTGTGTGAGAGAGGAGTGTGTGTGAGAGAGGAGTGTGTGTGTGAGAGAGAGGAGTGTGTGTGTGTGAGAGAGAGATGTGTCCGTGTGTGTGAGTGAGAGGACTGTGTGAGAGAGAGAGAGAGAGAGAGAGGAGTGTGTGTGAGAGAGAGAGGAGTGTGTGAGTGAGAGAGGAGTGTGTGTGATAGAAAGGAGTGTGTGTGAGAGAGAGGAGTGTGTGTGAGAGAGAGGAGTGTGTGTGAAATAGAGAGGATGTGTGTGTGAGAGAGAGGAGTGTGTGTGAGAGAGAGGAGTGTGTGTGAGAGGGAGGAGTGTGTGTGAGAGAGGCGTGTATGTGTGAGAGAGGAGTGTGTGTGAGAGAGAGAGAGGAGTGTGTGTGTGAGAGAGAGAGGAGTGTGAGGGAGGAGTGTGTGTGAGAGAGGAGTGTGTGTGAGAGAGAAGAGTGTGTGAGAGAGAAGAGTGTGTGAGAGAGGAGTGTGTGTGAGAGAGAAGAATGTGTGTGTGAGAGAGAGGTGTGTGAGAGAGAGAGGAGTGTGTGTGTGAGAGAGAGGAGTGTGTGAGAGAGAGAGTGTGAGAGAGAGGAGTGTGTGTGAGAGAGAGGAGTGTGTGTGAGAGAGAGAGGAGTGTGTGTGAGAGAGAGGAGTGTGTGAGAGAGAGCAGTGTGTGAGAGAGAGCAGTGTGTGAGAGAGAGCAGTGTGTGAGAGAGAGCAGTGTGTGAGAGAGAGCAGTGTGTGTGTGAGAGAGAGAGGAGTATGTGTGAGAGAGAGAGGAGTGTGTGTGAGAGAGAGGAGTGTGTGTGAGAGAGAGGAGTGTGTGTGAGAGAGAGAGTATGTGTGTGAGAGAGAGAGGATGTGTGTGAGAGAGAGAGGAGTGTGTGTGAGAGAGAGGAGTGTGTGTGTGAGAGAGGAGTGTGTGTGAGAGAGAGGAGTGTGTGTGTGAGAGAGGAGTGTGTGTGAGAGAGAGGAGTGTGTGTGCGAGAGAGGAGTGTGTGTGAGAGAGAGGAGTGTGTGTGAGAGGAGTGTGTGTGAGAGAGGAGTGTGTGTGAGAGAGAGGAGTGTGTGTGAGAGAGAGGAGTGTGTGTGAGAGAGGAGTGTGTGTGAGAGAGAGGATGTGTGTGAGAGAGAGAGGAGTGTGTGTGAGAGAGAGGAGTGTGTGTGTGAGAGAGAGGAGTGTGTGAGAGAGAGGAGTGTGTGAGAGAGAGGAGTGTGTGTGAGAGAGAGGAGTGTGTGTGAGAGAGAGTGTGTGAGAGAGAGGAGTGTGCGTGAGAGAGGAATGTGTGTGAGAGAGAGGAGTGTGTGAGAGAGAGGAGTGTGTGAGAGAGGTGTGTGTATGAGAGAGAGGAGTGTGTGTGAGAGAGAGAGGATGTGTGTGTGAGAGAGAGAGAGGAGTGTGTGAGAGAGAGAGAGAGAGGACTGTGTGAGAGAGTGTGAGAGAGAGAGAGAGGAGTGTGTGAGAGAGAGAGGAGTGTGAGAGAGAGAGGAGTGTGAGAGAGAGAGAGGAGTGTGTGTGAGAGAGAGGAGTGTGTGTGTGTGTGAGAGAGAGGAGCGTGTGTGAGAGAGAGAGGAGTGTGTGTGTGAGAGAGGAGTGTGTGCGTGTGTGAGAGAGAGGAGTGTGTGTGAGAGAGAGAGCAGTGTTTGTGAGAGAGAGGAGTGTGTGCGAGAGAGAGGAGTGTGTGCGTGTGTGAGAGAGAGGAGCGTGTGTGAGAGAGAGAGGAGTGTGTGTGTGAGAGAGGAGTGTGTGTGTGAGAGGAGTGTGTGTGTGAGAGAGGAGTGTGTGAGAGAGAGAGGAGTGTGTGAGAGAGAGAGGAGTGTGCGAGAGAGAGAGGAGTGTGAGAGAGAGAGTGTGTGTGTGAGAGGAGTGTGTGTGAGAGAGGAGTGTGTGAGAGAGAGCAGTG
>NC_092732.1:35296762-35300150 GCF_047496885.1 Scyliorhinus torazame | reverse complement strand
AGGGGAAGGGGGAGAGGGTTAGAGGGGAAGGGAGCGAGGGTTATAGGGGAAGGGTGCGAGGGTTATAGGGGAAGGGTGTGAGGGTTATAGGGGAAGGGTGTGATGGTTATAGGGGAAGGGTGCGAGGGTTATAGGGGAAGGGTGAGAGGGTTATAGGGGACGGATGTGAGGGTTATAGGGGAAGGGAGCGAGGGTTATAGGGGAAGGGAGCGAGGGTTATAGGGGAAGGGTGCGAGTTTATAGGGGAAGGGTGAGAGGGTTATAGGGGAAGGGGGAGAGGGTTATAGGGGAAGGGAGCGAGGGTTATAGGGGAAGGGTGCGAGGGTTATAGGGAAGGGTGTGAGGGTTATAGGGGAAGGTGTGATGGTTATAGGGGAAGGGAGCGAGGGTTATAGGGGAAGGGTGTGAGGGTGATAGGGGAAGGGTGTGAGGGTTATGAGGGGAAGGGTGTGAGGATTATAGGGGAAGGGAGTGAGGGTTATCGGGGAAGGGAGCGAGGGTTATAGGGGAAGGGTGTGAGGGTTATAGGGGAAGGGTGTGAGGGTTATAGGGGAAGGGTGTGAGGATTATAGGGGAAGAGAGTGAGGGTTATAGGGGAAGGGAGCGAGGGTTATAGGGGAAGGGTGTGAGGGTTATAGGGAAGGGTGTGAGGGTTATAGGGGAAGGGTGCGAGGGTGATAGGGGAAGGGTGTGAGGGTTATAGGGGAAGGGTGGTGAGGATTATAGGGGAAGGGAGTGAGGGTTATAGGGAAGGAGCGAGGGTTATAGGGGAAGGGTGTGAGGGTTATAGGGAAAGGGTGTGAGGGTTTTAGGGGAAGGGTGTGAGGATTATAGGGGAAGGGAGTGAGGGTTATAGGGGAAGGGTGTGAGGGTTTTAGGGGAAGGGTGTGCGGATTATAGGGGAAGGGAGTGAGGGTTATAGGGGAAGGGTGTGAGGGTTATAGGGGAAGGGTGTGAGGGTGAAAGGGAATGGTGTGAGGGTTATAGGGGAATGGTGTGAGGATTATAGGGGAAGGGAGTGAGGGTTATAGGGGAAGGGAGCGAGTGTTATAGGGGAAGGGTGTGAGGATTATAGGGGAAGGGAGCGAGGGTTATAGGGGAAGGGTGTGAGGGTTATAGGGGGGAAGGGTGTGAGGATTATAGGGGAAGGGAGTGAGGGTTATAGGGGAAGGGAGCGAGTGTTATAGGGGAAGGGTGTGAGGATTATAGGGGAAGGGAGCGAGGGTTATAGGGGAAGGGCTGTGAGGGTTATAGGGTTGTAGTGGGGAAAATGGTGGGAGTGATGCTTCTGTGGTCAAATAGCCATCACCATCCCACCCCTTCCCAGAGGAATAGAAGGAAAAGGGTTTGTCCAAATATATTACCTCTTTGAACAGGGGGTTTGTGGGTGGGAGAGGGGGGGTTTGACCCAGCTCGAGGTGGCCAAACAGACGCACACGCACACACATGTACACGCGCAAACACGCACACGTACTTGCACATGGGTATTTTATCCAACACACATTAATTCGACTCCGTGCGCCCCCCCCCCCCCCCAACCCACCCCCCCCGCCCGCCACACTAATCACGGCCCTCCAACCCAGACTGGAGGGCCATTCACTGCCCCTCATTCTACCCCCCATTCAATCAGATCAGTATCTTAACCCCCCCCCCCCCCCCCACACCCCAGCCAAGGTCCACCCCTCCCCATCTCCCACCCGCACGGCCGCACAATCCCCCCCCCCCCCCACTCCTTGGTTGGCGCCCGTGGCCCTTTTTTTGACCTTGTGGGGGATCGGGTGACCCCCGGCGCGGGGCGGACTGGCTCGGGGCGGGGGCGGGGGTGACGACTGACGCCCCAGGACCGGCCGAGCCACACAGAGCGCCCGGGCGGTCCGCTCGTCCCGGCTGGGGAAGGGGGTCGGAAAATACGATCCAGCCCCGCGACGCCCCCCAAGGTCGAACGGCCAGCGGAGCCACCAGCCCCGAGCACACAGCGTGAAGTTGACGCAGGACAGGTGCTGCGGCCTTGACGCGAGGGTTATCAAGAAGAAAGCGGGGTCGGGCGAGGAACAGATTGGGACAACAGCAGAGAGAGAGAGAGAGACAGAGAGAGAGAGAGACAGAGAGAGAGACAGAGAGAGAGAGACAGAGAGAGAGAGAGAGACAGAGAGAGAGACAGAGAGAGAGAGACAGAGAGAGAGAGAGACAGAGGAGAGAGAGACAGAGAGAGACACTGAGGGAGAGAGGGAGACAGAGAGACCGACAGAGAGAGAGAGAGAGAGAGAGAGTGAGAGACAGAGAGAGAGACAGAGAGAGACAGAGAAAGACACAGAGGGAGAGAGGGAGAGACAGAGAGACAGTGAGAGACAGAGAGACAGTGAGAGAGAGAGAGAGAGAGAGAGAGACAGAGAGAGACACAGAGGGAGAGAGGGTGAGAGGGAGACAGAGAGAGAGAGAGAGAGAGAGAGACACACAGAGGGAGAGAGTGAGAGACAGAGAGACAGAGAGAGAGACAGAGACACAGACAGAGAGCGAGAGAGAGAGACAGAGACAGAGAGAGAGACAGAGAGAGATAGAGAGAGAGAGAGAGAGAGAGAGACAGAGACAGAGACAGAGACAGAGAGAGAGAGAGACACAGAGAGAGAAAGAGAGAGAGAGAAATAGAGAGAGAGAGACAGAGACAGAGAGATAGAGACAGAGACAGAGAGATAGAGACAGAGAGAGAGAGATAGAGACAGAGAGAGAGACATTGACAGAGAGAGAAAGAGACAGAGAGAGAGACAGAGAGAGTGAGAACAGAGAGAGAGAGAGAGACAGAGAGAGAGAGAACAGAGCGAGAGAGAGACAGAGAGGGAGAGAGACAGAGAGGGAGAGAGAGAGAGGCAGAGAGAGAGACAGAGAGAGACAGAGCGAGAGAGTGAGACAGAGAGCGAGAGAGACAGAGAGACAGAGAGAGAGAGAACAGAGCGAGAGAGTGAGACAGAGAGAGAGTGACAGAGAGAGAGACAGACAGAGAGAGAGAGAGAGTGAGACAGAGACAGAGAGAGAGAGAGACAGAGCGAGGCAGAGAGAGAGAGACAGAGAGGCAGAGAGAGCGAGACAGAGATGGAGAGAAAGAAAGAGCGAGAGACAGGGACAGAACAAGAGAAGAGAGAGAGAGACAGAGAGAGAGAGTGAGACAGAGAGAGAGACAGAGAGAGAGAACAGAGCGAGAGAGAGACAGAGAGGGAGAGAGAGAGAGAGAGAGGCAGAGAGAGAGAGAGAGGCAGAGAGAGAGACAGAGAGAGACAGAGCGGGAGAGTGAGACAGAGAGAGAGAGAGACAGAGAGACAGAGAGAGAGAGAGAGACAGAGAGAGAGAGAGCGAGACAGAGACAGAGAGAGAGAGAGACAGAAAGGCAGAGAGA
>NC_092732.1:35149262-35291762 GCF_047496885.1 Scyliorhinus torazame | reverse complement strand
GAAACCTCCCTCCAGCCCCTACACCCCCTCCCTATCTTTGTAACCTCCTCCAGCCCCTACACCCCCTCCCTATCTCTGTAACCTCCTCCAGCCCCTTCACCCCCTCCCTATCCCTGAAACCTCCCTCCAGCCCCTACACCCCCTCCCTATCTTTGTAACCTCCTCCAGCCCCTACACCCCCTCCCTATCTCTGTAACCTCCTCCAGCCCGCTACACCCCCTTCCTATCTCTGTAACCTCCTCCAGCCCCTGCACCCCCTCCCTATCTCTGTAACCTCCTCCGGCCCCTACACCACCTCCCTATCTCTGTAACCTTCTCCAGCCCCTACACCCCCTCCCTATCTCTGTAACCTCCTCCAGCCCCTACACTCCCTCCCTATCTCTGTAACCTCCTCCAGCCCCCTATACCCCCTCTCTCTATCTCTGTAACCTCCTCCAGCCCCCTACACCCTCTCCCTATCTCAAACCCTCCTCCAGCCCCTACACCCCCCTCCCTATCTCTGTAACCTCCTCCAGCCCCTACACCTCCTTCCTATCTCTAACCTCCTCCAGCCCCTACACCCCCCTCCCTATCTCTGTAACCTCCTCCAGCCCCTACACCCCCTCCCTATCTCTGTAACCTCCTCCAGCTCCTACTCCCTCTCCCTATGTCTGTAACCTCCTCCAGCCCCTACTCCCCCCTATCTCTGTAACCTCCTCCAGCCCCTAGACCCCCTCCCTACTTCTGTAACGTCCTCCAGCCCCTGCAACCCCTCCTTTCTCTGTAACCTCCTCCAGCCCCTACACCCCCTCCCTATCTCTGTAACCTCCTCCAGTCCCGACACCCCCTCCCTATCTCTGTAACCTCCTCCAGCCCCTACACCCCATCCCTATCTCAGTAACCTCCTCCAGCCCCTACACCCCTCCCTATCTCTGTAACCTCCTCCAGCCCCCTACACCCCCCTCCCTATCTCTGTAACCTCCTCCAGCCCCCTACACACCCCCCCCCTCCCTATCTCTGTAACCTCCTCCAGCCCCTACACCCCCTCCCTATCACTGTAAGTCCTCCAGCCCCTACACCCCCCCCCTCTCTCTGTCACCTCCTCCAGCCTCTACACCCCCTCCCTATCTCTGTAAACTCCTCCAGCCCCTATACCCCCTCCCTATCTCTGTAACCTCCAGCCCCTACACCCCCTCCCTATCTCTGTAACCTCCAGCCCCCTACACCCCCTCCCTATCTCTGTAACCTCCTCCAGCCCCTACACCCCCTCCCTATCAGTGGAACCTCCTCCAGCCCCTACACCTCCTCCCTATCTCTGTAACCTCCTCCAGCCCCTACAACCCCTCCCTATCACTGTAACCTCCTCCAGCCCCTACACCCCCTCCCTATCTCTGTAACCTCCTCCAGCCCCTACACCCCCTCCTTATCTCTGTAACCTCCTCCAGCCCTACACCCCCTCCGTATCTCTGAAACCTCCCCCAGTCCCTACACCCCCTCCGTATCTCTGAAACCTCCCCCAGTCCCTACACCCCGTCCCTATCACTGTAAACTCCTCCAACCCCTACACCACCTCCCTATCTCTGTAACCTCCAGCCCCTACATCCCCTCACTATCTCTGTAACCTCCAGCCCCCTACAACCCCTCCCTATCTCTGTAAACTCCTCCAGCCAATACACCCCCTCCCTATCACTGTAACCTCCTCCAGCCCCTACACCCCCTCCCTATCTCTGTAACCTCCCCCAGCCCCGCCCCTCTCCCTATCTCGGTAACCTCCCCCAGCTCCTACACCGCCTCCCTATCTCTGTAACCTCCTCCAGCCCATACACCCCCTCCCTATCTCTGTAACCTCCTCCAGCCCCTACACCCCCTCCTATCTCTGTAACGTCCTCCAGCCCCTACACACCCTCCTATCTCTGTAACCTCCTCCGGCCCCTGCACCCCCTCCCTATCTCTGTAACCTCCTCCAGCCCCTACACCCCCTCACTATCTCTGTAACCTCCAGCCCCTACACCCCCTCTCTATCTCTGTAACCTCCAGCCCCTAAACCCCCCCCTATCTCTGTAACCTCCTCTAAACCCCTACACCCCCTCCCTATCTCTGTAACCACCTCCAGCCCCTACACCCCCTCCCTATCTCTGTAACCTCCTCCAGCCCCCACACACCCTCCCTATCTCTGTAACCCCCTCCAGCCCCTACACCCTCTCCCTATCTCTGTAACCTCCTTCAGCCCCTACAACCTCCCCCTCTCTGTAACCTCCTCCAGCCCCTACAGCCCCTCCATATCTCTGTAACCTCCTCCAGCCCCGACACCCCCCTCCCTATCTCTGTAACCTCCTCCAGACCCTACACCCCCTCCCTATCTCTGTAACCTCCTCCAGCCCCTACATCCCCTCCCTATTTCTGTAACCTCCTACAGCCCATACACCCTCCTATATTTGTAACCACCTCCAGCACCTACATCCCCTCCCCATCTCTCTAACCTCTTCCAGCCCCTACACCCCCTCCCTATCTCTGTAACCTCCTCCAGCCCCTACATCCCATCCCTATCCCTGTAACCTCCTCCAGCCCCTACACCCCCTCCCTATCTCTGTAACCTCCTCCAGCCCCTACACCGCCTCCCTATCTCTGTAACCACCTCCAGCCCCTACATCCCCTCCCCATCTCTATAACCTCCTCCAGCCCCTACACCCCCTCCCTCTCTCTGTAACCTCCTCCAGCCCCTACACCCCCTCCCTATCTCTGTAACCTCCTCCAGCCCCTACACCCCCTCGCTATCTCTGTAACCTCCAGCCCCCTACACCCCCTCCCTATCTCTGTAACCTCCTCCAGCCCCTACACCCTCCTTATCTCTGTAACCTCCTCCAGCCCCTACATCCCCTCCGTATCTCTGAAACCTCCCCCAGTCCCTACACCCCCTCCCTATCTCTGTAACCTCCTCCAGCCCCAACACCCCCTCCCCATCTCTGTAACCTCCTCCAGCCCCGACCCCCCCCTCCCTATCTCTGTAACCTCCTCCAGCCCCTACACCCCCTCCCTATCTCTGTAACCTCCTCTAGCCCCTGCATTCACCTCGCTCTCTCTGTAACCTCCTACACCCCCTCCCTATCTCTGTAACCTCCTCCAGCCCCTACACCCCCTCCCTATCTCTGTAACCTCCTCCAGCCTCTACTCCCCCTCCCTATCTCTGTAACCTGCTCCAGCCCCTTCACTCCCTCCCTATCTCTGTTACCTCCTCCAGCCCCTACACCCCCTCCCTATCCCTGTACCCTCCTCCAGCCCCTACACCCCCTCCCTATCTCTGTCACCTCCTCCAGCACCGACACCCGCTCCCTATCTCTGTAACCTCCCTCCAGCCCCTACACCCCCTCCCTATCTCTGTAACCTCCTCCAGCCACTACACCCCCTGCCTATCTCTGTAACCTCCTCCAGCCCCATACACCCCCTCCCTATCTCTGTAACCTCCTCCAGCCCCTACACCCCCTCCCTATCTCTGTAACCTCCTCCAGCCCCTACACTCCCTCCGTATTTCTGAAACCTCCTCCAGCCCCTACACCCCCTCCTTACTTCTGTAACCTCCTCCAGCCCCTACACCCCGTCCCTATCTCTGTCAACTCCTCCAGCCCCTACACCGCCTCCCTATCTCTGTAACCTCCTCCAGCCCCTACACCGCCTCCCTATCTCTGTAACCACCTCCAGCCCCTACATCCCCTCCCCATCTCTATAACCTCCTCCAGCCCCTACACCCCCTCCCTCTCTCTGTAACCTCCTCCAGCCCCTACACCCCCTCCCTGTCTCTGTAACCTCCTCCAGCCCCTACACCCCCTCGCTATCTCTGTAACCTCCAGCCCCCTACACCCCTTCCCTATCTCTGTAACCTCCTCCAGCCCCTACACCCTCCTTATCTCTGTAACCTCCTCCAGCCCCTACACCCCCTCCGTATCTCTGAAACCTCCCCCAGTCCCTACACCCCCTCCCTATCTCTGTAACCTCCTCCAGCCCCAACACCCCCTCCCCATCTCTGTAACCTCCTCCAGCCCCGACCCCCCCTCCCTATCTCTGTAACCTCCTACAGCCTCTAAAACCCCTCCCTATCTCTGTAACCTCCTCCAGCCCTGCATTCACCTCGCTCTCTCTGTAACCTCCTACACCCCCTCCCTATCTCTGTAACCTCCTCCAGCCCCTACACCCCCTCCCTATCTCTGTAACCTGCTCTAGCCCCTACACTCCCTCCCTATCTCTGTAACCTCCTCCAGCCCCTACACCCCCTCCCTATCCCTGTACCCTCCTCCAGCCCCTACACCCCCTCCCTATCTCTGTCACCTCCTCCAGCCCCGACACCCGCTCCCTATCTCTGTAACCTCCCTCCAGCCCCTACACCCCCTCCCTATCTCTGTAACCTCCTCCAGCCACTACACCCCCTGCCTATCTCTGTAACCTCCTCCAGCCCCATCCACCCCCTCCCTATCTCTGTAACCTCCTCCAGCCCCTACACCCCCTCCCTATCTCTGTAACCTCCTCCAGCCCCTACACCCCCTCCCTATCTCTGTAAACTCCTCCAGCCCCTACACCCCCTCCCTATCTCTGTAACCTCCTCCAGCCCCTACACCCCCTCCCTATCTCTGTAACCTCCTCCAGCCCCGACACCCCCTCCCTATCTCTGTAACCTCCTCCAGCCCCAACACCCCCTCCCCATCTCTGTAACCTCCTCCAGCCCCGACCCCCCCTCCCTATCTCTGTAACCTCCTACAGCCTCTAAAACCCCTCCCTATCTCTGTAACCTCCTCCAGCCCTGCATTCACCTCGCTCTCTCTGTAACCTCCTACACCCCCTCCCTATCTCTGTAACCTCCTCCAGCCCCTACACCCCCTCCCTATCTCTGTAACCTGCTCTAGCCCCTACACTCCCTCCCTATCTCTGTAACCTCCTCCAGCCCCTACACCCCCTCCCTATCCCTGTACCCTCCTCCAGCCCCTACACCCCCTCCCTATCTCTGTCACCTCCTCCAGCCCCGACACCCGCTCCCTATCTCTGTAACCTCCCTCCAGCCCCTACACCCCCTCCCTATCTCTGTAACCTCCTCCAGCCACTACACCCCCTGCCTATCTCTGTAACCTCCTCCAGCCCCATCCACCCCCTCCCTATCTCTGTAACCTCCTCCAGCCCCTACACCCCCTCCCTATCTCTGTAAACTCCTCCAGCCCCTACACCCCCTCCCTATCTCTGTAACCTCCTCCAGCCCCTACACCCCCTCCCTATCTCTGTAACCTCCTCCAGCCCCGACACCCCCTCCCTATCTCTGTAACCTCCTCCAGCCCCAACACCCCCTCCCTATCTCTGTAACCTCCTCCAGCCCCTACACCCCCTCCCTATCTCTGTAACCTCCTCCAGCCCCTACACCCCCTCCGTATTTCTGAAACCTCCTCCAGCCCCTACACCCCCTCCCTACTTCTGTAACCTCCTCCAGCCCCTACACCCCGTCCCTATCTCTGTAAACTCCTCCAGCCCCTACACCCCCTCCGTATCTCTGAAACCTCCCCCAGTCCCTACACCCCCTCCCTATCTCTGTAACCTCCTCCAGCCCCTACTCCCCCTCCCCATCTCTGTAACCTCCTCCAGCCCCTACACCCCCTCCCTATCTCTGTAACCTCCTCCAGCCCCTACTCCCCCTCCCTATCTCTGTAACCTCCTCCAGCCCCCTACACCCCGTCCCCATCTCTGTAAACTCCTCCAGCCCCTATACCCCCTCCCTATCTCTGTAACCTCCAGCCCCTACACCCCCTCCCTATCTCTGTAACATCCAGCCCCTACACCCCCTCCCTATCTCTGTAACCTCCTCCAGCCCCCTACGCCCCCTCCCTATCTCTGTAACCTCCTCCAGCCCCTACACCCCCTCCCTATCACTGTAACCTCCTCCAGCCCCTACACCCCCTCCCTATCGCTGTAACCTCCTTCAGCCCCTGCACCCCCTCCCTATCTCTGAAACCTCCTCCAGCCCCTACACCCCCCTCCCTATCTCTGTAACCGCCCCCAGCCCCGCCCCTCTCCCTATCTCTGTAACCTCCTCCAGCTCCTACACGCCTCCCTATCTCTGTAACCTCCTCCAGCCCCTACAACCTCTCCCTATCTCTGTAATGTCCTCCAGCCCCTACACCCCCTCCCTATCTCTGTAACGTCCTCCAGCCCCTACACCCCCTCCCTATCTCTGTAACCTCCTCCAGCCCCTACACCCCCCTCCCTATCTCTGTAATCTCCCCCAGCCCCGCCCCTCTCCCTATCTCTGTAACCTCCTCCAGCCTCTACACCCCCTCCCTATCTCTGTAACCTCCTCCAGCTCCTACACCCCCTCCCTATCTCTGTAACCTCCTCCAGCCCCTACAACCCCTCCCTATCTCTGTAACCTCCTCCAGCTCCTACACCCCATCCCTATCTCTGTAACCTCCTCCAGTCCCTACACACCCTCCCTATCTCTGTAACCTCCTCCAGCCCCTACTCCCTCCCTCTCTCTGTAACCTCCTCCAGCCCCTACAGCCCCTCCCTATCTCTGTAACCTCCTCCAGCCCCGCCAACCCCCTCCCTATCTCTGTAACCTCCTCCAGCCACTACACCCGCTCCCTTTCTCTGTAACCTCCTCCAGCCCCTACACTCCCTCCACCCCCTCCATATCTCTGTAACCTCCTCCAGCCCCGCCAACCCCCTCCCTATCTCTGTAACCTCCTCCAGCCCCTACAACCCCTCCCTATCTCTGTAACCTCCTCCAGCCCCTACACCCCCTCCCTATCTCTGTAACGTCCTCCAGCCCCTACACCCCCTCCCTATCTCTGTAACCTCCTCCAGCCCCAACACCCCCCTCCCTATCTCTATAATCTCCTCCAGCCCCTACACCCTCCCTATCTCTGTAACCTCCTCCAGCCCCGACACCCCCTCCCTATCTCTGTAACCTCCTCCAGCCCCTACACCCCCCTCCCTATCTCTGTAACCTCCTCCAACCCCTACACCCCCCTCCTTATCTCTGTAACCTCCTCCAGCCCCAAACCCCGTCCCTATCTCTGTAACCTCCTCCAGCCACTACACCCCCTCCCTATCCCTGTAACCTCCTCCAGCCCCTACACCCCCTCCCTATCTCTGTAACCTCCTCCAGCCCCTACACCCCCTCCCTACCTCTGTAACCTCCTACAGCCCCTACATCCCCTCCCCATCTCTGTAGCCTCCTCCAGCCCCTACATCCTCCTTATCTCTGTAACCTCCTCAAGCCCCTACACCCCCTCCGTATCTCTGAAACCTCCCCCAGTCCCTACACCCCCTCCCTATCTCTGTAACCTCCTCCAACCCCTCCCTATCTCTGTAACCTCCTCCAGCCCAACACCCCATCCCTATCTCTGTAAACTCCTCCAGCCCATACCCCCCTCCCTATCTCTGTAACCTCCTACAGCCTCTAAAACCCCTCCCTATCTCTGTAACCTCCTCCAGCCCCTGCATTCACCTCGCTCTCTCTGTAACCTCCTACACCCCCTCCCTATCTCTGTAACCTCCTCCAGTCCCTACAGCCCCTCCCTATCTCTGTAACCTCCTCCAGCCCCTACACCCCCTCCCTATCTCTGTAACCTCCTCCAGCCCCTACACCCCCTGCCTATCTCTGTAACCTCCTCCAGCCCCATACACCCCCTCTCCCTATCTCGGTACCCTCCTCCAGCCCCTACACCCCCTCCCTATCTCTGTAAGCTCCTCCAGCCCCCTACACCCTCTCCCCATCTCTGTAACCTCCTCCAGCCCCTACACCTCCTCCCTATCTCTGTAACCTCCTCCAGCCCCCTACACCCTCTCCCTATCTCTGTAACCTCCTCCAACCCCTACACCCCCTCCCTATCTCTGTAACCTCCTCCAGCCCCTACACCCTCTCCCTATGTCTGTAACCTCCTCCAGCCCCTACACCCCCTCCCTATCTCTGTAACCTCCTCCAGCCCCTACTCCCCCCTATCTCTGTAACCTCCTCCAGCGCCTACACCCCCTCCCTACTTCTGTAACCTCCTCCAGCCCCTACAACCCCTCCCTACCTCTGTAACCTCCTCCAGCCCCTGCACCCCCTCCCTACCTCTGTAACCTCCTCCAGCCCCTACACCCCCTCCTTATCTCTGTAACCTCCAGCCCCTACACCCCCTCCCAATCTCTGTAACCTCCAGCCCCCTACACCCCTCCCTATCTCTTTAACCTCCTCCAGCCCTCTACACCACCTCCCTATCTCTGTAACCTCCTCCAGCCCCTACACCCCCTCCCTATCACTGTAACCTCCTCCAGCCCCTACACCTCCTCCCTATCTCTGTAACCTCCTCCAGCCCCTACACCCCCTCCCTATCTCAGTAACCTCCTCCGGCCCCCTACAGCCCCTCCCTATCTCTGTAACCTCCTCCAGCCCCTACACCCCCTCACTATCTCTGTAACCTCCTCCAGCTCCTACACCCCCTCCCTATCTCTGTCACCTCCTCCAGCCCCTACAACCCCTCCCTATCTTTGTAACCTCCTCCAGCCCCTACACCCCCTCCCTATCTCTGTAACGTCCTCCAGCCCCTACCCCCCCTCCCTATCTCTGTAACCTCCTCCAGCCACTACCCCCCTCACTATCTCTGTAACCTCCTCCAGCCCCTACACCCCCTCACTATCTCTGTAACCTCCAGCCCCCTACACCCCCTCCCTATCTCTGTAACCTCCTCTAACACCCTACGCCCCCTCCCTATCTCTGTAACCTCCTCCAGCCCCTACAAACCCTCCCTATCTCTGTAACCTCCTCCAGCCCCCACACCCCCTCCCTATCACTGTAACCTCCTCCAGCCCCTACACCCCCTCCCTATCTCTGTAACCTCCTCCAGCTCCTACACCCCATCCCTATCTCTGTAACCTCCTCCAGCCCCTACACCCCCTCCCTACTTCTGTAACCTCCTCCAGCCCCTACACCCCGTCCCTATCTCTGACACCTCCCCCAGTCCCTACACCCCCTCCCTATCCCTGTAACCTCCTCCAGCCCCTACACCCCCTCCCCATCTCTGTAACCTCCTCCAGCCCCTACCCCCCCTTCCCTATCTCTGTAACCTCCTACAGCCTCTAAAACCCCTCCCTATCTCTGTAACCTCCTCCAGCCCCTGCATTCACCTCGCTCTCTCTGTAACCTCCTACACCCCCTCCCTATCTCTGTAACCGGCTCCAGCCCCTACACTCCCTCCCTATCCCTGTAACCTCCTCCAGCCCCTACCCCCCCTTCCCTATCTCTGTAACCTCCTACAGCCTCTAAAACCCCTCCCTATCTCTGTAACCTCCTCCAGCCCCTGCATTCACCTCGCTCTCTCTGTAACCTCCTACACCCCCTCCCTATCTCTGTACCCTCCTCCAGCCCCTACTCCGCCTATCTCTGTAACCTCCTCCAGCCCCTACACCCCCTCCCTACTTCTGTAACCTCCTCCAGCCCCTACAACCCCTCCCTACCTCTGTAACCTGCTCCAGCCCCTCCACCCCCTCCCTACCTCTGTAACCTCCTCCAGGCCCTACACCCCCTCCTTATCTCTGTAACCTCCAGCCCCTACACCCCCTCCCAATCTCTGTAACCTCCAGCCCCCTACACCCCTCCCTATCTCTTTAACCTCCTCCAGCCCTCTACACCACCTCCCTATCTCTGTAACCTCCTCCAGCCCCTACACCCCCTCCCTATCACTGTAACCTCCTCCAGCCCCTACACCTCCTCCCTATCTCTGTAACCTCCTCCAGCCCCTACACCCCCTCCCTATCTCAGTAACCTCCTCCGGCCCCCTACAGCCCCTCCCTATCTCTGTAACCTCCTCCAGCCCCTACACCCCCTCACTATCTCTGTAACCTCCTCCAGCTCCTACACCCCCTCCCTATCTCTGTCACCTCCTCCAGCCCCTACAACCCCTCCCTATCTTTGTAACCTCCTCCAGCCCCTACACCCCCTCCCTATCTCTGTAACGTCATCCAGCCCCTACCCCCCCTCCCTATCTCTGTAACCTCCTCCAGCCACTACCCCCCCTCACTATCTCTGTAACATCCTCCAGCCCCTACACCCCCTCACTATCTCTATAACCTCCAGCCCCCTACACCCCCTCCCTATCTCTGTAACGTCCTCTAACCCCCTACGCCCCCTCCCTATCTCTGTAACCTCCTCCAGCCCCTACACACCCTCCCTATCTCTGTAACCTCCTCCAGCCCCCACACCCCCTCCCTATCACTGTAACCTCCTTCAGCCCCTACACCCCCTCCCTATCTCTGTAACCTCCTCCAGCTCCTACACCCCATCCCTATCTCTGTAACCTCCTCCAGCCCCTACACCCCCTCCCTATCTCTGTAACCTCCTCCAGCCCCAACACCCCCTCCCTATCTCTGAAACCTCCCCCAGTCCCTACACCCCCTCCCTATCCCTGTAACCTCCTCCAGCCCCTACACCCCCTCCCCATCTCTGTAACCTCCTCCAGCCCCTACCCCCCCTTCCCTATCTCTGTAACCTCCTACAGCCTCTAAAACCCCTCCCTATCTCTGTTACCTCCTCCAGCCCCTGCATTCACCACGCTCTCTCTGTAACCTCCTACACTCCCTCCCTATCTCTGTAACCTGCTCCAGCCCCTACACCCCCTCCCTATCCCTGTAACCTCCTCCAGCCCCTACCCCCCCTTCCCTATCTCTGTAACCTCCTACGGTCTCTAAAACCCCTCCCTATCTCTGTAACCTCCTCCAGCCCCTGCATTCACCTCGCTCTCTCTGTAACCTCCTCCAGCCCCTACACCCCCCTCCCTATCTCTGTAATCTCCCCCAGCCCCGCCCCTCTCCCTATCTCTGTAACCTCCTCCAGCCTCTACACCCCCTCCCTATCTCTGTAACCTCCTCCAGCTCCTACACCCCCTCCCTATCTCTGTAACCTCCTCCAGCCCCTACAACCCCTCCCTATCTCTGTAACCTCCTCCAGCTCCTACACCCCATCCCTATCTCTGTAACCTCCTCCAGTCCCTACACACCCTCCCTATCTCTGTAACCTCCTCCAGCCCCTACTCCCTCCCTCTCTCTGTAACCTCCTCCAGCCCCTACAGCCCCTCCCTATCTCTGTAACCTCCTCCAGCCCCGCCAACCCCCTCCCTATCTCTGTAACCTCCTCCAGCCACTACACCCGCTCCCTTTCTCTGTAACCTCCTCCAGCCCCTACACCCCCTCCCTATCTCTGTAACCTCCTCCAGCTCCTACACCCCATCCCTATCTCTGTAACCTCCTCCAGTCCCTACACACCCTCCCTATCTCTGTAACCTCCTCCAGCCCCTACTCCCTCCCTCTCTCTGTAACCTCCTCCAGCCCCTACAGCCCCTCCCTATCTCTGTAACCTCCTCCAGCCCCGCCAACCCCCTCCCTATCTCTGTAACCTCCTCCAGCCACTACACCCGCTCCCTTTCTCTGTAACCTCCTCCAGCCCCTACACCCCCTCCATATCTCTGTAACCTCCTCCAGCTCCGCCAACCCCCTCCCTATCTCTGTAACCTCCTCCAGCCCCTACAACCCCTCCCTATCTCTGTAACCTCCTCCAGCCCCTACACCCCCTCCCTATCTCTGTAACGTCCTCCAGCCCCTACACCCCCTCCCTATCTCTGTAACCTCCTCCAGCCCCAACACCCCCCTCCCTATCTCTGTAATCTCCTCCAGCCCCTACACCCTCCCTATCTCTGTAACCTCCTCCAGCCCCGACACCCCCTCCCTATCTCTGTAACCTCCTCCAGCCCCTACACCCCCCTCCCTATCTCTGTAACCTCCTCCAACCCCTACACCCCCCTCCTTATCTCTGTAACCTCCTCCAGCCCCAAACCCCGTCCCTATCTCTGTAACCTCCTCCAGCCCCTACACCCCCTCCCTATCCCTGTAACCTCCTCCAGCCCCTACACCCCCTCCCTATCTCTGTAACCTCCTCAAGCCCCTACACCCCCTCCCTACCTCTGTAACCTCCTACAGCCCCTACATCCCCTCCCCATCTCTGTAACCTCCTCCAGCCCCTACATCCTCCTTATCTCTGTAACCTCCTCCAGCCCCTACACCCCCTCCGTATCTCTGAAACCTCCCCCAGTCCCTACACCCCCTCCCTATCTCTGTAACCTACTCCAACCCCTCCCTATCTCTGTAACCTCCTCCAGCCCAACACCCCATCCCTATCTCTGTAAACTCCTCCAGCCCATACCCCCCTCCCTATCTCTGTAACCTCCTACAGCCTCTAAAACCCCTCCCTATCTCTGTAACCTCCTCCAGCCCCTGCATTCACCTCGCTCTCTCTGTAACCTCCTACACCCCCTCCCTATCTCTGTAACCTCCTCCAGTCCCTACAGCCCCTCCCCATCTCTGTAACCTCCTCCAGCCCCTACACCCCCTGCCTATCTCTGTAACCTCCTCCAGCCCCATACACCCCCTCTCCCTATCTCGGTACCCTCCTCCAGCCCCTACACCCCCTCCCTATCTCTGTAACCTCCTCCAGCCCCCTATGCCCCGTCTCTCTATCTCTGTAACCTCCTCCAGCCCCCTACACCCTCTCCCCATCTCTGTAACCTCCTCCAGCCCCTACACCCCCTCCCTATCTCTGTAACCTCCTCCAGCCCCCTACACCCTCTCCCTATCTCTGTAACCTCCTCCAACCCCTACACCCCCTCCCTATCTCTGTAACCTCCTCCAGCCCCTACACCCTCTCCCTATGTCTGTAACCTCCTCCAGCCCCTACACCCCCTCCCTATCTCTGTAACCTCCTCCAGCCCCTACTCCCCCCTATCTCTGTAACCTCCTCCAGCGCCTACACCCCCTCCCTACTTCTGTAACCTCCTCCAGCCCCTACAACCCCTCCCTACCTCTGTAACCTCCTCCAGCCCCTGCACCCCCTCCCTACCTCTGTAACCTCCTCCAGCCCCTACACCCCCTCCTTATCTCTGTAACCTCCAGCCCCTACACCCCCTCCCAATCTCTGTAACCTCCAGCCCCCTACACCCCTCCCTATCTCTTTAACCTCCTCCAGCCCTCTACACCACCTCCCTATCTCTGTAACCTCCTCCAGCCCCTACACCCCCTCCCTATCACTGTAACCTCCTCCAGCCCCTACACCTCCTCCCTATCTCTGTAACCTCCTCCAGCCCCTACACCCCCTCCCTATCTCAGTAACCTCCTCCGGCCCCCTACAGCCCCTCCCTATCTCTGTAACCTCCTCCAGCCCCTACACCCCCTCACTATCTCTGTAACCTCCTCCAGCTCCTACACCCCCTCCCTATCTCTGTCACCTCCTCCAGCCCCTACAACCCCTCCCTATCTTTGTAACCTCCTCCAGCCCCTACACCCCCTCCCTATCTCTGTAACGTCCTCCAGCCCCTACCCCCCCTCCCTATCTCTGTAACCTCCTCCAGCCACTACCCCCCCTCACTATCTCTGTAACCTCCTCCAGCCCCTACACCCCCTCACTATCTCTGTAACCTCCAGCCCCCTACACCCCCTCCCTATCTCTGTAACCTCCTCTAACCCCCTACGCCCCCTCCCTATCTCTGTAACCTCCTCCAGCCCCTACAAACCCTCCCTATCTCTGTAACCTCCTCCAGCCCCCACACCCCCTCCCTATCACTGTAACCTCCTCCAGCCCCTACACCCCCTCCCTATCTCTGTAACCTCCTCCAGCTCCTACACCCCATCCCTATCTCTGTAACCTCCTCCAGCCCCTACACCCCCTCCCTACTTCTGTAACCTCCTCCAGCCCCTACACCCCGTCCCTATCTCTGACACCTCCCCCAGTCCCTACACCCCCTCCCTATCCCTGTAACCTCCTCCAGCCCCTACACCCCCTCCCCATCTGTAACCTCCTCCAGCCCCTACCCCCCCTTCCCTATCTCTGTAACCTCCTCCAGCCCCTGCATTCACCTCGCTCTCTCTGTAACCTCCTACACCCCCTCCCTATCTCTGTAACCGGCTCCAGCCCCTACACTCCCTCCCTATCCCTGTAACCTCCTCCAGCCCCTACCCCCACTTCCCTATCTCTGTAACCTCCTACAGCCTCTAAAACCCCTCCCTATCTCTGTAACCTCCTCCAGCCCCTGCATTCACCTCGCTCTCTCTGTAACCACCTATACCCCCTCCCTATCTCTGTACCCTCCTCCAGCCCCTACTCCGCCTATCTCTGTAACCTCCTCCAGCCCCTACACCCCCTCCCTACTTCTGTAACCTCCTCCAGCCCCTGCACCCCCTCCCTACCTCTGTAACCTCCTCCAGGCCCTACACCCCCTCCTTATCTCTGTAACCTCCAGCCCCTACACCCCCTCCCAATCTCTGTAACCTCCTCCAGCCCCAACACCCCCCTCCCTATCTCTGTAATCTCCTCCAGCCCCTACACCCTCCCTATCTCTGTAACCTCCTCCAGCCCCGACACCCCCTCCCTATCTCTGTAACCTCCTCCAGCCCCTACACCCCCCTCCCTATCTCTGTAACCTCCTCCAACCCCTACACCCCCCTCCTTATCTCTGTAACCTCCTCCAGCCCCAAACCCCGTCCCTATCTCTGTAACCTCCTCCAGCCCCTACACCCCCTCCCTATCCCTGTAACCTCCTCCAGCCCCTACACCCCCTCCCTATCTCTGTAACCTCCTCAAGCCCCTACACCCCCTCCCTACCTCTGTAACCTCCTACAGCCCCTACATCCCCTCCCCATCTCTGTAACCTCCTCCAGCCCCTACATCCTCCTTATCTCTGTAACCTCCTCCAGCCCCTACACCCCCTCCGTATCTCTGAAACCTCCCCCAGTCCCTACACCCCCTCCCTATCTCTGTAACCTACTCCAACCCCTCCCTATCTCTGTAACCTCCTCCAGCCCAACACCCCATCCCTATCTCTGTAAACTCCTCCAGCCCATACCCCCCTCCCTATCTCTGTAACCTCCTACAGCCTCTAAAACCCCTCCCTATCTCTGTAACCTCCTCCAGCCCCTGCATTCACCTCGCTCTCTCTGTAACCTCCTACACCCCCTCCCTATCTCTGTAACCTCCTCCAGTCCCTACAGCCCCTCCCCATCTCTGTAACCTCCTCCAGCCCCTACACCCCCTGCCTATCTCTGTAACCTCCTCCAGCCCCATACACCCCCTCTCCCTATCTCGGTACCCTCCTCCAGCCCCTACACCCCCTCCCTATCTCTGTAACCTCCTCCAGCCCCCTATGCCCCGTCTCTCTATCTCTGTAACCTCCTCCAGCCCCCTACACCCTCTCCCCATCTCTGTAACCTCCTCCAGCCCCTACACCCCCTCCCTATCTCTGTAACCTCCTCCAGCCCCCTACACCCTCTCCCTATCTCTGTAACCTCCTCCAACCCCTACACCCCCTCCCTATCTCTGTAACCTCCTCCAGCCCCTACACCCTCTCCCTATGTCTGTAACCTCCTCCAGCCCCTACACCCCCTCACTATCTCTGTAACCTCCTCCAGCCCCTACTCCCCCCTATCTCTGTAACCTCCTCCAGCGCCTACACCCCCTCCCTACTTCTGTAACCTCCTCCAGCCCCTACAACCCCTCCCTACCTCTGTAACCTCCTCCAGCCCCTGCACCCCCTCCCTACCTCTGTAACCTCCTCCAGCCCCTACACCCCCTCCTTATCTCTGTAACCTCCAGCCCCTACACCCCCTCCCAATCTCTGTAACCTCCAGCCCCCTACACCCCTCCCTATCTCTTTAACCTCCTCCAGCCCTCTACACCACCTCCCTATCTCTGTAACCTCCTCCAGCCCCTACACCCCCTCCCTATCACTGTAACCTCCTCCAGCCCCTACACCTCCTCCCTATCTCTGTAACCTCCTCCAGCCCCTACACCCCCTCCCTATCTCAGTAACCTCCTCCGGCCCCCTACAGCCCCTCCCTATCTCTGTAACCTCCTCCAGCCCCTACACCCCCTCACTATCTCTGTAACCTCCTCCAGCTCCTACACCCCCTCCCTATCTCTGTCACCTCCTCCAGCCCCTACAACCCCTCCCTATCTTTGTAACCTCCTCCAGCCCCTACACCCCCTCCCTATCTCTGTAACGTCCTCCAGCCCCTACCCCCCCTCCCTATCTCTGTAACCTCCTCCAGCCACTACCCCCCCTCACTATCTCTGTAACCTCCTCCAGCCCCTACACCCCCTCACTATCTCTGTAACCTCCAGCCCCCTACACCCCCTCCCTATCTCTGTAACCTCCTCTAACCCCCTACGCCCCCTCCCTATCTCTGTAACCTCCTCCAGCCCCTACAAACCCTCCCTATCTCTGTAACCTCCTCCAGCCCCCACACCCCCTCCCTATCACTGTAACCTCCTCCAGCCCCTACACCCCCTCCCTATCTCTGTAACCTCCTCCAGCTCCTACACCCCATCCCTATCTCTGTAACCTCCTCCAGACCCTACACCCCCTCCCTACTTCTGTAACCTCCTCCAGCCCCTACACCCCGTCCCTATCTCTGACACCTCCCCCAGTCCCTACACCCCCTCCCTATCCCTGTAACCTCCTCCAGCCCCTACACCCCCTCCCCATCTGTAACCTCCTCCAGCCCCTACCCCCCCTTCCCTATCTCTGTAACCTCCTACAGCCTCTAAAACCCCTCCCTATCTCTGTAACCTCCTCCAGCCCCTGCATTCACCTCGCTCTCTCTGTAACCTCCTACACCCCCTCCCTATCTCTGTAACCGGCTCCAGCCCCTACACTCCCTCCCTATCCCTGTAACCTCCTCCAGCCCCTACCCCCACTTCCCTATCTCTGTAACCTCCTACAGCCTCTAAAACCCCTCCCTATCTCTGTAACCTCCTCCAGCCCCTGCATTCACCTCGCTCTCTCTGTAACCTCCTACACCCCCTCCCTATCTCTGTACCCTCCTCCAGCCCCTACTCCGCCTATCTCTGTAACCTCCTCCAGCCCCTACACCCCCTCCCTACTTCTGTAACCTCCTCCAGCCCCTGCACCCCCTCCCTACCTCTGTAACCTCCTCCAGGCCCTACACCCCCTCCTTATCTCTGTAACCTCCAGCCCCTACACCCCCTCCCAATCTCTGTAACCTCCAGCCCCCTACACCCCTCCCTATCTCTTTAACCTCCTCCAGCCCTCTACACCACCTCCCTATCTCTGTAACCTCCTCCAGCCCCTACACCCCCTCCCTATCACTGTAACCTCCTCCAGCCCCTACACCTCCTCCCTATCTCTGTAACCTCCTCCAGCCCCTACACCCCCTCTCTATCTCAGTAACCTCCTCCGGCCCCCTACAGCCCCTCCCTATCTCTGTAACCTCCTCCAGCCCCTACACCCCCTCACTATCTCTGTAACCTCCTCCAGCTCCTACACCCCCTCCCTATCTCTGTCACCTCCTCCAGCCCCTACAACCCCTCCCTATCTTTGTAACCTCCTCCAGCCCCTACACCCCCTCCCTATCTCTGTAACGTCCTCCAGCCCCTACCCCCCTCCCTATCTCTGTAACCTCCTCCAGCCACTACCCCCCCTCACTATCTCTGTAACATCCTCCAGCCCCTACACCCCCTCACTATCTCTGTAACCTCCAGCCCCCTACACCCCCTCCCTATCTCTGTAACCTCCTCTAACCCCCTACGCCCCCTCCCTATCTCTGTAACCTCCTCCAGCCCCTACACACCCTCCCTATCTCTGTAACCTCCTCCAGCCCCCACACCCCCTCCCTATCACTGTAACCTCCTCCAGCCCCTACACCCCCTCCCTATCTCTGTAACCTCCTCCAGCTCCTACACCCCATCCCTATCTCTGTAACCTCCTCCAGCCCCTACACCCCCTCCCTATCTCTGTAACCTCCTCCAGCCCCAACACCCCCTCCCTATCTCTGAAACCTCCCCCAGTCCCTACACCCCCTCCCTATCCCTGTAACCTCCTCCAGCCCCTACACCCCCTCCCCATCTCTGTAACCTCCTCCAGCCCCTACCCCCCCTTCCCTATCTCTGTAACCTCCTACAGCCTCTAAAACCCCTCCCTATCTCTGTAACCTCCTCCAGCACCTGCATTCACCTCGCTCTCTCTGTAACCTCCTACACCCCCTCCCTATCTCTGTAACCTCCTCCAGCCCCTGCACCCCCTCCCTACCTTTGTAACCTCCTCCAGCCCCTACACCCCCTCCCTATCTCTGTAACCTCCAGTCCCTACACCCCCTCCCTATCTCTGTAACCTCCAGCCCCCTACACCCCCTCCCAATCTCTGTAACCTCCTCCAGCCCTCTACGCCACCTCCCTATCACTGTAACCTCCTCCAGCCCCTACACCCCCTCCCTATCACTGTAACCTCCTCCAGCCCCTACACCTCCTCCCTATCTCTGTAACCTCCTCCAGCCCCTACACCCCCTCCCTATCTCAGTAACCTCCTCCGGCCCCCTACAGACCCTCCCTATCTCTGTAACCTCCTCCAGCCCCTACACCCCCTCCCTATCTCTGTAACCTCCTCCAGCTCCTACACCCCCTCCCTATCTCTGTCACCTCCTCCAGCCCCTAAAACCCCTCCCTATCTTTGTAACCTCCTCCAGCCCCTACACCCCCTCCCTATCTCTGTAACGTCCTCCAGCCCCTACCCCCCATCTCTATCTCTGTAACCTCCTCCAGCCCCTACACCCCCTCACTATCTCCGTAACCTCCAGCCCCTACACCCCCTCCCTATCTCTGTAACCTCCAGCCCCCTACACCCCCTCCCTATCTCTGTAACCTCCTCTAACCCCCTACACCCCCTCCCTATCTCTGTAACCTCCTCCAGCCCCTACACACCCTCCCTATCTCTGTAACCTCTTCCAGCC
This sequence comes from Scyliorhinus torazame, assembly GCF_047496885.1. Lineage (NCBI taxonomy): Eukaryota > Metazoa > Chordata > Chondrichthyes > Carcharhiniformes > Scyliorhinidae > Scyliorhinus > Scyliorhinus torazame. The sequence goes on along the minus strand of NC_092732.1, from coordinate 35,272,985 downwards.
CCCACACCGCCTCCCTATCACTGTAACCTCCTCCAGCCCCTACACCCCCTCCCTATCTCTGTAACCTCCTCCAGCTCCTACACCACATCCCTATCTCTGTAACCTACTCCAGTCCCTACACCCCCTCTCTATCTCTGTAACCCCCTCCAGCCCCTCCACCCCCTCCCTATCTCTGTAACCCCCTCCAGCCCCTACACCCACTGCCTATCTCTGTAACCTCCTCCAGTCCCTACACCCCCTCCCTATCTCTGTTACCCCCTCCAGCCCCTACACCCCCTCCCTCTCTCTGTAACCTCCTCCAGCCCCTACCTCCACTCCCTACCTCTGTAACATCCAGCCCCCTACACCCCCTCCCTGTCCCTGTAACATCCTCCAGCCCCTACACCCCCTCCCTATCTCTGTAACCTCCTCCAGCCCCTACACCCCCTCCCTATCTCTGTAACCTCCTCCAGCCCCGACACCCCCTCCCTATCTCTGAAACCACCTCCGGCTCCTACACCCTCCCTATCTCTGTAACCCCCTCCAGCCCCTACACCCCCTCCCTATCTCTGTAACCTCCTCCAGCCCCTACACCCCCTCCCTATCTCGGTAACCTCCTACACCCCCTCCTTATCTCTGTAACCTCCTCCAGCCCCTACACCCCCTCCCTATCTCTGTAACCTCCTACACCCTCTCCCTATCTCTGTAACCTCCTCCAGCCCCTACACCCTCTCCCTATCTCTGTAACCTCTAGCCCCTACACCCCCTCCCTATCTCTGTAACCTCCAGCCCCCTGCACCCCCTCCCTATCTCTGTAACCTCCTCCAGCCCTCTACGCCACCTCACGATCTCTGTAATCTCCTCCAGCCCCTACACCCCCTCCCTATCACTGTAACCTCTTCCAGCCCCTACACCTCCTCCCTATCTCTGTAACCTCCTCCAGCCCCTACACCCCCTCCCTATCTCTGTCACCTCCTCCAGCCCCTACAACCCCTCCCTATCTTTGTAACCGCCTCCAGCCCCTACACCCCCTCCCTATCTCTGTAACGTCCTCCAGCCCCTACACACCCTCTCTATCTCTGTAACCTCCTCCAGCCCCTACACCCCCTCACTATCTCTGTAACCTCCAGCCCCTACACCCCCTCCCTATCTCTGTAACCTCCAGCCCCCTACACCCCCTCCCTATCTCTGTAACCTCCTCTAACCCCCTACACCCCCTCCCTATCTCTGTAACCTCCTCCAGCCCCTACACACCCTCCCTATCTCTGTAACCTCCTCCAGCCCCCACACCGCCTCCCTATCACTGTAACCTCCTCCAGCCCCTACACCCCCTCCCTATCTCTGTAACCTCCTCCAGTTCCTACACCCCATCCCTATCTCTGTAACCTCCTCCAGTCCCTACACCCCCTCCCTATCTCTGTAACCCCCTCCAGCCCCTACACCCACTGCCTATCTCTGTAACCTCCTCCAGTCCCTACACCCCCTCCCTATCTCTGTTACCCCCTCCAGCCCCTACACCCCCTCCCTGTCTCTGTAACATCCTCCAGCCCCTACACCCCCTCCCTATCTCTGTAACCTCCTCCAGCCCCTACACCCCGTCCCTATCTCTGTAACCACCTCCAGCTCCTACACCCTCCCTATCTCTGTAACCACCTCCAGCTCCTACACCCTCCCTATCTCTGTAACCCCCTCCAGCCCCTACACACCCTCCCTATCTCTGTAACCTCCTCCAGCCCCTACACCCCCTCCCTATCTCTGTAACCTCCTACACCCCCTCCTTATCTCTGTAACCTCCTCCAGCCCGTACACCCCCTCCCTATCTCTGTAACCTCCAACACCCTCTCCCTATCTCTGTAACCTTCTCCAGCCCCTACACCCCCTCCCTATCTCTGTAACCTCCTCCAGCCCCTACACCCCCTCCCTATCTCTGTAACCTCCTCCAGCCCCCACACCCCCTCCCTATCTCTGTAACCTCCTCCGGCCCGTACACCCCCTCCCTATCTCTGTAACCTCCTCCAGCCCCTACACCCCCCTCCCTATCTCTGTAACCACCTCCAGCCCCTACACCCTCCCTACTCTGTAACCTCCTCCAGCCACTGCACCCCTCCCTATCTCTGTAACCTCCTCCAGCCCCTACACCCCCTCCCTATCTCTGTAACCTCCTCCAGTCCCTACACCCCCTCCCTATCTCTGTAACCTCCTCCAGCCCCTACCCCCCCTCCCTATCTCTGTAACCTCCTCCAGCCCCTACACCCTCCCTACTCTGTAACCTCCTACACCCCCTCCCCATCTCTGTAATCTCCTCCAGACCCTACACCCCCTCCCTATCTCTGTAACCTCCTACACCCCCTCCCTATCTCTGTAACCTCCTCCAGCCCCTACACCCCGTCCCTATCTCTGTAACCTCCTCCAGCCCCCACACCCACTCCCTATCTCTGTAACCTCCTCCAGCCCCTACACCCCCTCCCTATCTCTGTAACCTCCTCCAGCCCCCACACCCCCTCCCTATATCTGTAACCTCCTTCAGCCCCCGCACACCCTCCCTATCTCTGTAACCTCCTCCGGCCCCTACACCCCCTCCCTATCTCTGTAACCTCCTCCAGCCCCTACACCCCCCTCCCTATCTCTGTAACCTCCTCCAGCCCCTACACCCCCTCCCGATCTCTGTAACCTCCTCCGGCCCCTACACCCCCTCCCTATCTCTGTAACCTCCAGCCCCTACACCCCCTCCCTATCTCAGTAACCTCCTCCGGCCCCCTACAGCCCCTCCCTATCTCTGTAAGCTCCTCCAGCCCCTACACCCCCTCCCTATCTCTGTAACCTCCTCCAGCTCCTACACCCCCTCCCTATCTCTGTCACCTCCTCCAGCCCCTACAACCCCTCCCTATCTTTGTAACCTCCTCCAGCCCCTACACCCCCTCCCTATCTCTGTAACGTCCTCCAGCCCCTACACCCCCTCTCTATCTCTGTAAGCTCCTCCAGCCCCTACACCCCCTCACTATCTCTGTAACCTCCAGCCCCTACACCCCCTCCCTATCTCTGTAACCTCCAGCCCCCTACACCCCCTCCCTATCTCTGTAACCTCCTCTAACCCCCTACACCCCCTCCCTATCTCTGTAACCTCCTCCAGCCCCTACACACCCTCCCTATCTCTGTAACCTCCTCCAGCCTCCACACCGCCTCCCTATCACTGTAACCTCCTCCAGCCCCTACACCCCCTCCCTATCTCTGTAACCTCCTCCAGCTCCTACACCCCATCCCTATCTCTGTAACCTCCTCCAGTCCCTACATCCCCTCCCTATCTCTGTAACCTCCAGCCCCTACACCCCCTCCCAATCTCTGTAACCTCCAGCCCCCTACACCCCTCCCTATCTCTTTAACCTCCTCCAGCCCTCTACACCACCTCCCTATCTCTGTAACCTCCTCCAGCCCCTACACCCCCTCCCTATCACTGTAACCTCCTCCAGCCCCTACACCTCCTCCCTATCTCTGTAACCTCCTCCAGCCCCTACACCCCCTCTCTATCTCAGTAACCTCCTCCGGCCCCCTACAGCCCCTCCCTATCTCTGTAACCTCCTCCAGCCCCTACACCCCCTCACTATCTCTGTAACCTCCTCCAGCTCCTACACCCCCTCCCTATCTCTGTCACCTCCTCCAGCCCCTACAACCCCTCCCTATCTTTGTAACCTCCTCCAGCCCCTACACCCCCTCCCTATCTCTGTAACGTCCTCCAGCCCCTACCCCCCTCCCTATCTCTGTAACCTCCTCCAGCCACTACCCCCCCTCACTATCTCTGTAACATCCTCCAGCCCCTACACCCCCTCACTATCTCTGTAACCTCCAGCCCCCTACACCCCCTCCCTATCTCTGTAACCTCCTCTAACCCCCTACGCCCCCTCCCTATCTCTGTAACCTCCTCCAGCCCCTACACACCCTCCCTATCTCTGTAACCTCCTCCAGCCCCCACACCCCCTCCCTATCACTGTAACCTCCTCCAGCCCCTACACCCCCTCCCTATCTCTGTAACCTCCTCCAGCTCCTACACCCCATCCCTATCTCTGTAACCTCCTCCAGCCCCTACACCCCCTCCCTATCTCTGTAACCTCCTCCAGCCCCAACACCCCCTCCCTATCTCTGAAACCTCCCCCAGTCCCTACACCCCCTCCCTATCCCTGTAACCTCCTCCAGCCCCTACACCCCCTCCCCATCTCTGTAACCTCCTCCAGCCCCTACCCCCCCTTCCCTATCTCTGTAACCTCCTACAGCCTCTAAAACCCCTCCCTATCTCTGTAACCTCCTCCAGCACCTGCATTCACCTCGCTCTCTCTGTAACCTCCTACACCCCCTCCCTATCTCTGTAACCTCCTCCAGCCCCTGCACCCCCTCCCTACCTTTGTAACCTCCTCCAGCCCCTACACCCCCTCCCTATCTCTGTAACCTCCAGTCCCTACACCCCCTCCCTATCTCTGTAACCTCCAGCCCCCTACACCCCCTCCCAATCTCTGTAACCTCCTCCAGCCCTCTACGCCACCTCCCTATCACTGTAACCTCCTCCAGCCCCTACACCCCCTCCCTATCACTGTAACCTCCTCCAGCCCCTACACCTCCTCCCTATCTCTGTAACCTCCTCCAGCCCCTACACCCCCTCCCTATCTCAGTAACCTCCTCCGGCCCCCTACAGACCCTCCCTATCTCTGTAACCTCCTCCAGCCCCTACACCCCCTCCCTATCTCTGTAACCTCCTCCAGCTCCTACACCCCCTCCCTATCTCTGTCACCTCCTCCAGCCCCTAAAACCCCTCCCTATCTTTGTAACCTCCTCCAGCCCCTACACCCCCTCCCTATCTCTGTAACGTCCTCCAGCCCCTACCCCCCATCTCTATCTCTGTAACCTCCTCCAGCCCCTACACCCCCTCACTATCTCCGTAACCTCCAGCCCCTACACCCCCTCCCTATCTCTGTAACCTCCAGCCCCCTACACCCCCTCCCTATCTCTGTAACCTCCTCTAACCCCCTACACCCCCTCCCTATCTCTGTAACCTCCTCCAGCCCCTACACACCCTCCCTATCTCTGTAACCTCTTCCAGCCCCCACACCGCCTCCCTATCACTGTAACCTCCTCCAGCCCCTACACCCCCTCCCTATCTCTGTAACCTCCTCCAGCTCCTACACCACATCCCTATCTCTGTAACCTACTCCAGTCCCTACACCCCCTCTCTATCTCTGTAACCCCCTCCAGCCCCTCCACCCCCTCCCTATCTCTGTAACCCCCTCCAGCCCCTACACCCACTGCCTATCTCTGTAACCTCCTCCAGTCCCTACACCCCCTCCCTATCTCTGTTACCCCCTCCAGCCCCTACACCCCCTCCCTCTCTCTGTAACCTCCTCCAGCCCCTACCTCCACTCCCTACCTCTGTAACATCCAGCCCCCTACACCCCCTCCCTGTCCCTGTAACATCCTCCAGCCCCTACACCCCCTCCCTATCTCTGTAACCTCCTCCAGCCCCTACACCCCCTCCCTATCTCTGTAACCTCCTCCAGCCCCGACACCCCCTCCCTATCTCTAAAACCACCTCCGGCTCCTACACCCTCCCTATCTCTGTAACCCCCTCCAGCCCCTACACCCCCTCCCTATCTCTGTAACCTCCTCCAGCCCCTACACCCCCTCCCTATCTCGGTAACCTCCTACACCCCCTCCTTATCTCTGTAACCTCCTCCAGCCCCTACACCCCCTCCCTATCTCTGTAACCTCCTACACCCTCTCCCTATCTCTGTAACCTCCTCCAGCCCCTACACCCTCTCCCTATCTCTGTAACCTCTAGCCCCTACACCCCCTCCCTATCTCTGTAACCTCCAGCCCCCTGCACCCCCTCCCTATCTCTGTAACCTCCTCCAGCCCTCTACGCCACCTCACGATCTCTGTAACCTCCTCCAGCCCCTACACCCCCTCCCTATCACTGTAACCTCTTCCAGCCCCTACACCTCCTCCCTATCTCTGTAACCTCCTCCAGCCCCTACACCCCCTCCCTATCTCTGTCACCTCCTCCAGCCCCTACAACCCCTCCCTATCTTTGTAACCGCCTCCAGCCCCTACACCCCCTCCCTATCTCTGTAACGTCCTCCAGCCCCTACACACCCTCTCTATCTCTGTAACCTCCTCCAGCCCCTACACCCCCTCACTATCTCTGTAACCTCCAGCCCCTACACCCCCTCCCTATCTCTGTAACCTCCAGCCCCCTACACCCCCTCCCTATCTCTGTAACCTCCTCTAACCCCCTACACCCCCTCCCTATCTCTGTAACCTCCTCCAGCCCCTACACACCCTCCCTATCTCTGTAACCTCCTCCAGCCCCCACACCGCCTCCCTATCACTGTAACCTCCTCCAGCCCCTACACCCCCTCCCTATCTCTGTAACCTCCTCCAGTTCCTACACCCCATCCCTATCTCTGTAACCTCCTCCAGTCCCTACACCCCCTCCCTATCTCTGTAACCCCCTCCAGCCCCTACACCCACTGCCTATCTCTGTAACCTCCTCCAGTCCCTACACCCCCTCCCTATCTCTGTTACCCCCTCCAGCCCCTACACCCCCTCCCTGTCTCTGTAACATCCTCCAGCCCCTACACCCCCTCCCTATCTCTGTAACCTCCTCCAGCCCCTACACCCCGTCCCTATCTCTGTAACCACCTCCAGCTCCTACACCCTCCCTATCTCTGTAACCACCTCCAGCTCCTACACCCTCCCTATCTCTGTAACCCCCTCCAGCCCCTACACACCCTCCCTATCTCTGTAACCTCCTCCAGCCCCTACACCCCCTCCCTATCTCTGTAACCTCCTACACCCCCTCCTTATCTCTGTAACCTCCTCCAGCCCGTACACCCCCTCCCTATCTCTGTAACCTCCAACACCCTCTCCCTATCTCTGTAACCTTCTCCAGCCCCTACACCCCCTCCCTATCTCTGTAACCTCCTCCAGCCCCTACACCCCCTCCCTATCTCTGTAACCTCCTCCAGCCCCCACACCCCCTCCCTATCTCTGTAACCTCCTCCGGCCCGTACACCCCCTCCCTATCTCTGTAACCTCCTCCAGCCCCTACACCCCCCTCCTTATCTCTGTAACCACCTCCAGCCCCTACACCCTCCCTACTCTGTAACCTCCTCCAGCCACTGCACCCCTCCCTATCTCTGTAACCTCCTCCAGCCCCTACACCCCCTCCCTATCTCTGTAACCTCCTCCAGTCCCTACACCCCCTCCCTATCTCTGTAACCTCCTCCAGCCCCTACCCCCCCCCCTATCTCTGTAACCTCCTCCAGCCCCTACACCCTCCCTACTCTGTAACCTCCTACACCCCCTCCCCATCTCTGTAATCTCCTCCAGACCCTACACCCCCTCCCTATCTCTGTAACCTCCTACACCCCCTCCCTATCTCTGTAACCTCCTCCAGACCCTACACCCCGTCCCTATCTCTGTAACCTCCTCCAGCCCCCACACCCACTCCCTATCTCTGTAACCTCCTCCAGCCCCTACACCCCCTCCCTATCTCTGTAACCTCCTCCAGCCCCCACACCCCCTCCCTATATCTGTAACCTCCTTCAGCCCCCGCACACCCTCCCTATCTCTGTAACCTCCTCCGGCCCCTACACCCCCTCCCTATCTCTGTAACCTCCTCCAGCCCCTACACCCCCCTCCCTATCTCTGTAACCTCCTCCAGCCCCTACACCCCCTCCCGATCTCTGTAACCTCCTCCGGCCCCTACACCCCCTCCCTATCTCTGTAACCTCCAGCCCCTACACCCCCTCCCTATCTCAGTAACCTCCTCCGGCCCCCTACAGCCCCTCCCTATCTCTGTAAGCTCCTCCAGCCCCTACACCCCCTCCCTATCTCTGTAACCTCCTCCAGCTCCTACACCCCCTCCCTATCTCTGTCACCTCCTCCAGCCCCTACAACCCCTCCCTATCTTTGTAACCTCCTCCAGCCCCTACACCCCCTCCCTATCTCTGTAACGTCCTCCAGCCCCTACACCCCCTCTCTATCTCTGTAAGCTCCTCCAGCCCCTACACCCCCTCACTATCTCTGTAACCTCCAGCCCCTACACCCCCTCCCTATCTCTGTAACCTCCAGCCCCCTACACCCCCTCCCTATCTCTGTAACCTCCTCTAACCCCGTACACCCCCTCCCTATCTCTGTAACCTCCTCCAGCCCCTACACACCCTCCCTATCTCTGTAACCTCCTCCAGCCTCCACACCGCCTCCCTATCACTGTAACCTCCTCCAGCCCCTACACCCCCTCCCTATCTCTGTAACCTCCTCCAGCTCCTACACCCCATCCCTATCTCTGTAACCTCCTCCAGTCCCTACATCCCCTCCCTATCTCTGTAACCTCCTCCAGCCCCTACACCCCCTTCCTATCTCTGTAACCTCCTCCAGCCCCTCCACCCCCTCCCTATCTCTGTAACCTCCTCCAGCCCCTACACCCCCTCCCTATCTCTGTAACCTCCTCCAGCCCCTACACCCCCTCCCTATCTCTGTAACCTCCTCCAGCCCCTACACCCCCTCCCTATCTCTGTAAGCTCCTCCAGCCCCTACACCCCCTCCCTATCTCTGTAACCTCCTCCAGCCCCTACACCCCCTCCCTATCTCTGTAATCTCCTCCAGTCCCTACATCCCCTCCCTATCTCGGTAACCTCCTCCAGCCCCTACATCCCCTCCCTATCTCGGTAACCTCCTCCAGCCCCTACACCCCCTCCCTATCTCTGTAACCTCCTCCAGCCCCTACACCCCCCTCCCTATCTCTGTAACCTCCTCCAGCCCCTACACCCCCTCCCTATCTCTGTAACCTCCTCCAGCCGCTATACCCCCTCCCTATCTCTGTAACCTCCTCCAGCCCCTATACCCCCTCCCTCTCTCTGTAACCTCCTCCAACCCTCCGAGATCTCTGCGCTCCTCCAATCCCGGCCTCTCGAGCATCCCCCCACCCTCCCCCCCCCTCCCCGATTCCCGTCGCTCCGCCATTGGCTGGGGGGCTGCTGAGCACTTGGAATCCCCTCCCTTCACCTCTCCGTCTCACTCTCTCTCGCTCCGTCCCTCCGTTCCAGACGCTCGGCGCGTCCCTGAACACCCACCTTTTTGACCGCGCCTCAGTCCGTTCCCTCATTCACCGTTAATCCAACTTCAGGCAGGTTCCCGTTGCGTTGCGGTCGATTAGCTGTCTGCTTTCTGTACCACCGCCTTCCAAACCCAACACATCGACACCAACCTAGACACACACACACACAGGGTGGGACAGAGACCAGAAACGCTATTAAAAAGGTAATGTTCAATTATTCCGCTTTGAGCATTCCGATCGATCCGCCTTCGGCTGGCGGCTCCCGGGCGCACGGTCCGGGCACCTCGATCGTGGGGAGGGGTTAGAGAGGGGCGGGGCATGTCACGAACCGGGGGTATTAGATAGAGAGGGGGGTATTAGAGAGAGAGGGGGGTATTAGAGAGAGGGGGGTTATAGAGAGAGAGGGGGGTATTAGAGAGAGAGGGGGGTATTAGAGAGAGGGGGGTTATAGAGAGAGAGGGGGGTATTAGAGAGAGGGGGGTTATAGAGAGAGAGGGGGATAATAGAGAGAGAGGGGGGTATTAGAGAGAGAGGGGGGTATTAGAGAGAGAGGGGGGTATTAGAGAGAGGTGGGGTATTAGAGAGAGGTGTGTATTAGAGAGAGGGGGGTTATAGAGAGAGAGGGGGATATCAGACAGAGAGGGGGGTATTAGAGAGAGAGGGGGGTATTAGAGAGAGAGGGGGTATTAGAGAGAGGGGGGTATTAGAGAGAGAGGGGGGTATTAGAGAGGGGGGTATTAGAGAGAGGGGGGTTATAGAGAGAGAGGGGGATATTAGAGAGAGAGGGGGGTATTAGAGAGAGAGGGGGTTATAGAGAGAGAGGGGGATATTAGAGAGAGAGGGGGGGTATTAGAGAGAGGGGGGTATTAGAGAGAGAGGGGGGTATTAGAGAGAGGGGGGTATTAGAGAGAGGGGGGTATTAGAGAGAGAGGGGGATATTAGAGAGAGAGGGGGGTATTAGAGAGAGAGGGGGTTATAGAGAGAGAGGGGGATATTAGAGAGAGAGGGGGGGTATTAGAGAGAGGGGGGTATTAGAGAGAGAGGGGGGTATTAGAGAGAGGGGGGTATTAGAGAGAGGGGGGTATTAGAGAGAGAGGGGGATATTAGAGAGAGAGGGGGGTATTAGAGAGAGAGGGGGGTATTAGAGAGAGAGGGGGGTATTAGAGAGAGGGGGGTATTAGAGAGAGGGGGGTTATAGAGAGAGAGGGGGATATTAGAGAGAGAGGGGGGTATTAGAGAGAGAGGGGGGTATTAGAGAGAGAGGGGGGTATTAGAGAGAGGGGGGTATTAGAGAGAGGTGGGTATTAGAGAGAGGGGGGTTATAGAGAGAGAGGGGGATATCAGAGAGAGAGGGGGGTATTAGAGAGAGAGGGAGGTATTAGAGAGAGAGGGGGGTATTAGAGAGACGGGGGTATTAGAGAGAGAGGGGGGTATTAGAGAGAGGGGGGTATTAGAGAGAGGGGGGTTATAGAGAGAGAGGGGGATATTAGAGAGAGAGGGGGGTATTAGAGAGAGAGGGGGGTATTAGAGAGAGAGGGGGGTATTAGAGAGAGGTGGGTATTAGAGAGAGGGGGGTTATATAGAGAGAGGGGGATATTAGAGAGAGAGGGGGGGTATTAGAGAGAGAGGGGGGTATTCGAGAGAGAGGGGGGTATTAGAGAGAGAGGGAGGTATTAGAGAGAGAGGGGGGTATTAGAGAGAGAGGGGGGTATTAGAGAGAGAGGGGGGTATTAGAGAGAGAGGGGGATATTAGAGAGAGAGGGGGGTATTAGAGAGAGAGGGGGGTATTAGAGAGAGGGGGTATAAGAGAGAGGGGGTGAAAGAGAGTGGGGGGTATTAGAGAGAGAGGGGGGTATTCGAGAGAGAGGGGGGCATGAGAGAGAGGGGGGGTTGAGAGAGAGGGGGGTATGAGAGAGAGGAGGGGTTTGAGAAAGAGGGGGGGTTGAGAGAGAGAGGGGGTTGAGGGAGGGGGGGTTATAGAGAGAGAGGAGGATATTAGAGAGAGAGGGGGGTATTAGAGAGAGAGGGGGTATAAGAGAGAGGGGGTGAAAGAGGGTGGGGGTATTAGAGAGAGAGGGGGGCTTGAGAGAGGGGGGCTTGAGAGAGGGGGGTTGAGAGAGAGGGGGTATGAGAGAGAGGGGGGGTTGAGAGGGAGGGGGGGTTGAGAGAGAGGGGCTTGAGGGAGAGGGGGGGTTGAGAGAGAGGGGGTATGAGAGAGAGGAGGGGTTTGAGAAAGAGGGGGGGTTGAGAGAGAGGGGGGGTTGAGGGAGAGGGGGGTTATAGAGAGAGAGGGGGATATTAGAGAGTGAGGGGGGTATTAGAGAGAGAGGGGGTATAAGTGAGAGGGGGTGAAAGAGGGTGGGGGGTGTTAGAGAGAGAGGGAGGCTTGAGAGAGAGGGGGGGTTGAGAGAGAGGGGGTATGAGAGAGAGGGGGGTTGAGAGGGAGGGGGGGTTGAGAGGGAGGGGGTATGAGAGAGAGGAGGGGTTTGAGAAAGAGGGGGGTTGAGAGAGAGGGGGGGGTTGAGGGAGAGGGGGGGTTGAGAGAGAGGGGGGGGTTGAGAGGGAGGGGGGTTGAGAGGGAGGGGGGGTTGAGAGAGAGGGGGTTGAGAGTGAGGGGGGTTGAGAGAGAAGGGGGGTTGAGAGAGAGGGGGGTTGAGAGAGAGAGGGGGGTATTAGAGAGAGGGGGTTGAGAGAGAGGGGGGTTGAGAGAGAGTGGGGGGTTGAGAGAGAGGGGGGTTGAGAGGGAGGGGGGTTGAGAGAGAGGAGGGTTGTTAGAGAGAGGGGGGTTGAGAGAGAGGAGGGTATTAGAGAGAGTGGGACGAGAGGATGTGTGTGTGAGAGAGAGAGAGCGCGACGAGAGGGCGTGTGTGAGAGAGAGAGAGAGCGGGACGAGAGGGTGAGTGTGAGAGAGAGAGAGAGGGAGCGGGACGAGAGGGTGTGAGAGAGAGAGAGAGAGCGGGACGAGAGGGTGAGTGAGAGAGAGAGAGCGGGACAAGAGGGTGAGTGTGTGAGAGAGAGAGAGAGCGGGACGAGAGGATGTGTGTGAGAGAGAGAGAGAGTGGGACGACAGGGAGTGTGAGAGAGAGAGTGAGCGGGACGAGAGGGTGAGTGTGAGAGAGAGAGAGAGAGAGTGGGACGACAGAATGTGTGTGTGAGAGAGAGAGAGAGCGGGACGAGAGGGTGTGTGAGAGAGAAAGAGAGAGCGGGACGAGAGGGTGTGTGTGAGAGAGAGAGAGAGCGGGACGAGAGGGTGAGTGTGAGAGAGAGAGAGAGAGAGTGGGACGACAGAATGTGTGTGTGAGAGAGAGAGAGAGCGGGACGAGAGGGTGAGTGTGAGAGAGAGAGAGAGCGGGACGAGAGGGTGTGTGTGAGAGAGAGAGAGAGCGGGACGAGAGGGCGTGTGTGAGAGAGAGAGAGAGCGGGACGAGAGGGTGAGTGTGAGAGAGAGAGAGAGCGGGACGAGAGGGTGTGAGAGAGAGAGAGAGAGAGCGGGACGAGAGGGCGTGTGTGAGAGAGAGAGAGAGCGGGACGAGAGGGTGAGTGTGAGAGAGAGAGAGAGCGGGACGAGAGGGTGTGAGAGAGAGAGAGAGAGAGCGGGACGAGAGGGTGAGTGAGAGAGAGAGAGCGGGACAAGAGGGTGAGTGTGTGTGAGAGAGAGAGAGAGCGGGACGAGAGGATGTGTGTGAGAGAGAGAGAGAGTGGGACGAGAGGGAGTGTGAGAGAGAGAGAGAGAGAGAGTGGGACAAGAGTGTGTGTGAGAGAGAGAGAGCGGGACGAGAGGATGTGTGTGAGAGAGAGAGAGAGTGGGACGAGAGGGAGTGTGAGAGAGAGAGAGAGAGAGAGTGGGACGAGAGGATGTGTGTGTGAGAGAGAGAGAGAGCGGGACGAGAGGGTGTGTGTGAGAGAGAGAGAGAGCGGGACGAGAGAGTGAGTGTGAGAGAGAGAGAGAGAGAGAGTGGGACGTGAGAATGTGTGTGTGAGAGAGAGAGAGAGAGAGAGCGGGACGAGAGGATGTGTGTGTGAGAGAGAGAGAGAGCGGACAAGAGGGCGTGTGTAAGAGAGAGAGAGAGGGACGAGAGGGTGAGTGTGTGAGAGAGAGAGAGAGTGGGACAAGAGGATGTGTGTGTGAGAGAGAGAGAGAGTGGGACGGGAGGTAGAGTGTGAGAGAGAGAGAGCGGGACGAGAGGGTGAGTGTGAGAGAGAGAGAGAGCGGGACGAGAGGGTGTGTGAGAGAGAGAGAGAGAGCGGGACGAGAGGGTGAGTGTGAGAGAGAGAGAGAGAGGGTGGGACAAGAGGATGTGTGTGTGAGAGAGAGAGAGAGGGACGAGAGGGTGAGTGTGAGAGAGAGGGACGAGAGGGTGTGTGAGAGCGAGAGAGCGGGACGAGAGGGAGAGTGAGAGAGAGAGAGAGGGACGAGAGGTTGAGTGTGAGAGAGAGAGAGAGCGGGACGAGAGGGTGTGTGAGAGAGAGTGAGATAGAGCGGGATGAGAGGGTGATAGAGAGAGAGAGAGCAGGACGAGAGGGTGTGTGAGAGAGAGAGAGAGAGAGCGGGACGAGAGGGTGTGTGAGAGAGAGAGAGAGAGCTGGACGAGAGGGTGTGTGTGAGAGAGAGAGAGAGAGAGTGGGACGAGAGGATGTGTGTGTGAGAGAGAGAGTGAGCGGGACGACAGGGTGTGTGAGAGAGAGAGAGAGAGAGCGGGACGAGAGGGTGTGTGTGAGAGAGAGAGAGAGAGCGGGACGAGAGGGTGAGTGTGTGAGAGAGAGAGAGAGAGCGAGTGAGCAGGAGGAGAGGGTGAGTGTGTGAGAGAGAGAGAGAGAGCAGGACGAGAGGGTGTGAATGAAAGAGAGAGAGAGAGCGGGATGAGAGGGTGAGTGTGAGAGAGAGAGAGAGCGGGACGAGAGGGTGTGCGAGAGAGAGAGAGAGAGAGCGGGACGAGAGGGTGTGTGAGAGAGAGAGAGAGAGCGGGACGAGAGGGTGAGTGTGAGAGAGAGAGAGAGCGGGACGAGAGGGTGTGTGAGAGAGAGAGAGACAGAGAGAGCGGGACGAGAGGGTGAGTGTGAGAGAGAGAGAGAGAGCGGACGAGAGGGTGTGAATGAGAGAGAGAGAGAGGGGGACGAGAGGCTGTGCGAGTGAGAGAGAGACAGAGAGCGGGACGAGAGGGTGTGTGTCAGAGAGAGAGAGACAGAGAGAGAGAGAGCCGGACGAGAGGGTGAGTGAGAGAGAGGGAGAGAGAGAGCGGGACGAGAGGGCGAGTTTGAGAGAGAGAAAGAGAGAGAGAGCGGTACGAGAGGGTGTGTTTGAGAGAGAGAGAGAGAGCGGGACGACATGGTGTGTGAGAGAGAGCGGGAGGAGAGGGAGTGTGTGAAAGAGAGAGAAAGTGGGACGAGAGGGTGTGAGCTAGAGAGAGAGAGAGAGAGTGAGCGGGAGGAGAGGGTGAGTGTGAGAGAGAGAGCGGGATGAGAGGGTGTGAGCGAGAGAGAGATAGAGTGAGCGGGACGAGAGGATGTGTGTGTGAGAGCGGGAGAGAGAGAGAGCGGGACGAGATGGTGAGTGTGAGAGAGAGAGAGAGAGAGAGAGAGAGGGACGAAAGAGTGTGAGTGAGAGAGAGAGACGAGAGGATGTGTGTGTGAGAGAGAGAGAGAGAGCAGGAGGAGAGGGTGAGTGTGAGAGAGAGAGAGAGCATGAGGAGAGGGTGTGTGTGAGAGAGAGAGAGAGAGAGTGGGACGAGAGGATGTGTGTGTGAGAGAGAGAGAGAGCGGGACGACAGGGTGTGTGAGAGAGAGAGAGAGAGAGCGGGACGAGAGGGTGTGTGTGAGAGAGAGAGAGAGCGGGACGAGAGGGTGAGTGTGAGAGAGAGAGAGAGAGTGGGACGAGAGAATGTGTGTGTGAGAGAGAGAGAGAGCGGGACGAGAGGGTGAGTGTGAGTGAGAGAGAGAGCGGGACGAGAGGGTGTGTGTGAGAGAGAGAGAGAGAGGGGGACGAGAGGGTGAGTGTGAGAGAGAGAGAGTGTGACAAGAGGATGTGTGTGTGAGAGAGAGAGGGACAAGAGGGCGTGTGTGAGAGAGAGAGAGAGGGACGAGAGGGTGAGTGTGTGAGAGAGAGAGAGAGAGCGGGACGAGAGGGTGTGTGTAAGAGAGCGAGAGAGAGCGGGACGAGAGGGTGAGTGTGAGAGAGAGAGAGAGAGGGTGGGACAAGAGGATGTGTGTGTGAGAGAGAGAGTGGGACAAGAGGATGTGTGTGTGAGAGAGAGAGAGAGAGCGGGACGAGAGGGTGTGTGAGAGAGAGAGAGAGAGCGGGACGAGAGGGTGTGTGTAAGAGAGCGAGAGAGAGCGGGACGAGAGGGTGAGTGTGAGAGAGAGAGAGAGAGGGTGGGACAAGAGGATGTGTGTGTGAGAGAGAGAGAGAGGGACGAGAGGGTGAGTGTGAGAGAGAGAGAGAGTGGGACGAGAGGGTGTATGAGAGCGAGAGAGCGGGACGAGAGGGAGTGTGAGAGAGAGAGAGAGGGACGAGAGGTTGAGTGTGAGAGAGAGAGAGCGGGACGAGAGGGTGTGTGTGAGAGAGAGAGAGAGCGGGACGAGAGGGTGTGAGAGAGAGAGTGAGAGAGAGCGGGATGAGAGGGTGAGAGAGAGAGAGAGAGAGAGAGAGCGGGACGAGAGGGTGTGTGAGAGAGAGAGAGAGAGAGAGCGGGACGAGAGGGTGAGTGTGTGAGAGAGAGAGTGAGCGGGACAAGAGGGTGTGTGAGAGAGAGAGTGGGACGAGAGGGTGTGTGAGAGAGAGAGAGAAAGAACGGGACGAGAGGGTGAGTGAGAGAGAGAGAGCGGGACGAGAGGGTGTGAGAGAGACAGAGAGAGAGAGAGAGAGGGAGAGAGCGGGACGAGAAGGTGAGTGAGAGAGAGAGAGAACCGGACGAGAGGGTGTGAGAGAGAGAGAGCGGGTCGAGAGGTGTGTGAGAGAGAGAGAGAGAGAGCGGGACGAGAGGGTGTGAGAGAGAGAGAGAGAGAGAGAGAGCGGGACGAGAGGGTGTGAGAGAGAGAGAGAGAGAGAGAGAGCGGGACGAGAGGGTGTGAATGAGAGAGAGAGAGAGAGAGAGCGGGACGATATGGTGTGAGAGAGAGAGAGAGAGAGTGGGACGAGAGGGTGAGAGAGAGAGAGAGGGACAAGAGGGTGTGTGTGAGAGAGAGAGAGAGAGAGAGAGGGTCGAGAGTGTGTGAGAGAGAGAGGGAGAGAGAGAGCGGGACGAGAGGGTGTGAATGAGAGAGAGAGAGAGAGAGAGCGGGACGATATGGTGTGAGAGAGAGAGAGAGAGTGGGACGAGAGGGTGAGAGAGAGAGAGAGGGACAAGAGGGTGTGTGTGAGAGAGAGAGAGAGAGCGGGACGAGATGGTGAGTGTGTGAGAGAGAGAGAGAGAGCGAGTGAGCAGGAGGAGAGGGTGAGTGTGTGAGAGAGAGAGAGAGAGCAGGACGAGAGGGTGTGAATGAAAGAGAGAGAGAGAGCGGGATGAGAGGGTGAGTGTGAGAGAGAGAGAGAGAGCGGGACGAGAGGGTGTGCGAGAGAGAGAGAGAGAGAGCGGGACGAGAGGGTGTGTGAGAGAGAGAGAGAGAGCGGGACGAGAGGGTGAGTGTGAGAGAGAGAGAGAGAGGGACAAGAGGGTGTGTGTGAGAGAGAGAGAGAGAGCGGGACGAGATGGTGAGTGTGTGTGAGAGAGAGAGAGAGCGAGTGAGCAGGAGGAGAGGGTGAGTGTGTGAGAGAGAGAGAGAGAGCAGGACGAGAGGGTGTGAATGAAAGAGAGAGAGAGAGCGGGATGAGAGGGTGAGTGTGAGAGAGAGAGAGAAAGAGCGGGACGAGATGGTGTGCGAGAGAGAGAGAGAGCGGGACGAGAGGGTGTGTGTGAGAGAGAGAGAGCGGGACGAGAGGGCGTGTGTGAGAGAGAGAGAGAGAGCGGGACGAGAGGGTGTGTGAGAGAGAGAGAGAGAGAGCAGGACGAGAGGGTGTGTGAGAGAGAGAGAGAGAGCGGGACGAGAGGGTGAGTGTGAGAGAGAGAGAGAGCGGGACGAGAGGGTGTGTGAGAGAGAGAGAGAGACAGAGAGAGCGGGACGAGAGGGTGAGTGTGAGAGAGAGAGAGAGAGCGGACGAGAGGGTGTGAATGAGAGAGAGAGAGAGGGGGACGAGAGGCTGTGCGAGTGAGAGAGAGACAGAGAGCGGGACGAGAGGGTGTGTGTCAGAGAGAGAGAGACAGAGAGAGAGAGAGCCGGACGAGAGGGTGAGTGAGAGAGAGGGAGAGAGAGAGCGGGACGAGAGGGCGAGTTTGAGAGAGAGAAAGAGAGAGAGAGCGGTACGAGAGGGTGTGTTTGAGAGAGAGAGAGAGAGCGGGACGACATGGTGTGTGAGAGAGAGAGAGAGAGCGGGAGGAGAGGGAGTGTGTGAAAGAGAGAGAAAGTGGGACGAGAGGGTGTGAGCTAGAGAGAGAGAGAGAGAGAGAGTGAGCGGGAGGAGAGGGTGAGTGTGAGAGAGAGAGCGGGATGAGAGGGTGTGAGCGAGAGAGAGATAGAGTGAGCGGGACGAGAGGATGTGTGTGTGAGAGCGGGAGAGAGAGAGAGCGGGACGAGATGGTGAGTGTGAGAGAGAGAGCGAGTGAGCGGGAGGAGAGGGTGAGTGTGAGAGAGAGAGAGAGAGAGAGAGAGAGGGACGAAAGAGTGTGAGTGAGAGAGAGAGACGAGAGGATGTGTGTGTGAGAGAGAGAGAGAGAGCAGGAGGAGAGGGTGAGTGTGAGAGAGAGAGAGAGCATGAGGAGAGGGTGTGTGTGAAAGAGAGAGAGAGAGCGGGACGAGAGGGTGTGAGTGTGAGAGAGAGAGAGAGAGAGAGAGCGGGACTAGAGGATGTGTGTGTGAGAGAGAGAGAGAGAGAGAGACGAAAGAGGGTGAGTGTGAGAGAGAGAGGGAGGGAGCGGGAGGAGAGGGTGTGTGTGAGAGAGAGAGAGCGGGACGAGAGGGTGTGTGTGAGAGAGAGAGAGCGGGACGAGAGGGAGTGTGAGAGAGAGCGAGACGAGAGGGTGTGTGTGAGAGAGAGAGAGCGGGACGAGAGTGTGTGTGTGAGATAGAGAGAGGGAGCGGGAGGAGAGGGTGTGTGTGAGAGAGAGAGAGCGGGACGAGAGGGTGTGTGTGAGAGAGAGAGAGAGCGGGACGAGAGGGAGTGTGAGAGAGAGAGCGGGACGAGAGGGTGAGGGTGAGAGAGAGAGAGCGGGACGAGAGGGTGTGTGTGAGAGAGAGAGAGAGCAGAACGAGAGGGTGTGTGTGAGAGAGAGAGAGAGAGAGTGGGACGAGAGGGTGCGTGTGAGAGAGAGAGAGGCAGCGGGAGGAGAGGGTGTGTGTGAGAGAGAGAGCGGGACGAGAGGGTGTGTGTGAGAGAGAGAGAGAGCGGGACGAGAGGGAGTGTGAGAGAGAGAGCGGGACGAGAGGGTGAGGGTGAGAGAGAGAGAGAGAGCGGGACGAGAGGGTGTGTGTGAGAGAGAGAGAGAGCGGGACGAGTGGGTGTGTGTGTGAGAGAGAGAGAACGGGACGAGAGGGCGTGTGTGAGGGAGAGAGAGAGCGGGACGAGAGGGTGTGTGTGTGAGAGAGAGAGAGAGAGCGGGACGAGAGGGTGTGAGAGAGAGCGGGACGAGAGAGTGTGAGTGAGAGAGAGAGAGAGCGGGACGAGAGGGTGTGTGTGTGAGAGAGAGAGACAGAGCGGGACGAGAGGGTGTGAGAGAGAGAGAGAGCGGGACGAGAGGGTGTGTGTGTGTGGGAGAGAGAGAGAGAGAGAGCGGGACGAGAGAGTGTGAGTGAGAGAGAGAGAGCGGGACGAGAGGGTGTGTGTGTGAGAGAGAGAGAGTGAGCGGGACGAGAGGGTGTGTGAGAGAGAGAGAGAGCGGGACGAGAGGGTGTGTGTGAGAGAGAGAGAGAGCGGGACGAGAGGGTGTGTGTGTGAGAGAGAGAGAGAGAGCGGGATGAGAGGGTGTGTGTGAGAGAGAGAGAGAGCAGGACGAGAGGGTGTGTGTGAGAGAAAGAGAGAGAGCGGGACGAGAGGGTGTGTGTGTGTGAGAGAGAGAGAGTGAGCGGGACGAGAGGGTGTGTGAGAGAGAGAGAGAGCGGGACGAGAGGGTGTGTGTGTGAGAGAGAGAGAGAGAGCGGGATGAGAGGGTGTGTGTGAGAGAGAGAGAGAGAGCAGGACGAGAGGGTGTGTGTGAGAGAAAGAGAGAGAATGGGACGAGAGGGTGCGTGTGAGAGGGAGAGACAGAGCGGGATGAGAGGTGAGTGTGAGAGAGAGAGAGAGAGTGGGGCAAGGTGGTGTGTGAGAGAGAGAGAGCGGGACGAGAGGGTGAGTGTGAGAGAGAGAGAGAGAGAGAGAGGGGGACGAGAGGGTGTGAGTGAGCGAGAGAGAGAGCGGGAGGAGAGGGTGTGTGTGAAAGAGAGAGAGAGCGGGATGAGAGGGTGTGAGCGAGAGAGAGAGAGTGAGCGGGACGAGAGGATGTGTGTGTGAGAGAGGGAGAGAGAGAGCGGGACTAGAGGGTGAGTGTGAGAGAGAGAGCGAGTGAGCGGGAGGAGAGAGCGAGTGTGTGAGAGAGAGAGAGAGAGGGACGAAAGAGTGTGAGTGAGAGAGAGAGAGGGACGAGAGGATGTGTGTGTGAGAGAGAGAGAGAGAGCAGGAGGGAAGGGTGAGTGTGAGAGAGAGAGAGCGGGAGGAGAGGGTGTGTGTGAAAGAGAGAGAGAGCGGGACGAGAGGGTGTGAGTGTGAGAGAGAGAGAGAGAGAGCGGGACGAGAGGATGTGTGTGTGAGAGAGAGAGAGAGCGGGACGAGAGGGTGTGTGAGAGAGAGAGCGGGACGAGAGGGTGAGGGTGAGAGAGAGAGAGCGGGACGAGAGGGTGTGTGTCAGAGAGAGAGAGAGCAGAACGAGAGGGTGTGTGTGAGAGAGAGAGAGAGAGAGTGGGACGAGAGGGTGCGTGTGAGAGAGAGAGAGGCAGCGGGAGGAGAGGGTGTGTGTGAGAGAGAGAGCGGGACGAGAGGGTGTGTGTGAGAGAGAGAGAGAGCGGGACGAGAGGGAGTGTGAGAGAGAGAGCGGGACGAGAAGGTGAGGGTGAGAGAGAGAGAGAGAGCGGGACGAGAGGGTGTGTGTGAGAGAGAGAGAGAGCGGGACGAGTGGGTGTGTGTGTGAGAGAGAGAGAACGGGATGAGAGGGCGTGTGTGAGGGAGAGAGAGAGCGGGACGAGAGGGTGTGTGTGTGAGAGAGAGAGAGAGAGCGGGACGAGAGGGTGTGAGAGAGAGAGAGAGAGAGAGCGGGACGAGAGAGTGTGAGTGAGAGAGAGAGAGAGCGGGACGAGAGGGTGTGTGTGTGAGAGAGACAGAGCGGGACGAGAGGGTGTGAGAGAGAGAGGGAGAGCGGGACGAGAGGGTGTGTGTGTGTGGGAGAGAGAGAGAGAGAGAGAGCGGGACGAGAGAGTGTGAGTGAGAGAGAGAGAGCGGGACGAGAGGGTGTGTGTGTGAGAGAGAGAGAGTGAGCGGGACGAGAGGGTGTGTGAGAGAGAGAGAGAGCGGGACGAGAGGGTGTGTGTGAGAGAGAGAGAGCGGGACGAGAGGGTGTGTGTGTGAGAGAGAGAGAGAGCGGGACGACAGGGTGTGTGTGTGTGTGAGAGAGAGAGTGAGCGGGACGAGAGGGTGTGTGAGAGAGAGAGAGAGCGGGACGAGAGGGTGTGTGTGTGAGAGAGAGAGAGAGAGCGGGATGAGAGGGTGTGTGTGAGAGAGAGAGAGAGCAGGACGAGAGGGTGTGTGTGAGAGAAAGAGAGAGAATGGGACGAGAGGGTGCGTGTGAGAGGGAGAGACAGAGCGGGATGAGAGGTGAGTGTGAGAGAGAGAGAGAGAGTGGGGCAAGATGGTGTGTGAGAGAGAGAGAGCGGGACGAGAGGGTGAGTGTGAGAGAGAGAGAGAGAGAGAGAGGGGGACGAGAGGGTGTGAGTGAGCGAGAGAGAGAGCGGGAGGAGAGGGTGTGTGTGAAAGAGAGAGAGAGCGGGATGAGAGGGTGAGTGTGAGAGAGAGAGCGAGTGAGCGGGAGGAGAGGGTGAGTGTGTGAGAGAGAGAGAGAGAGGGACGAAAGAGTGTGAGTGAGAGAGAGAGAGGGACAAGAGGATGTGTATGTGAGAGAGAGAGAGAGAGCAGGAGGGAAGGGTGAGTGTGAGAGAGAGAGAGCGGGAGGAGAGGGTGTGTCTGAAAGAGAGAGTGAGCGGGACGAGAGGATGTGTGTGTGAGAGAGGGAGAGAGAGAGCGGGACGAGAGGGTGAGTGTGAGAGAGAGAGCGAGTGAGCGGGAGGAGAGGGTGAGTGTGTGAGAGAGAGAGAGAGGGACGAAAGAGTGTGAGTGAGAGAGAGAGAGGGACAAGAGGATGTGTGTGTGAGAGAGAGAGAGAGAGCAGGAGGGAAGGGTGAGTGTGAGAGAGAGAGAGCGGGAGGAGAGGGTGTGTCTGAAAGAGAGAGAGAGCGGGACGAGAGGGTGTGAGTGTGAGAGAGAGAGAGAGAGAGCGGGACGAGAGGATGTGTGTGTGAGAGAGAGAGAGAGAGAGAGAGAGGGACGAAAGAGTGTGAGTGAGAGAGAGAGAGAGAGTGAACGAGACGAGAGGGTGTATGTGAGAGAGAGAAAGCGGGACGAGAGTGTGTGTATGAGATAGAGAGAGCGGGACGAGAGGGTCTGTGAGAGAGAGAGCAGGACGCGGGGGTGAGGGTGAGCGAGAGAGAGAGCGGGACGAGAGGGTGTGTGTGAGAGAGAGAGAGAGAGCGGGACGAGTGGGTGTGTGTGTGAGAGAGAGAGAGCGGGACGAGAGGGTGTGTGTGAGGGAGAGAGGGAGAGCGGGACGAGTGGGTGTGTGTGTGAGAAAGAGAGAGAGCGGGACGAGAGGGTGTGAGAGAGAGAGAGAGAGAGAGTGCGGGTCGAGAGAATGTGAGAGAGAGAGAGAGAGGGACGAGACGGTGTGTGTGTGAGAGAGAGAGAGAGAGCGGGACGAGAGGGTGTGTGTGTGAGAGATACAGAGAGTGAGAGCGGGACGAGAGAGTGTGAGTGAGAGAGAGAGAGAGCGGGACGAGAGGGTGTGTGTGTCAGAGAGAGAGAGCGGGACGAGAGGGTGTGTGAGAGAGAGAGAGAGAGAGAGCGGGACGATAGGGTGTGTGTGAGAGAGAGAGAGAGCGGGACATGAGGGTGTGTGTGAGAGAGAGAGAGAGCGGGACGAGAGGGTGTGTGTGAGAGAGAGAGAGAGTGGGACGAGAGGGTGCGTGTGAGAGGGAGAGACAGAGCGGGATGAGAGGGTGAGTGTGAGAGAGAGAGAGAGAGGGGCGAAATGGTGTGTGAGAGAGAGAGAGAGAGGGGGACGAGAGGGTGTGAGTGAGAGAGAGAGAGAGAGAGCGACCAGGACGAGAGGGTGTGTGTGGGAGAGAGAGAGACAGAGAGAGAGAGAGAGCCGGACGAGAAGGTGAGTGAGAGAGAGAGAGCAGGACGAGAGGGTGAGTTTGAGAGAGAGAAAGAGAGAGAGAGGGCGGGACAAGAGGGTGTGTTTGAGAGAGAGAGAGCGGGACGAGAGGGTGTGTGTGTGAGAGAGAGAGAGCGGGACGAGAGGGTGTGTGTGAGAGAGAGAGAGAGAGCGGGACGAGAGGGTGTGTGTGTGTGAGAGAGAGAGAGAGAGCGGGACGAGAGGGTGTGAGAGAGAGAGAGAGAGAGAGCGGGACGAGAGAATGTGAGTGAGAGAGAGAGAGAGTGGGACGAGAGGGTGTGTGTGTGAGAGAGAGAGAGAGAGCGGGACGAGAGGGTGTGAGAGAGAGAGAGAGAGAGAGAGTGAGAGAGAGAGCGGGACGAGAGAGTGTGAGTGAGAGAGAGAGAGAGCGGGATGAGAGGGTGTGTGTGAGAGAGAGCGAGAGTGGGACGAGAGGGTGTGTGTGAGAGAGAGAGAGAGAGCGGGACGAGAGGGTGTGTGTGAGAGAGAGAGAGAGTGGGACGAGAGGGTGCGTGTGAGAGACAGAGAGAGGGAGCGGGAGGAGAGGGTGTGAGAGAGAGAGAGAGAGAGAGAGTGAGAGAGAGAGCGGGACGAGAGAGTGTGAGTGAGAGAGAGAGAGAGCGGGATGAGAGGGTGTGTGTGAGAGAGAGCGAGAGTGGGACGAGAGGGTGTGTGTGAGAGAGAGAGAGAGAGCGGGACGAGAGGGTGTGTGTGAGAGAGAGAGAGAGCCGGACGAGAGGGTGTGAGAAAGAGAGAGAGAGCGGGACGAGTGTGTGTGTGAGAGAGAGAGAGAGAGAGAGAGAGCGTGAAGAGAGGGTGTGACTGTGTGAGAGAGAGGGGGAGGAGTGGGTGAGTGAGAGAGAAAGAGAGCGGGATGAGAGGGTGTGTGAGAGAGAGAGAGAGAGTGGGGCAAGATGGTGTGTGAGAGAGAGAGAGCGGGACGAGAGGGTGAGTGTGAGAGAGAGAGAGAGAGAGAGAGGGGGACGAGAGGGTGTGAGTGAGCGAGAGAGAGAGCGGGAGGAGAGGGTGTGTGAGAGAGAGAGAGAGCGGGATGAGAGGGTGTGTGTGAGAGAGAGAGAGAGCGGGACGAGAGGGTGTGTGTGTGAGAGAGAGAGGGAGCGGGACGACAGGGTGTGTGTGTGTGTGAGAGAGAGAGTGAGCGGGACGAGAGGGTGTGTGAGAGAGAGAGAGAGCGGGACGAGAGGGTGTGTGTGTGAGAGAGAGAGAGAGAGCGGGATGAGAGGGTGTGTGTGAGAGAGAGAGAGAGCAGGACGAGAGGGTGTGTGTGAGAGAAAGAGAGAGAATGGGACGAGAGGGTGCGTGTGAGAGGGAGAGACAGAGCGGGATGAGAGGTGAGTGTGAGAGAGAGAGAGAGAGTGGGGCAAGATGGTGTGTGAGAGAGAGAGAGCGGGACGAGAGGGTGAGTGTGAGAGAGAGAGAGAGAGAGAGGGGGACGAGAGGGTGTGAGTGAGCGAGAGAGAGAGCGGGAGGAGAGGGTGTGTGTGAAAGAGAGAGAGAGCGGGATGAGAGGGTGAGTGTGAGAGAGAGAGCGAGTGAGCGGGAGGAGAGGGTGAGTGTGTGAGAGAGAGAGAGAGAGGGACGAAAGAGTGTGAGTGAGAGAGAGAGAGGGACAAGAGGATGTGTATGTGAGAGAGAGAGAGAGAGCAGGAGGGAAGGGTGAGTGTGAGAGAGAGAGAGCGGGAGGAGAGGGTGTGTCTGAAAGAGAGAGTGAGCGGGACGAGAGGATGTGTGTGTGAGAGAGGGAGAGAGAGAGCGGGACGAGAGGGTGAGTGTGAGAGAGAGAGCGAGTGAGCGGGAGGAGAGGGTGAGTGTGTGAGAGAGAGAGAGAGAGGGACGAAAGAGTGTGAGTGAGAGAGAGAGAGGGACAAGGGGATGTGTGTGTGAGAGAGAGAGAGAGAGCAGGAGGGAAGGGTGAGTGTGAGAGAGAGAGAGCGGGAGGAGAGGGTGTGTCTGAAAGAGAGAGAGAGCGGGACGAGAGGGTGTGAGTGTGAGAGAGAGAGAGAGAGAGCGGGACGAGAGGATGTGTGTGTGAGAGAGAGAGAGAGAGAGAGAGAGGGACGAAAGAGTGTGAGTGAGAGAGAGAGAGAGAGTGAACGAGACGAGAGGGTGTGTGTGAGAGAGAGAAAGCGGGACGAGAGTGTGTGTATGAGATAGAGAGAGCGGGACGAGAGGGTCTGTGAGAGAGAGAGCAGGACGCGGGGGTGAGGGTGAGCGAGAGAGAGAGCGGGACGAGAGGGTGTGTGTGAGAGAGAGAGAGAGAGCGGGACGAGTGGGTGTGTGTGTGAGAGAGAGAGAGCGGGACGAGAGGGTGTGTGTGAGGGAGAGAGGGAGAGCGGGACGAGTGGGTGTGTGTGTGAGAAAGAGAGAGAGCGGGACGAGAGGGTGTGAGAGAGAGAGAGAGAGAGAGAGTGCGGGACGAGAGAATGTGAGAGAGAGAGAGAGAGGGACGAGACGGTGTGTGTGTGAGAGAGAGAGAGAGAGCGGGACAAGAGGGTGTGTGTGTGAGAGATACAGAGAGTGAGAGCGGGACGAGAGAGTGTGAGTGAGAGAGAGAGAGAGCGGGACGAGAGGGTGTGTGTGTCAGAGAGAGAGAGCGGGACGAGAGGGTGTGTGAGAGAGAGAGAGAGAGAGCGGGACGAGAGGGTGTGTGTGAGAGAGAGAGAGAGCGGGACATGAGGGTGTGTGTGAGAGAGAGAGAGAGCGGGACGAGAGGGTGTGTGTGAGAGAGAGAGAGAGTGGGACGAGAGGGTGCGTGTGAGAGGGAGAGACAGAGCGGGATGAGAGGGTGAGTGTGAGAGAGAGAGAGAGGGGCGAAATGGTGTGTGAGAGAGAGAGAGAGAGGGGGACGAGAGGGTGTGAGTGAGAGAGAGAGAGAGAGAGCGACCAGGACGAGAGGGTGTGTGTGGGAGAGAGAGAGACAGAGAGAGAGAGAGAGCCGGACGAGAAGGTGAGTGAGAGAGAGAGAGCAGGACGAGAGGGTGAGTTTGAGAGAGAGAAAGAGAGAGAGAGGGCGGGACAAGAGGGTGTGTTTGAGAGAGAGAGAGCGGGACGAGAGGGTGTGTGTGTGAGAGAGAGAGAGAGCGGGACGAGAGGGTGTGTGTGAGAGAGAGAGAGAGAGCGGGACGAGAGGGTGTGTGTGTGTGAGAGAGAGAGAGAGAGCGGGACGAGAGGGTGTGAGAGAGAGAGAGAGAGAGAGCGGGACGAGAGAATGTGAGTGAGAGAGAGAGAGAGTGGGACGAGAGGGTGTGTGTGTGAGAGAGAGAGAGAGAGCGGGACGAGAGGGTGTGAGAGAGAGAGAGAGAGAGAGAGTGAGAGAGAGAGCGGGACGAGAGAGTGTGAGTGAGAGAGAGAGAGAGCGGGATGAGAGGGTGTGTGTGAGAGAGAGCGAGAGTGGGACGAGAGGGTGTGTGTGAGAGAGAGAGAGAGAGCGGGACGAGAGGGTGTGTGTGAGAGAGAGAGAGAGTGGGACGAGAGGGTGCGTGTGAGAGACAGAGAGAGGGAGCGGGAGGAGAGGGTGTGTGTGAGAGAGAGAGCGGGACGAGAGGGTGTGTGAGAGAGAGAGAGAGAGCCGGACGAGAGGGTGTGAGAAAGAGAGAGAGAGCGGGACGAGTGTGTGTGTGAGAGAGAGAGAGAGAGAGAGAGAGCGTGAAGAGAGGGTGTGACTGTGTGAGAGAGAGGGGGAGGAGTGGGTGAGTGAGAGAGAAAGAGAGCGGGATGAGAGGGTGTGTGAGAGAGAGAGAGAGAGTGCGGGACGAGAGGGTGAGTGTGAGAGAGAGAGAGAGAGAGAGAGAGCGGGACGAGAGGATGTGAGTGAGAGAGAGAGAGAGAGCGGGATGAGAGGGTGTGAGAGTGAGTGAGAGAGAGAGAGCAGGACGAGAGAGTGTGTGAGTGAGTTAGAGAGAGAGAGCGGGACGAGAGGGTGTGAGTGAGAGAGAGAGAGAGAGAGCGACCAGGACGAGAGGGTGTGTGTGGGAGAGAGAGAGACAGAGAGAGAGAGAGAGCCGGATGAGAAGGTGAGTTTGAGAGAGAGAAAGAGAGAGAGAGGGCGGGACGAGAGGGTGTGTTTGAGAGAGAGAGAGCGGGACGAGAGGGTGTGTGTGTGAGAGAGAGAGAGCGGGACGAGAGGGTGTGTGTGAGAGAGAGAGAGAGAGCGGGACGAGAGGGTGAGCGTGTGAGAGAGAGAGAGAGAGCGGGACGAGAGGCTGTGAGTGAGAGAGAGAGAGAGAGAGCGGGTCGAGAGGGTGTGAGAGTGAGTGAGAGAGAGAGAGCAGGACGAGAGAGTGTGTGAGTGAGTTAGAGAGAGAGAGCGGGTCGAGAGGGTGTGAGAGAGAGAGCGGAACCAGAGGGTGAGTGAGAGAGAGAGAGAAAGAGCGGGACGAGAGGGTGTGTGTGAGAGAGAGAGAGCGGGATGAGAGGGTGTGAGAGTGAGTGAGAGAGAGAGAGCAGGACGAGAGAATGTGTGAGTGAGATAGAGAGAGAGAGCGGGACGAGAATGTGTGAGAGTGAGAGAGAGAGACAGCGGGACGAGAGGGTGTGAGTGAGAGAGTGAGAAAGAGCGGGTCGAGAGGGTGTAGGAGAGAGAGAGAGCGTTAGGAGTGGTTATTGGGTTACGGGGATAGGGGGAAGTGAGGGCTTAAGTGGGTCGGTGCAGCCTCGATGGGCCGAATGGCCTCCTTCGGCACTGTATCGTCTATGTTCTATTTTAAAAATAAATTTAGAGGACGCAATTATCTTTTTCCAACTAATGTGCAATTTAGCGTGGCCAATCCACCTACCCTGCATATCTTTGGGTTGTGGGGACGAAGAGGTGTGTGTGTGAGAGAGAGAGAGGGACGAGAGGCTGTGAGTGAGAGAGAGAGAGAGAGCGGACGAGAGGGTGTGAGAGAGAGAGAGAGAGAAAGAGAGGGACGAGAGAGTGTGTGAGTGAGAGAAAGAGAGAGAGCGGGACGAGACGATGAGTGAGAGAGAGAGAGAGACAGCGGGATGAGAGGATGTGAGAGAGAGAGAGAGAGAGAGAGAGCGGGACGAGACGGTGAGTGAGAGAGAGAGAGAGCGGGACGAGAGGGTGTGTGTGTGAGAGAGAGAGAGAGAGCGGGAGGAGAGGGTGTGTGTGTGAGAGAGAGAGCGGGACGAGAGGGTGTGTGTGTGAGAGAGAGAGAGAGAGCGGGACGAGAGGGTGTGTGTGTGAGAGAGAGAGCGGGACGAGAGGCTGTGAGTGAGAGAGAGAGAGAAAGCGGGAGGAGAGGCTGTGAGAGGGAGAGAGAGAGAGCGGGACGAGAGGCTGTGAGTGAGAGAGAGAGAGTGGGACGAGAGGCTGTGAGTGAGTGAGAGAGAGAGAGCGGGACAAGAGGGTGTGTGTGTGTGAGATAAGAGCGGGACGAGAGGCTGTGAGTGAGAGAGAGAGAGAGAGCGGGAGGAGAGGGTGTGTGTGTGAGAGAGAGAGAGAGCGGGACGAGAGGGTGTGTGTGTGAGAGAAAGAGAGCGGGACGAGAGGGTGTGTGTGTGAGAGAGAGAGCGGGACGAGAGGCTGTGAGTGAGAGAGAGAGAGCAGGAGGAGAGGGTGTGAGTGAGGGAGAGAGAGCGGGACGAGAGGCTGTGAGTGAGAGAGAGAGAGAGAGAGCGGGACGAGAGGCTGTGAGTGAGAGAGAGAGAGAGCGGGACGAGAGGCTGTGAGTGAGAGAGAGAGAGAGAGCGGGACGAGAGGGTGTGTGTGTGAGAGAGAGAGCGGGACGAGAGGCTGTGAGTGAGAGAGAGAGAGAGAGCGGGAGGAGAGGGTGTGTGTGTGAGAGAGAGAGAGAGCGGGACGAGAGGGTGTGTGTGTGAGAGAGAGAGCGGGACGAGAGGGTGTGAGTGAGAGAGAGAGAGAGAGCGGGACGAGAGGGTGTGAGAGAGAGAGAGCGAAAGAGCGGGACCAGAGAGTGTGTGAGTGAGAGAGAGAGCGGGACGAGACGGTGAGTGAGAGAGAGCGAGAGACAGCGGGACGAGAGGGTGTGTATGTGAGAGAGAGAGAGCGGGACGAGAGGCTGTGAGTGAGAGAGAGTGAGAGAGCGGGATGAGAGGGTGTGTGTGAGAGAGAGAGAGAGAGTGGATGAGAGGGTGTGTGTGTGAGAGAGAGAGCGGGATGAGAGGGAGTGTGAGAGAGAGAGAGAGAGAGAGCGGGAGGAGAGGGTGTGTGTGAGAGAGAGAGCGGGACGAGAGGGTGTGAGTGAGAGAGAGAGAGAGAGAGCGGGACGAGAGGCTGTGTGTGTGAAAGAGAGAGCGGGACGAGAGGCTGTGAGTGAGAGAGAGAGAGAGCAGGATGAGAGGGTGTGTGTGAGAGAGAGAGCGGGACGAGAGGGAGTGTGTGTGTGAGAGAGAGCGGGACGAGAGGGTGAGTGTGTGAGAGAGAGAGCGGGACGAGAGGGTGTGTGTGTGAAAGAGAGAGCGGGACGAGAGGCTGTGAGTGAGAGAGAGAGAGCGGGATGAGAGGGTGTGTGTGTGAGAGAGAGAGCGGGTCGAGAGGCTGTGAGTGAGAGAGAGAGAGAGAGAGAGCGGGACGAGAGGGTGTGTGAGAGAGAGAGAGCGGGACGAGAGGGCGAGTGAGAGAGAGAGAGAGAGAGCGGGACGAGAGGGTGTGAAAGAGAGGGAGAGAAAGAGCGCGACGAGAGAGTGTGTGAGTGAGAGAGAGACAGCGGGACGAGGCGATGTGAGAGAGAGAGAGTGAGAGAGAGAGCGGGACAAGAGGGTGTGAGACTGAGAGAGAGAGACAGCGGGACGAGAGGGTGTGAGTGATAGAGAGAGAGAGCGGGACGAGAGGATGTGAGAGAGAGAGAGAGAGCGGGACGAGAGGATTTGAGAGAGAGAGAGAGAGAGCGGGACGAGAGGCTGTGAGTGAGAGAGAGAGAGAGAGAGCGGGACGAGAGGCTGTGAGAGAGAGAGAGAGAGAAAGAGCGGGACGAGAGAGTGTGTGAGTGAGAGAGAGAGAGAGCGGGACGAGAGGATGTGAGTGAGAGAGAGAGAGAGTGCGGGACGAGAGGGTGTGAGAGAGAGAGAGTGAGAGCGGTACGAGAGGATGTGAGAGAGAGAGAGCGGGACGAGAGGATGTGAGTGAGAGAGAGAGAGAGTGCGGGACGAGAGGGTGTGAGAGAGAGAGAGAGAGAGAAAGAGCGGGACGAGAGAGTGTGTGAGTGAGAGAGAGAGAGAGCGGGACGAGAGGATGTGAGTGAGAGAGAGAGAGAGTGCGGGACGAGAGGGTGTGAGAGAGAGAGAGAGAGAAAGAGCGGGACGAGAGAGTGTGTGAGTGAGAGAGAGAGAGAGTGGGATGAGACGGTGAGTGAGAGAGAGAGAGAGACAGCGGGACGAGAGGATGTGAGAGAGAGAGAGAGAGGGGGTGAGAGAGAGAGAGAAAGAAAGAGCGGGACGAGAGAGTGTGTGAGTGAGAGAGAGAGAGAGTGGGACGAGACGGTGAGTGAGAGAGAGAGAGAGACAGCGGGACGAGAGGATGTGAGAGAGAGAGAGAGAGAGCGGGTCGAGAGCGTGTGAGAGAGAGAGCGGGACGAGAGGGTGAGTGAGAGAGAGAGCGGGATGAGAGGGTGTGTGTGTGAGAGAGAGAGCGGGACGAGAGGGAGTGTGAGAGAAAGAGAGAGCGGGACGAGAGGGTGAGTGTGTGAGAGAGAGAGAGCGGGACGAGAGGCTGTGAGTGAGAGAGAGAGAGAGAGAGCGGGTCGAGAGCGTGTGAGAGAGAGAGCGCGACGAGAGGGTGAGTGAGAGAGAGAGAGAAAGAGCGGGATGAGAGGGTGTGAGAGCGAGAGAGAGAGAGAGAGCCGGACGAGAGGGTGTGAGAAAGAGAGAGAGAGCGGGACGAGTGTGTGTGTGAGAGAGAGAGAGAGAGAGAGAGAGAGTGTGACGAGAGGGTGTGACTGTGTGAGAGAGAGGGGGAGGAGTGGGTGAGTGAGAGAGAAAGAGAGCGGGATGAGAGGGTGTGTGAGAGAGAGAGAGAGAGTGCGGGACGAGAGGGTGAGTGTGAGAGAGAGAGAGAGAGCGGGACGAGAGGGTGTGAGAGAGAGAGAGCGGGTTGAGAGGGTGTGTGTGTGAGAGAGAGAGAGAGCGGGACGAGAGGGTGTATGAGAGAGAGAGAGAGAGCGGGATGAGAGGGTGAGTGTGTGAGAGAGAGAGCGGGACGAGAGGGTGTATGAGAGAGAGAGAGCGGGACGAGAGGGTGAGTGTGTGAGAGAGAGAGAGAGCGGGACGAGAGGGTGTATGAGAGAGAGCGAGAGAGAGCGGGACGAGAGGGTGAGTGTGTGAGAGAGAGAGAGAGCGGGACGAGAGGGTGAGTGTGTGAGAGAGAGAGCAGGGCGAGAGGGTGAGTGAGAGAGAGAGAGAGAGCGGGACGAGAGGGTGAGTGTGTGAGAGAGAGACAGAGCAGGGCGAGAGGGTGAATGAGAGAGAGAGAGAGAGAGAGAGAGAGTGGGACGAGAGGGTGAGTGCATGAGAGAGAGAGGGAGAGAGCGGGACGAGAGGGTGAGTGCATGAGAGAGAGAGGGAGAGAGCGGGACGAGAGGGTGAGTGCATGAGAGAGAGAGAGAGAGAGCGGGACGAGAGGGTGAGTGTGTGAGAGAGAGAGAGCGGGACGAGAGGGTGAGTGTGTGAGAGAGAGAGAGCGGGATGAGAGGGTGTGAGAGTGAGTGAGAGAGAGGGAGCAGGACGAGAGAGTGTGTGAGTGAGATAGAGAGACAGCGGGACGAGAGGATGTGAGAGAGCGAGAGCGGGACGAGAGGGTGTGAGAGAGAGAGAGAGAGAAAGAGAGGGACGAGAGAGTGTGTGAGTGAGAGAAAGAGAGAGAGCGGGACGAGACGGTGAGTGAGAGAGAGAGAGAGACAGCGGGATGAGAGGATGTGAGAGAGAGAGAGAGAGAGAGAGAGCGGGACGAGACGGTGAGTGAGAGAGAGAGAGACAGCGGGACGAGAGGATGTGAGAGAGAGAGAGAGAGAGAGAGAAAGAGCGGACGAGAGAGTGTGAGTGAGAGAGAGAGAGAGGAAGAGAGGGACGAGAGGGTGTGAGCGAGAGAGAGAGAGAGAGAAAGAGCGGGACGAGAGGGTGTGAGAGAGAGAGAGAGAGCGGGACGAGTGTGTGTGTGAGAGAGAGAGAGAGCGGGATGAGAGGGTGTGACTGTGTGAGAGAGAGAGAGAGCGGGACGAGAGGGTGTGAGAGAGAGAGAGAGAGCGGGACGAGAGGGTGTGTGAGAGAGAGAGAGAGCGGGATGAGAGGGTGTGTGAGAGAGAGAGAGAGAGTGCGGGACGAGAGGGTGTGAGAGAGAGAGAGAGAGCGGGACGAGAGGGTGTGAGAGAGAGAGAGAGCGTGACGAGAGGGTGTGACTGTGTGAGAGAGAGAGAGAGAGCGGGATGAGAGGGTGTGTGAGAGAGAGAGAGAGAGTGCGGGACGAGAGGGTGAGTGTGAGAGAGAGAGAGAGCGGGACGAGAGGGTGTGAGAGAGAGAGAGAGAGAGCGGGTTGAGAGGGTGTGTGTGTGAGAGAGAGAGAGAGCCGGACGAGAGGGTGTATGAGAGAGAGAGAGAGAGCGGGACGAGAGGGTGAGTGTGTGAGAGAGAGAGAGAGCGGGACGAGAGGGTGTATGAGAGAGAGAGAGCGGGACGAGAGGGTGAGTGTGTGAGAGAGAGAGAGAGCGGGACGAGAGGGTGTATGAGAGAGAGCGAGAGAGAGCGGGACGAGAGGGTGAGTGTGTGAGAGAGAGAGAGCCGGACGAGAGGGTGAGTGTGAGAGAGAGAGAGAGAGCAGGGCGAGAGGGTGATTTAGAGAGAGAGAGAGAGAGCGGGACGAGAGGGTGAGTGTGTGAGAGAGAGAGAGAGCAGGGCGAGAGGGTGAGTGAGAGAGAGAGAGAGAGAGAGAGAGTGGGACGAGAGGGTGAGTGCATGAGAGAGAGAGAGAGAGAGCGGGACGAGAGGGTGAGTGCATGAGAGAGAGAGAATGAGAGCGGGACGAGAGGGTGAGTGTGTGAGAGAGAGAGAGAGAGAGCGGGACGAGAGGGTGAGTGTGTGAGAGAGAGAGAGCGGGACAAGAGGGTGAGTGTGTGTGAGAGAGAGAGAGAGCGGGACAAGAGGGTGAGTGTGTGAGAGAGAGAGAGAGAGAGAAAGCGGGACGAGAGGGTGAGTGTGTGAGAGAGAGAGAGAGAGCGGGACGAGTGGGTGAGTGTGTGAGAGAGAGAGAGAGAGCGGGACGAGAGGGTGAGTGTGAGAGAGAGAGAGAGAGAGCGGGACGAGAGCGTGTGTGAGAGAGAGAGAGAGCGGGACGAGAGGGTGAGAGAGAGAGAGAGCGGGACAAGAGGGTGAGTGTGTGTGAGAGAGAGAGAGAGCGGGACGAGAGGGTGAGTGTGTGAGAGAGAGAGAGCGGGACAAGAGGGTGAGTGTGTGAGAGAGAGAGAGAGCGGGACGAGAGGGTGAGTGTGTGAGAGAGAGAGAGAGCAGGACGAGAGGGTGAGTGTGTGAGAGAGAGAGAGAGAGAGTGGGACGAGAGGGTGAGTGTGTGAGAGAGAGAGAGAGAGAGAGAAAGAGCGGGACGAGAGAGTGTGAGTGAGAGAGAGAGAGCGGGACGAGAGGGTGTGGGCGAGAGAGAGAGAGAGAGAGGAAGAGCGGGACGAGAGGGTGTGAGAGAGAGAGAGAGAGAGCGGGATGAGAGGGTGTGAGTGAGAGAGAGAGAGAGAGAAAGAACGGGACGAGATGGTGTGAGCGAGAGAGATAGAGAGAAAGAGCGGGACGAGAGGGTGTGTGAGAGAGAGAGAGAGCGGGACGAGAGGGTGAGAGAGAGAGAGGGAGAGAGAGCGTGAGAGAGAGAGAGAGCCGGACGAGAGGGTGTGAGAGAGAGAGAGAGAGCGGGACGAGTGTGTGTGTGTGTGAGAGAGAGAGAGAGAGAGAGAGCGTGACGAGAGGGTGTGACTGTGTGAGAGAGAGGGGGAGGAGTGGGTGAGTGAGAGAGAAAGAGAGCGGGATGAGAGGGTGTGTGAGAGAGAGAGAGAGAGAGCGGGACGAGAGGGTGTGAGAGAGAGAGAGAGAGCGGGTTGAGAGGGTGTGTGTGTGAGAGAGAGAGAGCGGGACGAGAGGGTGTATGAGAGAGAGAGAGAGAGCGGGACGAGAGGGTGAGTGTGTGAGAGAGAGAGCGGGACGAGAGGGTGTATGAGAGAGAGAGAGCGGGACGAGAGGGTGTGAGTAGGCTTCAAATGAAGTTCCTGTGAAAAGCCCCTAGTCGCCACATTCCAGCGCCTGTTCGGGGAGGCTGGTACGGGAATTGAACCGTGCTGCTGGCCTGCCTTGGTCTGCTTTCAAACCCAGCTATTTAGCCCTGTGCTAAACAGCCTCTGAGTGTGACAGAATGTTGTGAGTGAGCGTCAGTGTATGAGAGTATTGAGTGTGACAGTAGGTGGTGTGCGTATGTGTGAGAGAGCGTCGGTGTATGTGTGTGTGTGGGTGTGAGTATCAGGTTGTGAGCATCCGGTTGTGAGAGCGAGTGTGACGGTATGTCGTGAGTGAGCGTGCGCGAGCGAGCGTCGGTGAGGGAGTGGGAGTATCAGGTTGTGAGAGCGAGTGTGACGGTATGTCGTGAGCGTGAGTGAGCGAGCGAGCATCGGTGAGGGAGTGTGTGGGTGTGTGTGTGAGTGTGAGTATCAGGTTGCGAGAGCGAGTGTGACGCTACATCACGAGTGAGGAGCGTGTGCGAGCGAGCGTCGGTGAGGGAGTGTGTCGGTGTGTGTGTGTGAGTGTGTGTGTGCGAGTATCAGGTTGCGAGAGCGAGTGTGACGGTACATCACGAGTGATTGAGCGAGCGTCGGTGAGGGAGTGCGTCGGTGTGTGGGTGGGTGTGTGTGAGTGTGTGTGGGTGTGTGTGTGTGTGTGTGTGAGTGTGAGTATCAGGTTGTGAGAGTGAGTGTGACGGGACATCGCGAGTGAGCGAGCGTGCGCGACGGAGCGTCGGTGAGGGAGTGTGTCGGTGTGTGTGTGAGTGTGTGTGTGAGTGTGTGTGTGTGTGAGTGTGTGAGTGTGAGTATCAGGTTGTGAGAGCGAGTGTGATGGTACATCGCGAGTGATCGAGCGAGCGTCGGTGAGGGAGTGTGTCGGTGTGTGTGTGAGTGTGTGAGTGTGAGTATCAGGTTGTGAGAGCGAGTGTGACATACATCGCGAGTGATCGAGTGTGCACGAGCGAGCGTCAGTGTGGGTGTGTGTGTGTGTGTGTGCGAGTATCAGGTTGTGAGAGCGAGTGTGACGGTACATCGCGAGTGATCGAGCGAGCGTCGGTGAGGGAGTGTGTCGGTGTGTGTGTGTGGGTGTGTGTGTGGGTGTGTGTGTGTGTGGGTGTATGTGTGTGCGCGAGTATCAGGTTGTGAGAGCGAGTGTGACGGTACATCATAGAATTTACAGTACAGTATATGTGTGTGTGTGGGTGTGTGTGTGGGTGTGTGTGTGTGAGTGTGAGTATCAGGTTGTGAGAGGTACATCACGAGTGAGCGAGTGTGTGCGAGCGAGCGTCGGCGAGTGAGTGCGTCGGTGTGTGTGTGTGGGTGTATATGTGTGTGTGTGGGTGTGTGTGAGTATCAGGTTGTGAGAGCGAGTGTGACGGTACATCGCGAGTGAGCGAGTGTGCGCGAGCAAGTGTCGGTGAGGGAGTGTGTCGGTGTGTGTGTGTGGGTGTGTGTGTGTGGGTGTGTGTGGGTGTGAGTGGGTGTGTGTGTGTGGGTGTGTGTGTGTGTGGGGGGGGGTGTGTCTGTGGGTGCGAGTATCAGGTTGTGAGAGCGAGTGTGACGGTACATCGCGAGTGAGCGAGCGAGCGTCGGTGAGGGAGTGTGTGCAAGTGTGTGTGTGTGGATGCGAGTATCAGGTTGTGAGAGTGAGTGTGACGGTACATCGCGAGTGAGCGAGTGTGCGCGAGCAAGTGTCGGTGAGGGAGTGTGTCGGTGTGTGTGTGTGGGTGTGCGAGTGTGTGTGTGTGTGTGTGAGTGTGTGAGTGTGAGTATCAGGTTGTGAGAGCGAGTGTGACGGTACATCGCGAGTGAGCGAGTGTGCGCGAGCGAGCGTCGGTGTGTGTGTGTGTGGGGGTGTGTGTGTGTGAGTGTGAGTATCAGGTTGTGAGAGTGAGTGTGACGGTACATCACGAGTGAGCGAGTGTGCACGACGGAGCATCGGCGAGTGAGTGTGTGTGGGGGTGTGTGTGTGTGTGTGTGTGGGGGTGGGGGTGTGTGTGTGTGTGTGTGGGGATGTGTGTGGGTGTGAGTGGGTGTGTGTGTGTGGGTGGGTGTGTGTGTGTGTGCGAGTATCAGGTTGTGAGAGCGAGTGTGACGGTACATCACGAGTGAGCGAGTGTGCGCGACGGAGTGTCGGCGAGTGAGTGTGTGTGTGTGAGTGTGGGTGTGTGGGTGTGTGTGAGTATCAGGTTGTGAGAGCGAGTGTGACGGTACATCGCGAGTGATCGAGCGAGCGTCGGTGAGGGAGTGCGTCGGTGTGTGTGTGTGTGTGGGTGGGTGTGTGTGTGGGTGTGTGTGTGTGTGTGTGTGTGGGTGGGTGTGTGTGTGTGGGTGCGAGTATCAGATTGCGAGAGTGAGTGTGACGGTACATCGCGAGTGAGCGAGTGTGCGCGAGCAAGTGTCGGTGAGGGAGTGCGTCGGTGAGGGAGTGTGTCGGTGTGTGTGTGTGTGGGTGTGTGTGTGTGTGTGTGGGTGTGTGTGTGTGGGTGTGTGGGTGCGAGTATCAGGTTGCGAGAGTGAGTGTGACGGTACATCACGAGTGAGCGAGTGTGCACGACGGAGCGTCGGCGAGGGAGTGCGCCGCTGTGTGTGCGACGGGACGCAGCGAGTGTGAATGAGCGAGGGAACCCGAGTGGGGCAGTGGGAGCGACAACCCTCCGTCCCAGCCTCAGTCAACGTGAGGAGTCTCTGAGAGGCAACACCACATTCTGACTCAGCACATCCTCAATACAGGAAGTCGATGAAGAGATAGTGTTTTATAAACAGGGGCGGGGGGGTAGAGAGAGGGAGACAGAAAAACGATGACCTCAAATCTTAACACCACCACCCTTTGTAGAAAGGGAGGGAGGGAGTGGGGGGGGGGGGGGGAAAGTGACCCGAAACTGACACGTAATTGACACCTTGGCATGAGCGTTCAAAGAAAATTAGTCCTCAAGCCCAAAACACGGGAGGGAGAGTGCGAGGGACAAGACAAGTTCGTCAAATAAGATGTTCGACCGAGACTCAAATAACCCCCCCCCCCACCCAAAATAAAAGGGCGCACACAAACAAAAATAGACGGAGACGCCGGACAAGAAGTCAAGACACGAAGGGGATCGCAGTCGCTGAAGGCAATCGCTTACCTTATTGTTCTGGACGTTGTTTGCAGGGTGGGGGTTAGAGAGAGGCGGTGTGGGGACGGCGGGAGGGGGGGGGGGCGGGGGAGAGGTCCCAGCTCCTCGATATTCCGGTTTCTCCCACAGCAGGAACGCTCACAATCCTCGGGCCAGAGAGAGAGAAAGGACACACAGGGAGTGGGGGAGGAGGGTGCAGGGGTGGGGGGGAAGCTTCCTGACGAGGGGCAGGCAGAGACGGGGAGGAGGAGGTTTAAACACAGCTTTCTCCCGGCTTCTGGGGGGGGGGGGGGGGGGGGGGTAGGGCACGGCGGCTTTGCTTTTTTGTTCCGTTCCTGCGTCCGGCCTTTTTCTCCCTCTGTTCCGCTCGGGCCTCCTCCTCCTCCTCCTCCTCCTGCTGCTCGGGCCTCGAGGGGAGCGCCCCGCTCTTCCCCTGATTTTTTTTTTCCTCTTCTTGGTAGACCGTATGTGAGAGCGGAGGCGGCCGCAGAGGCAGCAGAGAGAGAGACACAGAGAGAGAGAGAGAGAGAGGGAGGGAGGCCCCGGGTGTGAGGGATAGGCAGCGCCCTCTCTGGACCTTGGCTGAGCTTGCAAAGGACTGAGAGAGAGAGAGAGAGGGAGAGGGAGAAGGAGAGGGAGGGAGAGAGCGAGAGGGAGAGAGAGAGGAGAGAGGGAGAGGGAGAGAGAGAGGATTACTGCAGACCAGAATGTGTGTGTCTCTGTGTATCTCCATCACTGTGTGTGTGTGTGTCTCTGTGTATCTCCATCACTGTGTGTGTGTGTGTCTGTGTGTATCTCCATCACTGTGTGTGTGTGTGTCTGTGTGTATCTCCATCACTGTGTGTGTGTGTGTCTGTGTGTATCTCCATCACTGTGTGTGTGTGTGTCTGTGTGTATCTCCATCACTGTGTGTGTGTGTCTGTGTGTATCTCCATCACTGTGTGTGTGTGTCTATGTGTATCTCCATCACTGTGTGTGTGTGTCTATGTGTATCTCCGTCACTGTGTGTGTGTGTGTCTGTGTGTATCTCCATCACTGTGTGTGTGTGTGTCTGTGTGTATCTCCATCACTGTGTGTGTGTGTGTCTGTGTGTATCTCCATCACTGTGTGTGTGTGTCTGTGTGTATCTCCATCACTGTGTGTGTGTGTCTGTGTGTATCTCCGTCACTGTGTGTGTGTGTGTCTGTGTGTATCTCCATCACTGTGTGTGTGTGTGTCTGTGTGTATCTCCATCACTGTGTGTGTGTGTGTCTGTGTGTATCTCCATCACTGTGTGTGTGTGTCTGTGTGTATCTCCATCACTGTGTGTGTGTGTCTGTGTGTATCTCCATCACTGTGTGTGTGTGTGTCTGTGTGTATCTCCATCACTGTGTGTGTGTGTGTCTGTGTGTATCTCCATCACTGTGTGTGTGTGTGTCTGTGTGTATCTCCATCACTGTGTGTGTGTGTCTGTGTGTATCTCCATCACTGTGTGTGTGTGTGTCTGTGTGTATCTCCATCACTGTGTGTGTGTGTGTCTGTGTGTATCTCCATCACTGTGTGTGTGTGTGTCTGTGTGTATCTCCATCACTGTGTGTGTGTGTCTGTGTGTATCTCCGTCACTGTGTGTGTGTGTGTCTGTGTGTATCTCCATCACTGTGTGTGTGTGTGTCTGTGTGTATCTCCATCACTGTGTGTGTGTGTGTCTGTGTGTATCTCCATCACTGTGTGTGTGTGTCTGTGTGTATCTCCATCACTGTGTGTGTGTGTCTGTGTGTATCTCCATCACTGTGTGTGTGTGTGTGTCTGTGTGTATCTCCATCACTGTGTGTGTGTGTGTCTGTGTGTATCTCCATCACTGTGTGTGTGTGTGTCTGTGTGTATCTCCATCACTGTGTGTGTGTGTCTGTGTGTATCTCCATCACTGTGTGTGTGTGTCTATGTGTATCTCCATCACTGTGTGTGTGTGTCTATGTGTATCTCCATCACTGTGTGTGTGTGTGTCTCTGTGTATCTCCATCACTGTGTGTGTGTGTGTCTGTGTGTATCTCCATCACTGTGTGTGTGTGTGTCTGTGTGTATCTCCATCACTGTGTGTGTGTGTGTCTGTGTGTATCTCCATCACTGTGTGTGTGTGTGTCTCTGTGTATCTCCATCACTGTGTGTGTGTGTCTGTGTGTATCTCCATCACTGTGTGTGTGTGTGTCTGTGTGTATCTCCATCACTGTGTGTGTGTGTGTCTGTGTGTATCTCCATCACTGTGTGTGTGTGTGTCTGTGTGTATCTCCATCACTGTGTGTGTGTGTGTCTGTGTGTATCTCCATCACTGTGTGTGTGTGTCTGTGTGTATCTCCATCACTGTGTGTGTGTGTCTATGTGTATCTCCATCACTGTGTGTGTGTGTCTATGTGTATCTCCGTCACTGTGTGTGTGTGTGTCTGTGTGTATCTCCATCACTGTGTGTGTGTGTGTCTGTGTGTATCTCCATCACTGTGTGTGTGTGTGTCTGTGTGTATCTCCATCACTGTGTGTGTGTGTCTGTGTGTATCTCCATCACTGTGTGTGTGTGTCTGTGTGTATCTCCGTCACTGTGTGTGTGTGTGTCTGTGTGTATCTCCATCACTGTGTGTGTGTGTGTCTGTGTGTATCTCCATCACTGTGTGTGTGTGTGTCTGTGTGTATCTCCATCACTGTGTGTGTGTGTCTGTGTGTATCTCCATCACTGTGTGTGTGTGTCTGTGTGTATCTCCATCACTGTGTGTGTGTGTGTCTGTGTGTATCTCCATCACTGTGTGTGTGTGTGTCTGTGTGTATCTCCATCACTGTGTGTGTGTGTGTCTGTGTGTATCTCCATCACTGTGTGTGTGTGTCTGTGTGTATCTCCATCACTGTGTGTGTGTGTGTCTGTGTGTATCTCCATCACTGTGTGTGTGTGTGTCTGTGTGTATCTCCATCACTGTGTGTGTGTGTGTCTGTGTGTATCTCCATCACTGTGTGTGTGTGTCTGTGTGTATCTCCGTCACTGTGTGTGTGTGTGTCTGTGTGTATCTCCATCACTGTGTGTGTGTGTGTCTGTGTGTATCTCCATCACTGTGTGTGTGTGTGTCTGTGTGTATCTCCATCACTGTGTGTGTGTGTCTGTGTGTATCTCCATCACTGTGTGTGTGTGTCTGTGTGTATCTCCATCACTGTGTGTGTGTGTGTGTCTGTGTGTATCTCCATCACTGTGTGTGTGTGTGTCTGTGTGTATCTCCATCACTGTGTGTGTGTGTGTCTGTGTGTATCTCCATCACTGTGTGTGTGTGTCTGTGTGTATCTCCATCACTGTGTGTGTGTGTCTATGTGTATCTCCATCACTGTGTGTGTGTGTCTATGTGTATCTCCATCACTGTGTGTGTGTGTGTCTCTGTGTATCTCCATCACTGTGTGTGTGTGTGTCTGTGTGTATCTCCATCACTGTGTGTGTGTGTGTCTGTGTGTATCTCCATCACTGTGTGTGTGTGTGTCTGTGTGTATCTCCATCACTGTGTGTGTGTGTGTCTGTGTGTATCTCCATCACTGTGTGTGTGTGTCTGTGTGTATCTCCATCACTGTGTGTGTGTGTCTATGTGTATCTCCATCACTGTGTGTGTGTGTCTATGTGTATCTCCGTCACTGTGTGTGTGTGTGTCTGTGTGTATCTCCATCACTGTGTGTGTGTGTGTCTGTGTGTATCTCCATCACTGTGTGTGTGTGTGTCTGTGTGTATCTCCATCACTGTGTGTGTGTGTCTGTGTGTATCTCCATCACTGTGTGTGTGTGTCTGTGTGTATCTCCGTCACTGTGTGTGTGTGTGTCTGTGTGTATCTCCATCACTGTGTGTGTGTGTGTCTGTGTGTATCTCCATCACTGTGTGTGTGTGTGTCTGTGTGTATCTCCATCACTGTGTGTGTGTGTCTGTGTGTATCTCCATCACTGTGTGTGTGTGTCTGTGTGTATCTCCATCACTGTGTGTGTGTGTGTCTGTGTGTATCTCCATCACTGTGTGTGTGTGTGTCTGTGTGTATCTCCATCACTGTGTGTGTGTGTGTCTGTGTGTATCTCCATCACTGTGTGTGTGTGTCTGTGTGTATCTCCATCACTGTGTGTGTGTGTGTCTGTGTGTATCTCCATCACTGTGTGTGTGTGTGTCTGTGTGTATCTCCATCACTGTGTGTGTGTGTGTCTGTGTGTATCTCCATCACTGTGTGTGTGTGTCTGTGTGTATCTCCGTCACTGTGTGTGTGTGTGTCTGTGTGTATCTCCATCACTGTGTGTGTGTGTGTCTGTGTGTATCTCCATCACTGTGTGTGTGTGTGTCTGTGTGTATCTCCATCACTGTGTGTGTGTGTCTGTGTGTATCTCCATCACTGTGTGTGTGTGTCTGTGTGTATCTCCATCACTGTGTGTGTGTGTGTCTGTGTGTATCTCCATCACTGTGTGTGTGTGTGTCTGTGTGTATCTCCATCACTGTGTGTGTGTGTGTCTGTGTGTATCTCCATCACTGTGTGTGTGTGTCTGTGTGTATCTCCATCACTGTGTGTGTGTGTCTATGTGTATCTCCATCACTGTGTGTGTGTGTCTATGTGTATCTCCGTCACTGTGTGTGTGTGTGTCTGTGTGTATCTCCATCACTGTGTGTGTGTGTGTCTGTGTGTATCTCCATCACTGTGTGTGTGTGTGTCTGTGTGTATCTCCATCACTGTGTGTGTGTGTCTGTGTGTATCTCCATCACTGTGTGTGTGTGTCTGTGTGTATCTCCGTCACTGTGTGTGTGTGTGTCTGTGTGTATCTCCATCACTGTGTGTGTGTGTGTCTGTGTGTATCTCCGTCACTGTGCGTGTGTGTCTATGTGTATCTCCATCACTGTGTGTGTGTGTCTGTGTGTATCTCCATCACTGTGTGTGTGTGTCTGTGTGTATGTCCATCACTGTGTGTGTGTGTGTGTCTCTGTGTATCTCCATCACTGTGTGTGTGTGTCTATGTGTATCTCCATCACTGTGTGTGTGTGTCTATGTGTATCTCCATCACTGTGTGTGTGTGTCTGTGTGTATCTCCATCACTGTGTGTGTGTGTCTGTGTGTATCTCCATCACTGTGTGTGTGTGTCTGTGTGTATCTCCGTCACTGTGTGTGTGTGTGTGTCTGTGTGTATCTCCATCACTGTGTGTGTGTGTCTGTGTGTATCTCCGTCACTGTGTGTGTATGTCTATGTGTATCTCCATCACTGTATGTGTGTGTCTATGTGTATCTCCATCACTGTGTGTGTGTCTCTGTGTATCTCCATCACTGTGTGTGTGTGTGTCTCTGTGTATCTCCATCACTGTGTGTGTGTCTCTGTGTATCTCCATCACTGAGTGTGTGTGTGTCTATGTGTACCTCCATCACTGTGTGTGTGTCTATGTGTATCTCCATCACTGTGTGTGTGTGTCTGTGTGTATCTCCATCACTGTGTGTGTGTGTCTGTGTGTATCTCCATCACTGTGTGTGTGTGTGTCTCTGTGTATCTCCATCACTGTGTGTGTGTCTCTGTGTATCTCCATCACTGTGTGTGTGTGTGTCTCTGTGTATCTCCATCACTGTGTGTGTGTGTCTATGTGTATCTCCATCACTGTGTGTGTGTGTCTGTGTATCTCCATCACTGTGTGTGTGTGTCTGTGTATCTCCATCACTGTGTGTGTGTCTATGTGTATCTCCATCACTGTGTGTGTGTCTCTGTGTATCTCCATCACTGTGTGTGTGTGTGTCTCTGTGTATCTCCATCACTGTGTGTGTGTGTCTCTGTGTATCTCCGTCACTGTGTGTGTGTGTGTCTATGTGTATCTCCATCACTGTGTGTGTGTCTATGTGTATCTCCATCACTGTGTGTGTGTCTCTGTGTATCTCCATCACTGTGTGTGTGTGTGTCTCTGTGTATCTCCATCACTGTGTGTGTGTGTCTATGTGAATCTCCATCACTGTGTGTGTGTGTCTATGTGTATCTCCATCACTGTGTGTGTGTGTCTGTGTGTATCTCCATCACTGTGTGTGTGTGTGTCTGTGTGTATCTCCATCACTGTGTGTGTGTGTCTATGTGTATCTCCGTCACTGTGCGTGTGTGTCTATGTGTATCTCCATCACTGTGTGTGTGTGTCTGTGTGTATTTCCATCACTGTGTGTGTGTGTCTGTGTGTATCTCCATCACTGTGTGTGTGTCTCTGTTTATCTCCATCACTGTCTGTGTGTGTCCATGTGTATCTCCATCACTGTGTGTGTGTGTCTATGTGTATCTCCATCACTGTGTGTGTGTGTGTCTATGTGTATCTCCATCACTGTGTGTGTGTGTCTCTGTGTATCTCCATCACTGTGTGTGTGTGTCTATGTGTATCTCCATCACTGTGTGTGTGTGTCTCTGCGAGAGAGTGTGTGTGTGAGAGAGTGTGTGTGCGAGTGTGTGTGTGAGAGAGTGTGTTTGAGAGAGAGTGTGTGTGAGAGAGTGTGTGAGAGAGAGTGTGTGTGAGAGAGAGTGTGTGTGAGAGAGTGTGTGTGAGAGGGAGTGTGTGTGAGAGAGTATGTGTGAGAGAGTGTGTGTGAGAGAGTGTGAGAGAGTGTGCGAGAGACAATATGTGAGAGAGTGTGTGAGAGATTGTGTGAGAGTGTGTGTGTGAGAAAGTGTGTGTGTGTGTGAGGGAGAGTGTGTGTGAGCATGTGTGTGTGAGAGAGAGAGTGTGTGAGAGAGAGAGAGTGTGTGTGAGAGAGAGTGTGTGTGAGAGAGAGACTGTGTGTGAGAGAGAGAGTGTGTGAGAGAGAGTGTGTGAGAGAGTGTGTGTGAGGGAGAGAGTGTGTGTGTGTGAGAGGGAGAGTGTGTGAAAGAGAGTGTGTGTGGGAGAAAGTGTGTGAGAGAGTGTGTGTGAAAGAATGTGTGAGAGAGTGTGTGTGGGAGAGAGTGTGTGAGAGCGAGTGTGTGTGAGAGTGTGTGTGGGAGAAAGTGTGTGTGTGGGAGAAAGTGTGTGTGAGAGTGTGTGTGTGTGGGAGAAAGTGTGTGAGAGTGTAACTTCCTCCAGCCCCTACACCCCCTGCTTATCTCTGTAACCTCCTCCACCCCCTTCACCTCCTCCCTATCTCTGTAACCTCCTCCAGCCCCTACACCCCCTCCCTATCTCTGTAACTTCTCTAGCCCCGACACCCCCTCCCTATCTCTGTAACCTCTTCCAACCACGACACTCCCCTCCCTATCTCTGTAACTTCCTCCAGCCCCTACACCCCCTCCCTATTTCTGTAATCTCCTCCAGCCCCTCCATATCTCTGTAACCTCCTCCAGCCCCTACACCCCTCCCTATCTCTGTAACCTCCTCCAGCCTCTACACCCCCTCCCTATCTCTGTAACCTCCTCCAGCCCCCTACACCCCCTCCCTATCTCTGTAACCTCCTCCAGTCCCCTACACCCCCTCCCTATCTCTGTAACCTCCTCCAGCCCCTACACCCCTCCATATCTCTGTAACGTCCTCCAGCCCCTACACCCACCTCCCTATCTCTGTAACCTCCTCCAGCTCCTACAACCCCTCACTATCTCTGTAACCTCCTCCAGCCCCTACACCCCCTCCCTATCTCTGTAACCTCCTCCAGCCCCTACACCCCCTCCCTATCTCTGTAACCTCCTCCAGCCCCTACACCCCCTCCCTATCTCTGTAACCTCCTCCAGCCCCTACACCCCCTCCCTATCTCTGTAACCTCCTCCAGCCCCTACACCCCCTCCCTATCTCTGTAACCTGCTCCAGCCCCTACACCCCCTCCCTATCTCTGTAACCTCCTCCAGCCTCTACATCCCCCTCCCTATCTCTGTAACCCCCTCCAGCCCCCTACACCACCTCCCTATCTCTGTAACCTCCTCCAGCCCCTACACCCCCCTCCCTATCTCTGTAACCTGCTCCAGCCCCTACACCCCCTCCCTATCTCTGTAACCTCC
This sequence comes from Scyliorhinus torazame, assembly GCF_047496885.1. Taxonomy (NCBI): domain Eukaryota; kingdom Metazoa; phylum Chordata; class Chondrichthyes; order Carcharhiniformes; family Scyliorhinidae; genus Scyliorhinus; species Scyliorhinus torazame. The sequence continues at coordinate 35,228,101 of NC_092732.1, read as the reverse complement.
TCCAACCCCTACACCCTCTCCCTATCTCTGTAACCTCCTCCAGCCCCTACACCCCCCTCCCTATCTCTGTAACCTCCTCCAGCCCCTACACCACCTCCCTATCTCTGTAACCTCCTCCAGCCCCTACACCCCCCTCCCTATCTCTGTCACCTCCTCCAACCACGATACTCCCCTCCCTATCTCTGTAACCTCCTCCAGCCCCTACACCCCCCTCCCTATCTCTGTAACCTCCTCCAGCCCCCTACACCCACCTCCCTATCTCTGTAACCTCCTCCAGCCCCCACGCGTCTCCTTATCTCTGGGTGAATCTGTCGACAGGAGAGACGTAGCAGGTTGTGCAGGCAAAGCTCCCAATCTGCGAACTCGCCCCAGAAGAGTTGATGCAGCTTGCCGCTCTTTCTGTAGAAAGCCTGCTGCATGTGAGTACTACCCGTTTCCAAAGCACAGAGTCCTGAATGCGAACCACCAACTGAGAGCAAGCTTTGATGAAGTAAAGTCTCTGCCGTCCAGGGAAGTTGCAAGCCTGGTGTGGTTAAATATCAGGCTGCAGACCCGAGGCTGTAATCTACAAGCTTGCTGTGAAGAAATAAATAAACTGTAATTGCATTTAAACTTACAAACCGGGTGACTGCAATTATTGAACAGCCACGTGGAAGACGTTCTAAGCATTATTGGTTCAGTTGTGTTGAGGCCTCGGGACCTGTGGGGCTGTAAGTGACCGTACACTAGCCTAGTTGCCCCTCGAGAAGGTGGCGGGTGAGCCGCCATCTTCAACCCGCTGCAGTCCCCGCGCGGTGTAGGTACACCCACCGTGCTGGCAGTGAGGGAGTTGCGGGATTCTGACCCCGGACGCAGTGAAGGAACGGCCGATGTATTCCCGATTCGGGAGGGCGAGCGGCTCGGAGGGGGGGGAACTTGCAGGTGGGGGGGGGGGGGGGTGTTCCCCGTGTGTCTGCTGCCCCCCCTCGTCCTTCTAGATGGGCGAGGTGGCGGGTTTGGAAGGTGCTGTCGAAGGCGAGTCGCCGCGGGGGGTCTTGTAGACGGTGCACACGGCTGTCGCTGTGCGTCGGGGGGGGGGGGGAAATGTCGGCGGTTAGCGTGTCGATCGAGCGGGGCTGCTTTGTCCTGGATGGTGTCGAGCTTCGGGAAATAATCTTTATTAGTGTCACAAGTAGGCTTACGTTAACGGGCTGGTTTAGCACACTGGGCTAAATCGCTGGCTTTGAAAGCAGACCAAGGCAGGCCAGCAGCACGGTTCAATTCCCGTACCAGCCTCCCCGAACAGGCGCCGGAATGTGGCGACAATAAGCGATTTTCATTTCATTTTCATTTCATTTCATTTCACACTGCAATGGAGTTACTGTGGAAAGCCCCTAGTCACCACATTCCGGCGCCTGTTCGGGTACACAGAGGGAGAATTCAGAATGTCCAATTCGCCTAACAAGCAGGTCTCTCGGGACTTGTGGGAGGAAACCGGAGCACCCGGAGGAAACCCACGCGGACACGGGGAGAACGTGCAGACTCCGCACAGACAGTGACCCAAGCTGGGAATCGAACCTGGGACCCTGGCGCTGTGAAGCAACAGTGCTAACCATTGTGCTACCGTGCCGCCATTGAGTGTTGTTGGGAGCCGCGCTCATCCAGGCGAGTGGAGAGTCTCCCATCGCACTCCGGACTCGTGTCCTTGTCGATGGTGGACAGGCTTTGAGGGGGGGGGGGTCAGGAGGTGAGTTTCTCTCCGCAGGATTCCCAGCCTCTGACCTGCTCTGGGAGCCGCAGTATTTATACGGCTGGGCCCAGTTCAGTTTCTGATCAATGGTAACCCCCAGGGTGTTGGGAGTGGGGGATTCAGCGACGGTAATGCCATTGAATGCCAAGGGGCGATGGTTAGATCCTCTCTTGTAGATGGTCATTGCCTGGCACTTGTGTGGCGCGAATGTAACTTGCCCCTTGCCAGCCCGAGCCTGGATATTGCCCGGGTCTTGCTGTGTTTGGACATGGGCTGCTTCAGGATCTGAGAAGTCGCCCCCCACCCGGTGAGTGCCAGCCTGGTGATGGGGCACGGGTGTCGAAGCCAGGGCCTTCCGCATCGGGAGGTGAGCGACGTCCCCCTGAGCCTGGGAGGAATAGCGCGTAGCGATGAGCTTTCTGCGACGGAGTTCCCAGTTAAATTGAACAGATTACCACCGATTGCCTTCGAGGGTTGAAGCACCACCTCATTGCTAAAACCATTCGGCCGAAATGTACATCTCCGCCCTGCTGGATTATTTAAACCTCCCTGAGGTCACTGCTTGGCTGCGAGACACAGGGGAAAAGATCACGTCCGAGATATGTTCCTGTCACTCAAATCCAGCCTGGAATCGTAGCAGAAACCTCGGTCACACGTCAGGAAGAGAGAGGGCAGCAACTGCTGACACAGGACGGAAAGGGCCTTGGAAAGGGTCAATGCCTCAGGAATTATCCTCAAACACCGAGACCTGGTGTTGAATCCACGGCTACCACATGTAGCATTCAGAGGTACCCCTCCCCATCCCGCACACCTCGATTAGATTCCAGTCTGTAACCCACTCCCGGGTATCTGTTATTCTATATATAAACCACCCCGAACCCCTCGATTCGGTTCCAGTCTGTAACTCACTCCCAGGTATCTGTTATTCTATGTATAAACCACCCCGAACCCCTCGATTAGATTCCAGTCTGTAACTCACTCCCGGGTATCTGTTATTCTATATATAAACCTCCCCGAACCCCTCTATTAGATTCCAGTCTGTAATTCACTCCCGGGTATCTGTTATTCTATATATAAACCTCCCCGATCCCCTCTATTAGATTCCAGTCTGTAACTCACTCCCGGGTATCTGTTATTCTATATATAAACCACCCCGAACCCCTCGATTAGATTCCAGTCTGTAACTCACTCCCGGGTATCTGTTATTCTATATATAAACCACCCCGAAACCCTCGATTAGATTCCAGTCTGTAACTCACTCCCGGGTATCTGTTATTCTATATATAAACCACCCCGAATCCCTCGATTAGATTCCAGTCTGTAACTCACTCCCGGGTATCTGTTATTCTATATATAAACCACACTGAACCCCTCGATTAGATTCCAGTCTGTAACTCACTCCCGGGTATCTGTTATTCTATATATAAACCACCCTGAACCCCTCGATTAGATTCCAGTCTGTAACTCACTCCCGGGTATCTGTTATTCTATATATAAACCACCCTGAACCCCTCGATTAGATTCCAGTCTGTAACTCACTCCCGTGTATCTGTTATTCTATATATAAACCACCGGGAACCCCTCGATTAGATTCCAGTCTGTAACTCACTCCCGGGTATCTGTTATTCTCCATATAAACCATCCCGAACCCCTCGATTAGATTCCAGTCTGTAACTCACTCCCGGGTATCTGTTATTCTATATATAAACCACCCCAAACCCCTCGATTAGATTCTAGACTGTAACTCACTCCCGGGTATCTGTTATTCTATATATTAACCTCCCCAAACCCCTCGATTAGATTCCAGTCTGTAACTCACTCCCGGGTATCTGTTATTCTATGTATAAACCACCCCGAACCCCTCGATTAGATTCCAGTCTGTAACTCACTCCCGGGTATCTGATATTCTATATATAAACCACCCCGAACCCTCGATTGGATTCCAGTCTGTAACTCACTCCTGGGTATCTGTTATTCTACATATAAACCACCCCGAACCATCGATTAGATTCCAGCCTGTAACTCACTCCTGGGTATCTGTTATTCTATATATAAACCACCCCGAACCCCTCGATTAGATTCCAGTCTGTAACTCACTCCCGGGTATCTGTTATTCTCTATATAAACCACTCTGAACCCCTCGATTAGATTCCAGTCTGTAACTCACTCCCGGGTATCTGTTATTCTACATATAAACCACCCCGAACCCTCGATTAGATTCCAGTCCGTAACTCACTCCCGGGTATCTGTTATTCTGTATATAAAACATCCCGTACCACTCGATTCGATTCCGGTCTGCAACTCACTCCCGGGTATCTGTTATTCTATATATAAACCACCCCGAACCCCTCGATTAGATTCCAGCCTGTAACTCACTCCCGGGTGTCTGATATTCGATATATAAACCACTCCGAACCCCTCGATTCGATTCCAGTCTGTAACTGACTCCCGGGTATCTGTTATTCTGTATATAAACCACCCCGAAACCCTTGATTAGATTCCAGCCTGTAACTCACTCCCGGGTATCTGTTATTCGATATATAAACCACCCCGAACCCCTCGATTAGATTCCAGTCTGCAACTCACTTCCGGGTATCTGTTATTCTATATATAAACCACCTTGAACCACGCGATTAGATTCCAGTCTGTAACTCACACCCGGGGATCTGTAATTCTATAGATAAACCACCCCGAACCCCTCAATTCGATTCCAGTCTGTAACTCACTCCCGGGTATCTGTAATTCTATAGATAAACCACCCCTAACCCCTTGATTAGATTCCAGTCTGTAACTCACTCCCGGGTATCTGTTACTCTGTATATAAGCCACCCCGAACCCCTCGATTAGATTCCAGTCTGTAACTCACTCCCGGGTATCTGTTATTCTGTATATAAACCACCCCGAGACCCTCGATTAGATTCCAGTCTGTAACTCATTCCCGGGTTTCTATTATTCTATATATAAACCAATCCGAACGCCTCGATTAGATTCCAGTCTGTAACTCACTCCCGGGTATCTGTTATTCTGTATATAAACCACCCCGAACCCCTCGATTAGATTCCAGTCTGTAACTCACTCCCGGGTATCTGTTATTCTGTATATAACCCACCCCGAACCCCTCGATTAGATTCCAGTCTGTAACTCACTCCCGGGTATCTGTTATTCTATATATAAACCACCCCGAACCCCTCGATTAGATTCCAGTCTGTAACTCACTCCCGGGTATCTGTTATTCGATAAATGAACCACCCCGAACCCCTCGATTAGATTCCAGCCTGTAACTCACTCCCGGGTATCTGTTATTCGATATATAAACCACCCCGAACCCCTCGATTAGATTCCAGTCTGCAACTCACTCCTGGGTATCTGTTATTCTATATATAAACCACCCCGAACCCCTCGATTAGATTCCAGTCTGTAACTCACTCCCGGGTATCTGTTATTCTATATATAAACCACCCCGAACCCCTCGATTAGATTCCAGTCTGTAACTGACTCCCGGGTATCTGTTATTCTGTATATAAACCACCCCGAAACCCTTGATTAGATTCCAGCCTGTAACTCACTCCCGGGTATCTGTTATTCGATATATAAACCACCCCGAACCCCTCGATTAGATTCCAGTCTGCAACTCACTTCCGGGCATCTGTTATTCTATATATAAACCACCTTGAACCACGCGATTAGATTCCAGTCTGTAACTCACACCCGGGGATCTGTAATTCTATAGATAAACCACCCCGAACCCCTCAATTCGATTCCAGTCTGTAACTCACTCCCGGGTATCTGTAATTCTATAGATAAACCACCCCTAACCCCTTGATTAGATTCCAGTCTGTAACTCACTCCCGGGTATCTGTTACTCTGTATATAAGCCACCCCGAACCCCTCGATTAGATTCCAGTCTGTAACTCACTCCCGGGTATCTGTTATTCTGTATATAAACCACCCCGAGACCCTCGATTAGATTCCAGTCTGTAACTCATTCCCGGGTTTCTATTATTCTATATATAAACCAATCCGAACGCCTCGATTAGATTCCAGTCTGTAACTCACTCCCGGGTATCTGTTATTCTGTATATAAACCACCCCGAACCCCTCGATTAGATTCCAGTCTGTAACTCACTCCCGGGTATCTGTTATTCTGTATATAACCCACCCCGAACCCCTCGATTAGATTCCAGTCTGTAACTCACTCCCGGGTATCTGTTATTCTATATATAAACCACCCCGAACCCCTCGATTAGATTCCAGTCTGTAACTCACTCCCGGGTATCTGTTATTCGATAAATGAACCACCCCGAACCCCTCGATTAGATTCCAGCCTGTAACTCACTCCCGGGTATCTGTTATTCGATATATAAACCACCCCGAACCCCTCGATTAGATTCCAGTCTGCAACTCACTCCTGGGTATCTGTTATTCTATATATAAACCACCCCGAACCCCTCGATTAGATTCCAGTCTGTAACTCACTCCCGGGTATCTGTTATTCTATATATAAACCACCCCGAACCCCTCGATTAGATTCCAGTCTGTAACTCACTCCCGGGTATCTGATATTCTATATATAAACCACCGCGAACCCTCGATTGGATTCCAGTCTGTAACTCACTCCTGGGTATCTGTTATTCTACATATAAACCACCCCGAACCCTCGATTAGATTCCAGCCTGTAACTCACTCCTGGGTATCTGTTATTCTATTTATAAACCACTCTGAACCCCTCGATTAGATTCCAGTCTGTAACTCACTCCCGGGTATCTGTTATTCTATATATAAACCACCCCGAACCCTCGATTAGATTCCAGTCTGTAACTCACTCCCGGGTATCTGTTATTCTGTATATAAACCACCCCGAACCCCTCGATTAGATTCCAGTCTGTAACTCACTCCCGGGTATCTGTTATTCTATATATAAACCACCCTGAACCCCTCGATAAGATTCCAGTCTGTAACTCACTCCCGGGTGTCTGTTATTCTACATATAAACCACCCTGAACCCCTCGATTAGATTCCAGTCTGTAACTCACTCCCGGGTATCTGATATTCGATATATAAACCATCCTGAACCCCTTGATTAGATTCCAGTCTGTAACTCACTCCCGGGTATCTGTTACTATATATATAAACCAACCCGAACCCCTCGATTCGATTCCAGTCTGTAACTCACTCCCGGGTCTCTGTTATTCTGTATATAACCAACCCCGAAACCCTTGATTAGATTCCAGCCTGTAACTCACTCCCGGGTATCTGCTATTCGATATATAAACCACCCCGAACCCCTCGATTAGATTCCAGTCTGCAACTCACTTCCGGGTATCTGTTATTCTATAGATAAACCACCTTGAACCACGCGATTAGATTCCAGACTGTAACTCACACCCGGGGATCTGTAATTCTATAGATAAACCACCCCGAACCCCTCAATTCGATTCCAGTCTGTAACTCACTCCCGGGTATCTGTAATTCTATAGATAAACCACCCCTAACCGCTTGATTAGATTCCAGTCTGTAACTCACTCCCGGCTATCTGTTATTCTGTATATAAGCCACCCCGAACCCCTCGATTAGATTCCAGTCTGTAACTCACTCCCGGGTATCTGTTATTCTGTATATAAACCACCCCGAGACCCTCGATTAGATTCCAGTCTGTAACTCACTCCCGTGTATCTGTTATTCTGTATATAAATCACCCCGAACCCCTTGATTCGATTCCAGTCTGTAACTCACTCCCGGGTATCTGTTATTCTGTATATAAACCACCCCGAAACCCTTGATTAGATTCCAGCCTGTAACTCACTCCCGGGTATCTGCTATTCGATATATAAACCACCCCGAACCCCTCGATTAGATTCCAGTCTGCAACTCACTTCCGGGTATCTGTTATTCTATAGATAAACCACCTTGAACCACGCGATTAGATTCCAGACTGTAACTCACACCCGGGGATCTGTAATTCTATAGATAAACCACCCCGAACCCCTCAATTCGATTCCAGTCTGTAACTCACTCCCGGGTATCTGTAATTCTATAGATAAACCACCCCTAACCGCTTGATTAGATTCCAGTCTGTAACTCACTCCCGGGTATCTGTTATTCTGTATATAAGCCACCCCGAACCCCTCGATTAGATTCCAGTCTGTAACTCACTCCCGGGTATCTGTAATTCTATATATAAACCACCCCGAGACCCTCGATTAGATTCCAGTCTGTAACTCACTCCCGGGTATCTGTTATTCTGTATATAAACCACCCCGAACCCCTCGATTAGATTCCAATCTGTAACTCACTCCCGGGTATCTGTAATTCTATAGATAAACCACCCCGAACCCCTCGATTAGATTCCAGTCTGTAACTCACTCCCGGGTATCTGTTATTCTGTATATAAACCACCCCGAGACCCTCGATTAGATTCCAGTCTGTAACTCACTCCCGTGTATCTGTTATTCTGTATATAAATCACCCCGAACCCCTTGATTCGATTCCAGTCTGTAACTCACTCCTGGGTATCTGTTACTATATATATAAACCAACCCGAACCCCTCGATTCGATTCCAGTCTGTAACTCACTCCCGGGTCTCTGTTATTCTATATATAAACCACTCCGAACCCCTCGATTCGATTCCAGTCTGTAACTCACTCCCGGGTATCTGTTATTCTGTATATAAACCACCCCAAACCCCTCGATTAGATTCCAGTCTGTAACTCACTCCCGGGTATCTGCTATTCGATATATAAACCACCCCGAACCCCTCGATTAGATTCCAGTCTGCAACTCACTTCCGGGTATCTGTTATTCTATAGATAAACCACCTTGAACCACGCGATTAGATTCCAGACTGTAACTCACACCCGGGGATCTGTAATTCTATAGATAAACCACCCCGAACCCCTCAATTCGATTCCAGTCTGTAACTCACTCCCGGGTATCTGTAATTCTATAGATAAACCACCCCTAACCGCTTGATTAGATTCCAGTCTGTAACTCACTCCCGGCTATCTGTTATTCTGTATATAAGCCACCCCGAACCCCTCGATTAGATTCCAGTCTGTAACTCACTCCCGGGTATCTGTTATTCTGTATATAAACCACCCCGAGACCCTCGATTAGATTCCAGTCTGTAACTCACTCCCGTGTATCTGTTATTCTGTATATAAATCACCCCGAACCCCTTGATTCGATTCCAGTCTGTAACTCACTCCCGGGTATCTGTTATTCTGTATATAAACCACCCCGAAACCCTTGATTAGATTCCAGCCTGTAACTCACTCCCGGGTATCTGCTATTCGATATATAAACCACCCCGAACCCCTCGATTAGATTCCAGTCTGCAACTCACTTCCGGGTATCTGTTATTCTATAGATAAACCACCTTGAACCACGCGATTAGATTCCAGACTGTAACTCACACCCGGGGATCTGTAATTCTATAGATAAACCACCCCGAACCCCTCAATTCGATTCCAGTCTGTAACTCACTCCCGGGTATCTGTAATTCTATAGATAAACCACCCCTAACCGCTTGATTAGATTCCAGTCTGTAACTCACTCCCGGGTATCTGTTATTCTGTATATAAGCCACCCCGAACCCCTCGATTAGATTCCAGTCTGTAACTCACTCCCGGGTATCTGTTATTCTGTATATAAACCACCCCGAGACCCTCGATTAGATTCCAGTCTGTAACTCACTCCCGTGTATCTGTTATTCTGTATATAAATCACCCCGAACCCCTTGATTCGATTCCAGTCTGTAACTCACTCCTGGGTATCTGTTACTATATATATAAACCAACCCGAACCCCTCGATTCGATTCCAGTCTGTAACTCACTCCCGGGTCTCTGTTATTCTATATATAAACCACTCCGAACCCCTCGATTCGATTCCAGTCTGTAACTCACTCCCGGGTATCTGTTATTCTGTATATAAACCACCCCAAACCCCTCGATTAGATTCCAGTCTGTAACTCACTCCCGGGTATCTGTTATTCGATATATAAACCACCCCGAACCCCTCGATTAGATTCCAGTCTGCAACTCACTCCCGGGTATCTGTTATTCTATAGATAAACCACCTTGTACCACGCGATTAGATTCCAGTCTGTAACTCACACCCGGGGATCTGTAATTCTATAGATAAACCACCCTGAACCCCTCAATTCGATTCCAGTCTGTAACTCACTCCCGGGTATCTGTAATTCTATAGATAAACCACCCTTAACCCCTTGATTAGATTCCAGTCTGTAACTCACTCCCGGGTATCTGTTATTCTGTATATAAGCCACCCCGAACCCCTCGATTAGATTCCAGTCTGTAACTCACTCCTGGGTATCTGTTATTCTGTACATAAATTACCCCGAGACCCTCGATTAGATTCCAGTCTGTAACTCACTCCCGGGTATCTGTTATTCTGCATATAAATCACCCCGAACCCCTTGATTCGATTCCAGTCTGTAACTCACTCCCGGGTATCTGTAATTCTGGATAGAAAACATCCCAACCTCCTCGATTAGATTCCAGTCTGTAACTCACTCCCAGGTATCTATTATTCTATATATAAACCACCCGAACCCCTCGATTCGATTCCAGTCTGTAACTCATTCCCGGCTTTCTATTATTCTATATATAAACCACCCCGAACCCCTCGATTAGATTCCACTCTGTAACTCACTCCCGGGTATCTGTTATTCTATATACAAACCACCCCGAACCCCTCAATTAGTTTCCAGTCTGTAACTCACTCCCGGGTATCTGTTATTCTATATATAAACCACCCCGAACCCCTCAATTAGTTTCCAGTCTGTAACTCACTCCCGGGTATCTGTTATTCGATATATAAACCACCCCGAACCCCTCGATTAGATTCCACTCTGTAACTCACTCCCGGGTATCTGTTATTCTATATATAAACCACCCTGAACCCCTCGATTAGATTCCAGTCTGTAACTCACTCCTGGGTATCTGTAATTCTATATATAAACCACCCTGAACCCCTCGATTAGATTCCAGTCTGTAACTCACTCCTGGGTATCTGTAATTCTATATATAAACCACCCCGAACCCCTCGATTAGATTCCACTCTGTAACTCACTCCCGGGTATCTGTTATTCTATATATAAACCACCGGGAACCCCTCGATTAGATTCCAGTCTGTAACTCACTCCCGGGTATCTGTTATTCTCCATATAAACCATCCCGAACCCCTCGATTAGATTCCAGTCTGTAACTCACTCCCGGGTATCTGTTATTCTATATATAAACCACCCCAAACCCCTCGATTAGATTCTAGACTGTAACTCACTCCCGGGTATCTGTTATTCTATATATAAACCTCCCCAAACCCCTCGATTAGATTCCAGTCTGTAACTCACTCCCGGGTATCTGTTATTCTATGTATAAACCACCCCGAACCCCTCGATTAGATTCCAGTCTGTAACTCACTCCCGGGTATCTGATATTCTATATATAAACCACCCCGAACCCTCGATTGGATTCCAGTCTGTAACTCACTCCTGGGTATCTATTATTCTACATATAAACCACCCCGAACCCTCGATTAGATTCCAGCCTGTAACTCACTCCTGGGTATCTGTTATTCTATATATAAACCACTCTGAACCCCTCGATTAGATTCCAGTCTGTAACTCACTCCCGGGTATCTGTTATTCTATATATAAACCACCCCGAACCCTCGATTAGATTCCAGTCTGCAACTCACTCCCGGTATCTGTTATTCTGTATATAAACCACCCCGAACCCCTCGATTAGATTCCAGCCTGTAACTCACTCCCGGGTATCTGATATTCGATATATAAACCACTCCGAACCCCTCGATTCGATTCCAGTCTGTAACTCACTCCCGGGTATCTGTTATTCTGTATATAAACCACCCCGAAACCCTTGATTAGATTCCAGCCTGTAACTCACTCCCGGGTATCTGTTATTCGATATATAAACCACCCCGAACCCCTCGATTAGATTCCAGTCTGCAACTCACTTCCGGGTATCTGTTATTCTATATATAAACCACCTTGAACCACGCGATTAGATTCCAGTCTGTAACTCACACCCGGGGATCTGTAATTCAATAGATAAACCACCCCGAACACCTCGATTAGATTCCAGTCTGTAACTCACTCCCGGGTATCTGTTATTCTGTATATAAACCACCCCGAGACCCTCGATTAGATTCCAGTCTGTAACTCATTCCCGGGTTTCTATTATTCTATATATAAACCAATCCGAACGCCTCGATTAGATTCCAGTCTGTAACTCACTCCCGGGTATCTGTTATTCTGTATATAAACCACCCCGAACCCCTCGATTAGATTCCAGTCTGTAACTCACTCCCGGGTATCTGTTATTCTGTATATAACCCACCCCGAACCCCTCGATTAGATTCCAGTCTGTAACTCACTCCCGGGTATCTGTTATTCTATATATAAACCACCCCGAACCCCTCGATTAGATTCCAGTCTGTAACTCACTCCCGGGTATCTGTTATTCGATAAATGAACCACCCCGAACCCCTCGATTAGATTCCAGTCTGTAACTCACTCCCGGGTATCTGTTATTCGATATATAAACCACCCCGAACCCCTCGATTAGATTCCAGTCTGCAACTCACTCCTGGGTATCTGTTATTCTATATATAAACCACCCCGAACCCCTCGATTAGATTCCAGTCTGTAACTCACTCCAGGGTATCTGTTATTCTATATATAAACCACCGCGAACCCTCGATTGGATTCCAGTCTGTAACTCACTCCTGGGTATCTGTTATTCTACATATAAACCACCCCGAACCCTCGATTAGATTCCAGCCTGTAACTCACTCCCGGGTATCTGTCATTCTGTATATAAACCACCCCGAACCCCTCGATTAGATTCCAGTCTGTAACTCACTCCTGGGTATCTGTTATTCTATTTATAAACCACCTCGAACCCCTCGATTAGATTCCAGTCTGTAACTCACTCCCGGGTATCTGTTATTCTATATATAAACCACCCCGAACCCTCGATTAGATTCCAGTCTGTAACTCACTCCCGGGTATCTGTTATTCTGTATATAAACCACCCCGAACCCCTCGATTAGATTCCAGCCTGTAACTCACTCCCGGGTGTCTGTTATTCTACATATAAACCACCCCGAACCCCTCGATTAGATTCCAGCCTGTAACTCACTCCCGGGTATCTGATATTCGATATATAAACCATCCTGAACCCCTTGATTAGATTCCAGTCTGTAACTCACTCCCGGGTATCTGTTACTATATATATAAACCAACCCGAACCCCTCGATTCGATTCCAGTCTGTAACTCACTCCCGGGTCTCTGTTATTCTATATATAAACCACTCCGAACCCCTCGATTCGATTCCAGTCTGTAACTCACTCCCGGGTATCTGTTATTCTATATATAAACCACTCCGAACCCCTCGATTCGATTCCAGTCTGTAACTCACTCCCGGGTATCTGTTATTCTGTATATAAACCACCCCGAAACCCTTGATTAGATTCCAGCCTGTAACTCACTCCCGGGTATCTGCTATTCGATATATAAACCACCCCGAACCCCTCGATTAGATTCCAGTCTGCAACTCACTTCCGGGTATCTGTTATTCTATAGATAAACCACCTTGAACCACGCGATTAGATTCCAGACTGTAACTCACACCCGGGGATCTGTAATTCTATAGATAAACCACCCCGAACCCCTCAATTCGATTCCAGTCTGTAACTCACTCCCGGGTATCTGTAATTCTATAGATAAACCACCCCTAACCGCTTGATTAGATTCTAGTCTGTAACTCACTCCCGGGTATCTGTTATTCTGTATATAAGCCACCCCGAACCCCTCGATTAGATTCCAGTCTGTAACTCACTCCCGGGTATCTGTTATTCTGTATATAAACCACCCCGAGACCCTCGATTAGATTCCAGTCTGTAACTCACTCCCGTGTATCTGTTATTCTGTATATAAATCACCCCGAACCCCTTGATTCGATTCCAGTCTGTAACTCACTCCCGGGTATCTGTTATTCTATATATAAACCACCCCGAACCCCTCGATTAGTTTCCAGCCTGTAACTCACTCCCGGGTGTCTGTTATTCTATATATAAACCACCCTGAACCCCTCGATTAGATTCCAGTCTGTAACTCACTCCCGGGTATCTGTTATTCTATATATAAACCACCCCGAACCCCTCGATTAGATTCCAGCCTGTAACTCACTCCCGGGTATCTGATATTCGATATATAAACCATCCTGAACCCCTTGATTAGATTCCAGTCTGTAACTCACTCCTGGGTATCTGTTACTATATATATAAACCAACCCGAACCCCTCGATTCGATTCCAGTCTGTAACTCACTCCCGGGTCTCTGTTATTCTATATATAAACCACTCCGAACCCCTCGATTCGATTCCAGTCTGTAACTCACTCCCGGGTATCTGTTATTCTGTATATAAACCACCCCAAACCCCTCGATTAGATTCCAGTCTGTAACTCACTCCCGGGTATCTGTTATTCGATATATAAACCACCCCGAACCCCTCGATTAGATTCCAGTCTGCAACTCACTCCCGGGTATCTGTTATTCTATAGATAAACCACCTTGTACCACGCGATTAGATTCCAGTCTGTAACTCACACCCGGGGATCTGTAATTCTATAGATAAACCACCCCGAACCCCTCAATTCGATTCCAGTCTGTAACTCACTCCCGGGTATCTGTAATTCTATAGATAAACCACCCCGAACCCCTTGATTAGTTTCCAGTCTGTAACTCACTCCCGCGTATCTGTTATTCTGTATATAAGCCACCCCGAACCCCTCGATTAGATTCCAGTCTGTAACTCACTCCTGGGTATCTGTTATTCTGTACATAAATTACCCCGAGACCCTCGATTAGATTCCAGTCTGTAACTCACTCCCGGGTATCTGTTATTCTGCATATAAATCATCCCGAACCCCTTGATTCGATTCCAGTCTGTAACTCACTCCCGGGTATCTGTAATTCTGGATAGAAAACATCCCAACCTCCTCGATTAGATTCCAGTCTGTAACTCACTCCCAGGTATCTATTATTCTATATATAAACCACACGAACCCCTCGATTCGATTCCAGTCTGTAACTCATTCCCGGCTTTCTATTATTCTATATATAAACCACCCCGAACCCCTCGATTAGATTCCACTCTGTAACTCACTCCCGGGTATCTGTTATTCTATATACAAACCACCCCGAACCCCTCAATTAGTTTCCAGTCTGTAACTCACTCCCGGGTATCTGTTATTCTATATATAAACCACCCCGAACCCCTCAATTAGTTTCCAGTCTGTAACTCACTCCCGGGTATCTGTTATTCGATATATAAACCACCCCGAACCCCTCGATTAGATTCCACTCAGTAACTCACTCCCGGGTATCTGTTATTCTATATATAAACCACCCTGAACCCCTCGATTAGATTCCAGTCTGTAACTCACTCCTGGGTATCTGTAATTCTATATATAAACCTCCCCGAACACCTCGATTAGATTCCAGTCTGTAACTCACTCCCGGGTATCTGTTATTCTATATATAAACCACTCCGAACCCCTCGATTAGATTCCAGTCTGTAACTCACTCCCGGCTATCTGTTATTCGAAAGATAAACCACCCCGAACCCCTCGATTAGATTCCACTCTGTAACTCAATCCCGGGTATCTGTTATTCTATATATAAACCACCCTGAACCCCTCGATTAGATTCCAGTCTGTAACTCACTCCTGGGTATCTGTAATTCTATATATAAACCTCCCCGAACCCCTCGATTAGATTCCGGTCTGTAACTCACTCCCGGGTATCTGTTATTCGATATATAAACCACCCCGAACCCCTCGATTAGATTCCAGTCTGCAACTCACTCCTGGGTATCTGTTATTCTATATATAAACCACCCCGAACCCCTCGATTAGATTCCAGTCTGTAACTCACTCCCGGGTATCTGTTATTCTATATATAAACCACCCGAACCCCTCGATTAGATTCCAGTCTTCCAGTCTGTAACTCACTCCCGGGTATCTGATATTCTATATATAAACCACCGCGAACCCTCGATTGGATTCCAGTCTGTAACTCACTCCTGGGTATCTGTTATTCTACATATAAACCACCCCGAACCCTCGATTAGATTCCAGTCTGTAACTCACTCCTGGGTATCTGTTATTCTATTTATAAACCACTCTGAACCCCTCGATTAGATTCCAGTCTGTAACTCACTCCCGGGTATCTGTTATTCTATATATAAACCACCCCGAACCCTCGATTAGATTCCAGTCTGTAACTCACTCCCGGGTATCTGTTATTCTGTATATAAACCACCCCGAACCCTCGATTAGATTCCAGTCAGTAACTCACTCCCGGGTATCTGTTATTCTGTATATAAACCACCCCGAACCCCTCGATTAGATTCCAGCCTGTAACTCACTCCCGGGTGTCTGTTATTCTACATATAAACCACCCTGAACCCCTCGATTAGATTCCAGCCTGTAACTCACTCCCGGGTATCTGTTATTCTGTATATAAACCACCCTGAACCCCTCGATTAGATTCCAGTCTGTAACTCACTCCCGGGTATCTGATATTCGATATATAAACCATCCTGAACCCCTCGATTAGATTCCAGTCTGTAACTCACTCCCGGGTATCTGTTATTCTATATGTAAACCACTCCGAACCCCTCGATTAGATTCCAGTCTGTAACTCACTCCCGGGTATCTGTTATTCTATATATAAACCAACCCGAACCCCTCGATTCGATTCCAGTCTGTAACTCACTCCCGGGTCTCTGTTATTCTATATATAAACAACTCCGAACCCCTCGATTCGATTCCAGTCTGTAACTCACTCCCGGGTATCTGTTATTCTGTATATAAACCACCCCGAAACCCTTGATTAGATTCCAGCCTGTAACTCACTCCCGGGTATCTGTTATTCGATATATAAACCACTCCGAACCCCTCGATTAGATTCCAGTCTGCAACTCACTCCCGGGTATCTGTTATTCTATAGATAAACCACCTTGTACCACGCGATTAGATTCCAGTCTGTAACTCACACCCGGGGATCTGTAATTCTATAGATAAACCACCCCGAACCCCTCAATTCGATTCCAGTCTGTAACTCACTCCCGGGTATCTGTAATTCTATAGATAAACCACCCCTAACCCCTTGATTAGATTCCAGTCTGTAACTCACTCCCGGGTATCTGTTATTCTGTATATAAGCCACCCCGAACCCCTCGATTAGATTCCAGTCTGTAACTCACTCCTGGCTATCTGTTATTCTGTACATAAATTACCCCGAGACCCTCGATTAGATTCCAGTCTGTAACTCACTCCCGGGTATCTGTTATTCTGCATATAAATCACCCCGAACCCCTTGATTCGATTCCAGTCTGTAACTCCCTCCCGGGTATCTGTAATTCTGGATAGAAAACATCCCAACCTCCTCGATTAGATTCCAGTCTGTAACTCACTCCCAGGTATCTATTATTCTATATATAAACCACCCGAACCCCTCGATTCGATTCCAGTCTGTAACTCATTCCCGGGTATCTGTTATTCTGTATATAAACCACCCTGAACCCCTCGATTAGATTCCACTCTGTAAATCACTCCCGGGTATCTGTTATTCTATATATAAACCACCCTGAACCCCTCGATTCGATTCCAGTCTGTAACTCACTCCCGGGTCTCTGTTATTCTATATATAAACAACTCCGAACCCCTCGATTCGATTCCAGTCTGTAACTCACTCCCGGGTATCTGTTATTCTGTATATAAACCACCCCGAAACCCTTGATTAGATTCCAGCCTGTAACTCACTCCCGGGTATCTGTTATTCGATATATAAACCACTCCGAACCCCTCGATTAGATTCCAGTCTGCAACTCACTCCCGGGTATCTGTTATTCTATAGATAAACCACCTTGTACCACGCGATTAGATTCCAGTCTGTAACTCACACCCGGGGATCTGTAATTCTATAGATAAACCACCCCGAACCCCTCAATTCGATTCCAGTCTGTAACTCACTCCCGGGTATCTGTAATTCTATAGATAAACCACCCCTAACCCCTTGATTAGATTCCAGTCTGTAACTCACTCCCGGGTATCTGTTATTCTGTATATAAGCCACCCCGAACCCCTCGATTAGATTCCAGTCTGTAACTCACTCCTGGCTATCTGTTATTCTGTACATAAATTACCCCGAGACCCTCGATTAGATTCCAGTCTGTAACTCACTCCCGGGTATCTGTTATTCTGCATATAAATCACCCCGAACCCCTTGATTCGATTCCAGTCTGTAACTCCCTCCCGGGTATCTGTAATTCTGGATAGAAAACATCCCAACCTCCTCGATTAGATTCCAGTCTGTAACTCACTCCCAGGTATCTATTATTCTATATATAAACCACCCGAACCCCTCGATTCGATTCCAGTCTGTAACTGATTCCCGGGTATCTGTTATTCTGTATATAAACCACCCTGAACCCCTCGATTAGATTCCACTCTGTAAATCACTCCCGGGTATCTGTTATTCTATATATAAACCACCCTGAACCCCTCGATTAGATTCCAGTCTGTAACTCACTCCTGGGTATCTGTAATTCTATATATAAACCTCCCCGAACACCTCGATTAGATTCCAGTCTGTAACTCACTCCCGGGTATCTGTTATTCTATATATAAACCACTCCGAACCCCTCGATTAGATTCCAGTCTGTAACTCACTCCCGGCTATCTGTTATTCGAAAGATAAACCACCCCGAACCCCTCGATTAGATTCCACTCTGTAACTCAATCCCGGGTATCTGTTATTCTATATATAAACCACCCTGAACCCCTCGATTAGATTCCAGTCTGTAACTCACTCCTGGGTATCTGTAATTCTATATATAAACCTCCCCGAACCCCTCGATTAGATTCCGGTCTGTAACTCACTCCCGGGTATCTGTTATTCGATATATAAACCACCCCGAACCCCTCGATTAGATTCCAGTCTGCAACTCACTCCTGGGTATCTGTTATTCTATATATAAACCACCCCGAACCCCTCGATTAGATTCCAGTCTGTAACTCACTCCCGGGTATCTGTTATTCTATATATAAACCACCCCGAACCCCTCGATTAGATTCCAGTCTGTAACTCACTCCCGGGTATCTGATATTCTATATATAAACCACCCCGAACCCTCGATTGGATTCCAGTCTGTAACTCACTCCTGGGTATCTATTATTCTACATATAAACCACCCCGAACCCCTCGATTAGATTCCAGCCTGTAACTCACTCCCGGGTATCTGATATTCGATATATAAACCATCCTGAACCCCTCGATTAGATTCCAGTCTGTAACTCACTCCCGGGTATCTGATATTCGATATATAAACCATCCTGAACCCCTCGATTAGATTCCAGTCTGTATCTCACTCCCGGGTATCTGTGATTCTATATATAAACCAACCCGAACCCCTCGATTCGATTCCAGTCTGTAACTCACTCCCGGGTCTCTGTTATTCTATATATAAACCACTCCGAACCCCTCGATTCGATTCCAGTCTGTAACTCACTCCCGGGTATCTGTTATTCTGTATATAAACCACCCCGAAACCCTTGATTAGATTCCAGCCTGTAACTCACTCCCGGGTATCTGTTATTCTATATATAAACCACCCCGAACCCCTCGATTAGCTTCCAGTCTGCAACCCACTCCCGGGTATCTGTTATTCTATAGATAAACCACCTTGAACCACGCGATTAGATTCCAGTCTGTAACTCACACCCGGGGATCTGTAATTCTATAGATAAACCACCCCGAACCCCTCAATTCGATTCCAGTCTGTAACTCACTCCCGGGTATCTGTAATTCTATAGATAAACTACCCCTAACCGCTTGATTAGATTCCAGTCTGTAACTCACTCCCGGGTATCTGTTATTCTGTATATAAGCCACCCCGAACCCCTCGATTAGATTCCAGTCTGTAACTACTCCCGGGTATCTGTTATTCTGTGTATAAACCACCCCGAGACCCTCGATTAGATTCCAGCCTGTAACTCACTCCTGGGTATCTGTTACTATATATATAAACCAACCCGAACCCCTCGATTCGATTCCAGTCTGTAACTCACTCCCGGGTCTCTGTTATTCTATATATAAACCACTCCGAACCCCTCGATTCGATTCCAGTCTGTAACTCACTCCCGGGTATCTGTTATTCTGTATATAAACCACCCCGAAACCCTTGATTAGATTCCAGCCTGTAACTCACTCCCGGGTATCTGTTATTCGATATATAAACCACCCCGAACCCCTCGATTAGATTCCGGTCTGCAACTCACTCCCGGGTATCTGTTATTCTATAGATAAACCACCTTGTACCACGCGATTAGATTCCAGTCTGTAACTCACACCCGGGGATCTGTAATTCTATAGATAAACCACCCCGAACCCCTCAATTCGATTCCAGTCTGTAACTCACTCCCGGGTATCTGTAATTCTATAGATAAACCACCCCTAACCCCTTGATTAGATTCCAGTCTGTAACTCACTCCCGGGTATCTGTTAATCTGTATATAAGCCACCCCGAACCCCTCGATTAGATTCCAGTCTGTAACTCACTCCTGGGTATCTGTTATTCTGTACATAAATTACCCCGAGACCCTCGATTAGATTCCAGTCTGTAACTCACTCCCGGGTATCTGTTATGCTGCATATAAATCACCCCGAACCCCTTGATTCGGTTCCAGTCTGTAACTCACTCCCGGGTATCTGTAATTCTGGATAGAAAACATCCCAACCTCCTCGATTAGATTCCAGTCTGTAACTCACTCCCAGGTATCTATTATTCTATATATAAACCACCCGAACCCCTCGATTCGATTCCAGTCTGTAACTCATTCCCGGCTTTCTATTATTCTATATATAAACCACCCCGAACCCCTCGATTAGATTCCACTCTGTAACTGACTCCCGGGTATCTGTTCTTCTATATATAAACCACCCTGAACCCCTCGATTAGATTCCAGTCTGTAACTCACTCCTGGGTATCTGTAATTCTATATATAAACCTCCCCGAACACCTCGATTAGATTCCAGTCTGTAACTCACTCCCGGGTATCTGTTATTCTATATATAAACCACTCCGAACCCCTCGATTAGATTCCAGTCTGTAACTCACTCCCGGCTATCTGTTATTCGAAAGATAAACCACCCCGAACCCCTCGATTAGATTCCACTCTGTAACTCACTCCCGGGTATCTGTTATTCTATATATAAGCCACCCCGAACCCCTCGATTAGATTCCAGTCTGTAACTCACTCCCGGGTATCTGTTATTCTGTATATAAATCACCCCGAGCCCCTCGATTCGATTCCAGTCTGTATCTCACTCCCGGGTATCTGTAATTCTGTATAGAAAACATCCCAACCTCCTCGATTATATTCCAGTCTGTAACTCACTCCCAGGTATCTATTATTCTATATATAAATCACCCCGAGCCCCTCGATTCGATTCCAGTCTGTAACTCACTCCAGGGTATCTGTTATTCTATATATACACCACCCCGAACCCCTCGATTCGATTCCAGTCTGGAACTCACTCCCGGGTATCTGTTATTCTCTATACATAAACCACCCCAAACCCCTCGATTAGATTCCAGTCTCTAACTCACTCCCGGGTATCTGTTATTCTCTATATATAAACCTCCCCGAACCCCTCTATTAGATTCCAGTCTGTAACTCACTCCCGGGTATCTGTTATTCTATGTATAAACCTCCCCGAACCCCTCTATTAGATTCCAGTCTGTAACTCACTCCCGGGTATCTGTTATTCTATATATAAACCACACCGAGACCCTCGATTAGATTCCAGTCTGTAACTCACTCCCGGGTATCTGTTATTCTATATATAAACCACCCCGAACCCCTCGATTAGATTCCAGTCTGTAACGCACTCCCGGGTATCTGTTATACTATAGATAAACCACCCCGAACCCCTCGATTAGATTCCAGTCTGCAACTCACTCCCGGGTATCTGTTATACTATAGATAAACCACCTTGAACCACTCGATTAGATTCTAGTCTGTAACTCACACCCGGGGATCTGTAATTCTATCGATAAACCACCCCGAACCCCTCAATTCGATTCCAGTCTGTAACTCACTCCCGGGTATCTGTCATTCTATATATAAACCACCCCGAATCCCTCGATTAGATTCCAGTCTGTAACTCACTCCCGGGTGTCTGTTATTCTATATATAAACCACCCCGAACCCCTCGATTAGATTCCAGTCTGTAACTCACTCCCGGGTATCTGTCATTCTATATATAAACCACCCCGAATCCCTCGATTAGATTCCAGTCTGTAACTCACTCCCGGGTGTCTGTTATTCTATATATAAACCACCCCGAACCCCTCGATTAGATTCCAGTCTGTAACTCACTCCCGGGTATCTGTCATTCTATATATAAACCACCCCGAATCCCTCGATTAGATTCCAGTCTGTAACTCACTCCCAGGTATCTATTATTCTATATATAAACCACCCGAACCCCTCGATTCGATTCCAGTCTGTTACTCATTCCCGGCTTTCTATTATTCTATATATAAACCACTCCGAACCCCTCGATTAGATTCCAGTCTGTAACTCACTCCCAGTTATCTGTTATTCTATAGATAAACCACCCCGAACCCCTCGATTAGATTCCACTCTGTAACTCACTCCCGGGTATCTGTTATTCTATATACAAACCACCCTGAACCCCTCGATTAGATTCCAGTCTGTAACTCACTCCTGTGTATCTGTAATTCTATATATAAACCTCCCCGAACCCCTCGATTAGATTCCAGTCTGTAACTCACTCCCGGGTATCTGTTATTCTATATATAAACCACACCGAACCCCTCGATTAGATTCCAGTCTGTAACTCACTCCCGGGTATCTGTTATTCTATATATAAACCACCCTGAACCACTCGATTAGATTCCAGTCTGTAACTCACTCCCGGGTATCTGTTATTCTATATATAAACCACCCCAAACCCCTCGATTAGATTCCGGTCTGTACCTCACTCCCGGGTATCTGTTATTCTTTCTATAAACCACCCTGAACCCCTCGATTGGATTCCAGTCTGTAACTCACTCCTGGGTATCTGTTATTCTACATATAAACCACCCCGAACCCTCGATTAGATTTCAGTCTGTAACTCACTCCCGGGTATCTGTTATTCTATATATAAACCACCCCAAACCCCTCGATTAGATTCCAGTCTGTAACTCACTCCCGGGTATCTGTTATTCTATATATAAACCACCCCGAAACCCGTGATTAGATTCCAGTCTGTAACTCACTCCCGGGTGTCTGTTATTGATATATAAACCACACCGAACCCCTCGATTAGATTCCAGTCTGCTACTCGCTCCCGGGTATCTGTTATTCGATAAATGAACCACACCGAACCCATCGATTAGATTACAGTCTGCAACTCACTCCCGGGTATCTGTTATTCTGTATATAAACCACTCCGAACCCCTCGATTAGATTCCAGTCTGTAACCCACTCCCGGCTATCTGTTATTCTATAGATAAACCACCCCGATCCCCTCGATTAGATTCCACTCTGTAACTCACTCCCGGGTATTTGTTATTCTATATATAAACCACCCTGAACCCCTCGATTAGATTCCAGTCTGTAACTCACTCCCGGGTATCTGTTATTCTGCATATAAACCACCCTGAACTCCTCGATTAGATTCCAGTCTGTAACTCACTCCTGTGTATCTGTAATTGTATATATAAACCTCCCCGAACCCCTCGATTAGATTCCAGTCTGTAACTCACTCCCGGGTATCTGTTATTCGATGTATAAACCACCCCGAACCCCTCGATTAGATTCCAGTCTGTAACTCACTCCCGGGTATCTGTTATTCTGTATATAAACCACCCCGAACCCCTCGATTAGATTCCAGTCTGTAACTCACTCCCGGGTATCTGTTATTCTATATATAAACCACCACGAACCCCGCGATTAGATTCCAGTCTGTAACTCACTCCCGGGTATCTGTTATTCTATATATAAACCACCCCGAACCCCTCGATTAGATTCCAGTCTGTAACTCACTCCCGGGTATCTGTTATTCTGTATATAAACCACCCCGAACCCCTCGATTAGATTCCAGTCTGTAACTCACTCCCGGGTATCTGTTATTCTATATATAAACCACCACGAACCCCGCGATTAGATTCCAGTCTGTAACTCACTCCCGGGTATCTGTTATTCGATAAATGAACCACCCCGAAACCCTTGATTAGATTCCAGTCTGTAACTCACTCCCGGGTATCTGTTATTCTATATATAAACCACCCTGAACCCCTCGATTAGATTCCAGTCTGTAACTCCCTCCCGAGTATCTGTTATTCTATATATAAACCACCCTGAACCCCACGATTAGATTCCAGTCTGTAACTCACTCCCGGGTATCTGTTATTCGATATATAAACCACACCGAACCCCTCGATTAGATTCCAGTCTGCAACTCGCTCCCGGGTATCTGTTATTCTGTATATAAACCACCCCGAACAACTCGATTAGATTCCAGTCTGTAACTCACTCCCGGGTATCTGTTATTCTGTATATAAATCACCCCGAACCCCTCGATTGGATTCCAGTCTGTAACTCACTCCCGGGTATCTGTAATTCTATAGATAAACCACCCAGAGCCCCTCGATTCGATTCCAGTCTGTAACTCACTCCCGGGTATCTGTAATTCTATAGATAAACCACCCCGAACCCCTCGATTCGATTCCAGTCTGCAACTCACTCCCGGGTATCTGTTATTCTGTATATAAACCACCCCGAACCCCTCGATTAGATTCCAGTCTGTAACTCACTCCCGGGTATCTTTTATTCTGTATATAAACCACACCGAGACCCTCGATTAGATTCCAGTCTGTAACTCACTCCCGGGTATCTGTTATTCTATATATAAACCACCCCGAACCCCTCGATTAGATTCCAGTCTGTAACGCACTCCCGGGTATCTGTTATACTATAGATAAACCACCCCGAACCCCTCGATTAGATTCCAGTCTGCAACTCACTCCCGGGTATCTGTTATACTATAGATAAACCACCTTGAACCACTCGATTAGATTCTAGTCTGTAACTCACACCCGGGGATCTGTAATTCTATCGATAAACCACCCCGAACCCCTCAATTCGATTCCAGTCTGTAACTCACTCCCGGCTATCTGTTATTCTGTATATAAGCCACCCCGAACCCCTCGATTAGATTCCAGTCTGTAACTCACTCCCGGGTATCTGTTATTCTGTATATAAATAACCCCGAGCCCCTAGATTCGATTCCAGTCTGTAACTCACTCCCGGGTATCTGTAATTCTGTATAGAAAACATCCCAACCTCCTCGATTATATTCCAGTCTGTAACTCACTCCCAGGTATCTATTATTCTATATATAAACCACACCAAAGCCCTCGATTAGATTCCAGTCTGTAACTCACTCCCGGGTTTCTGTTATTCTATATATAAACCACCCCGAACCCCTCGATTAGATTCCAGTCTGTAACTCACTCCCGGGTATCTGTTATTCTATATATAAACCACTCCGAACCCCTCGATTAGATTCCAGTCTGTAACTCACTCCCGGGTATCTGTTATTCTATATATAAACCACTCCGAACCCCTCAATTCGATTCCAGTCTGTAACTCACTCCCGGGTATCTGTTATTCTGTATATAAACCACCCCGAGACCCTCGATTAGATTCCAGTCTGTAACTCACTCCAGGGTATCTGTTATTCTATATATACACCACCCCGAACCCCTCGATTCGATTCCAGTCTGTAACTCACTCCCGGGTATCTGTTATTCTCTATATATAAACCACCCCAAACCCCTCGATTAGATTCCAGTCTCTAACTCACTCCCGGGTATCTGTTATTCTCTATATATAAACCTCCCCGAACCCCTCTATTAGATTCCAGTCTGTAACTCACTCCCGGGTATCTGTTATTCTATATATAAACCTCCCCGAACCCCTCGATTACATTCCAGTCTGTAACTCACTCCCGGGTATCTGTTATTCTATATATAAACCACCCTGAACCCCTCGATTAGATTCCAGTCTGTAACTCACTCCCGGGTATCTGTTATTCTATATATAAACCACACTGAACCCCTCGATTAGATTCCAGTCTGTAACTCACTCCCGGGTATCTGTTATTCTGTATATAAACCACCCCGAACCCCTCGATTAGATTCCAGTCTGTAACTCACTCCCGGGTATCTGTTATTCTATATATAAACCACCACGAACCCCGCGATTAGTTTCCAGTCTGTAACTCACTCCCGGGTATCTGTTATTCTATATATAAACCACCCCGAACCCCTCGATTAGATTCCAGTCTGTAACTCACTCCCGGGTATCTGTTATTCTGTATATAAACCACCCCGAACCCCTCGATTAGATTCCAGTCTGTAACTCACTCCCGGGTATCTGTTATTCTATATATAAACCACCACGAACCCCGCGATTAGATTCCAGTCTGTAACTCACTCCCGGGTATCTGTTATTCGATAAATGAACCACCCCGAAACCCTTGATTAGATTCCAGTCTGTAACTCACTCCCGGGTATCTGTTATTCTATATATAAACCACCCTGAACCCCTCGATTAGATTCCAGTCTGTAACTCCCTCCCGAGTATCTGTTATTCTATATATAAACCACCCTGAACCCCTCGATTAGATTCCAGTCTGTAACTCACTCCCGGGTATCTGTTATTCGATATATAAACCACACCGAACCCCTCGATTAGATTCCAGTCTGCAACTCGCTCCCGGTTATCTGTTATTCTGTATATAAACCACCCCGAACCACTCGATTAAATTCCACTCTGTAACTCACTCCCGGGTATCTGTTATTCTATATATAAACCACCCTCAACCCCTCGATTCGATTCCAGTCTGCAACTCACTCCCGGGTATCTGTTATTCTATATATAAACCACCCCGAACCCTCGATTGGATTCCAGTCTGTAACTCACTCCCGGGTATCTGTTATTCTGTATATAAACCACCCCGAACCCCTCGATTAGATTCCAGCCTGTAACTCACTCCCGGGTGTCTGTTATTCTATATATAAACTATCCCGAACCCCTCGATAAGATTCCAGTCTGTAACTCACTCCCGGGTATCAGTTATTCGATATATGAACCACCCCGAAACCCTTGATTAGATTCCAGCCTGTACCTCACTCCCGGGTATCTGTTATTCGATATATAAACCACCCCGAACCCCTCGATTAGATTCCAGTCTGTAACTCGCTCCCGGGTATCTGTTATTCTATAGATAAACCACCCCGAACCACTCGATTAGATTCCAGTCTGTAACTCACTCCCGGGTATCTGTTATTCTGTATATAAATCACCCCGAACCCGTCGATTGGATTCCAGTCTGTAACTCACTCCCGGGTATCTGTAATTCTGTAGATAAACCACCCCGAATCCCTCGATTAGATTCCAGTCGGTAACTCACTCCCGGGTATCTGTTATTCTATATATAAACCACCCCGAACCCCTCGATTAGATTCCAGCCTGTAACTCACTCCCGGGTATCTGTACTTCTGTAGATAAAACATCCCAACCTCCTCGATTAGATTCCAGTCTGTAACTCACTCCCAGGTATCTGTTATTCTATATATAAACCACTCCGAACCCCTCAATTCGATTCCAGTCTGTAACTCACTCCCGGGTATTTGTTATTCTGTATATAAACCACCCCGAGACCCTCGATTAGATTCCAGTCTGTAACTCACTCCCGGGTATCTGTTATTCTGTATATAAATCACCCCGAGCCCCTCGATTCGATTCCAGTCTGTAACTCACTCCAGGGTATCTGTTATTCTATATAGACAGCACCCCGAACCCCTCGATTCGATTCCAGTCTGTAACTCACTCCCGGGTATCTGTTATTCTCTATATATAAACCACCCCAAACCCCTCGATTAGATTCCAGTCTCTAACTCACTCCCGGGTATCTGTGATCCTCTATATATAAACCTCCCCGAACCCCTCTATTAGATTCCAGTCTGTAACTCACTCCCGGGTATCTGTCATTCTATATATAAACCACCCCGAATCCCTCGATTAGATTCCAGTCTGTAACTCACTCCCGGGTATCTGTCATTCTATATATAAACCACCCCGAATCCCTCGATTAGATTCCAGTCTGTAACTCACTCCCAGGTATCTATTATTCTATATATAAACCACCCGAACCCCTCGATTCGATTCCAGTCTGTAACTCATTCCCGGCTTTCTATTATTCTATATATAAACCACTCCGAACCCCTCGATTAGATTCCAGTCTGTAACTCACTCCCAGTTATCTGTTATTCTATAGATAAACCACCCCGAACCCCTCGATTAGATTCCACTCTGTAACTCACTCCCGGGTATCTGTTATTCTATATACAAACCACCCTGAACCCCTCGATTAGATTCCAGTCTGTAACTCACTCCTGTGTATCTGTAATTCTATATATAAACCTCCCCAAACCCCTCGATTAGATTCCAGTCTGTAACTCACTCCCGGGTATCTGTTATTCTATATATAAACCACCCCGTACCCCTCGATTAGATTCCAGTCTGTAACTCACTCCCGGGTATCTGTTATTCTATATATAAACCACCCTGAACCACTCGATTAGATTCCAGTCTGTAACTCACTCCCGGGTATCTGTTATTCTATATATAAACCACCCCAAACCCCTCGATTAGATTCCGGTCTGTACCTCACTCCCGGGTATCTGTTATTCTTTCTATAAACCACCCTGAACCCCTCGATTGGATTCCAGTCTGTAACTCACTCCTGGGTATCTGTTATTCTACATATAAACCACCCCGAACCCTCGATTAGATTCCAGTCTGTAACTCACTCCCGTGTATCTGTTATTCTGTATATAAACCACTCCGAACCCCTCGATTAGATTCCAGTCTGTAACTCACTCCCGGCTATCTGTTATTCTATAGATAAACCACCCCGAACCCCTCGATTAGATTCCACTCTGTAACTCACTCCCGGGTATCTGTTATTCTATATATAAACCACCCCGAACACCTCGATTAGATTCCAGTCTGCAACTCACTCCCGGGTATCTGTTATTCTGTATATAAACCACTCCGAACCCCTCGATTAGATTCCAGTCTGTAACCCACTCCCGGCTATCTGTTATTCTATAGATAAACCACCCCGATCCCCTCGATTAGATTCCACTCTGTAACTCACTCCCGGGTATCTGTTATTCTATATATAAACCACCCTGAAACCCTCGATTAGATTCCAGTCTGTAACTCACTCCCGGGTATCTGTTATTCTGCATATAAACCACCCTGAACTCCTCGATTAGATTCCAGTCTGTAACTCACTCCTGTGTATCTGTAATTGTATATATAAACCTCCCCGAACCCCTCGATTAGATTCCAGCCTGTAACTCACTCCCGGGTGTCTGTTATTCTATATATAAACTATCCCGAACCCCTCGATAAGATTCCAGTCTGTAACTCACTCCCGGGTATCAGTTATTCGATATATGAACCACCCCGAAACCGTTGATTAGATTCCAGCCTGTACCTCACTCCCGGGTATCTGTTATTCGATATATAAACCACCCCGAACCCCTCGATTAGATTCCAGTCTGTAACTCGCTCCCGGGTATCTGTTATTCTATAGATAAACCACCCCGAACCACTCGATTAGATTCCAGTCTGTAACTCACTCCCGGGTATCTGTTATTCTGTATATAAATCACCCCGAACCCGTCGATTGGATTCCAGTCTGTAACTCACTCCCGGGTATCTGTAATTCTATAGATAAACCACCCCGAATCCCTCGATTAGATTCCAGTCGGTAACTCACTCCCGGGTATCTGTTATTCTATATATAAACCACCCCGAACCCCTCGATTAGATTCCAGCCTGTAACTCACTCCCGGGTATCTGTAATTCTGTATATAAACCACTCCGAACCCCTCGATTAGATTCCAGTCTGTAACTCACTCCCAGTTATCTGTTATTCTATAGATAAACCACCCCGAACCCCTCGATTAGATTCCACTCTGTAACTCACTCCCGGGTATCTGTTATTCTATATACAAACCACCCTGAACCCCTCGATTAGATTCCAGTCTGTAACTCACTCCTGTGTATCTGTAATTCTATATATAAACCTCCCCGAACCCCTCGATTAGATTCCAGTCTGTAACTCACTCCCGGGTATCTGTTATTCTATATATAAACCACCCCGAACCCCTCGATTAGATTCCAGTCTGTAACTCACTCCCGGGTATCTGTTATTCTATATATAAACCACCCTGAACCACTCGATTAGATTCCAGTCTGTAACTCACTCCCGGGTATCTGTTATTCTATATATAAACCACCCCAAACCCCTCGATTAGATCCCAGTCTGTACCTCACTCCCGGGTATCTGTTATTCTTTCTAGAAACCACCCTGAACCCCTCGATTGGATTCCAGTCTGTAACTCACTCCTGGGTATCTGTTATTCTACATATAAACCACCCCGAACCCTCGATTAGATTTCAGTCTGTAACTCACTCCCGGGTATCTGCTATTCTATATATAAACCACCCCAAACCCCTCGATTAGATTCCAGTCTGTAACTCACTCCCGGGTATCTGTTATTCTATATATAAACCACCCCGAAACCCGTGATTAGATTCCAGTCTGTAACTCACTCCCGGGTGTCTGTTATTGATATATAAACCACACCGAACCCCTCGATTAGATTCCAGTCTGCTACTCGCTCCCGGGTATCTGTTATTCGATAAATGAACCACCCCGAAACCCTTGATTAGATTCCAGTCTGTAACTCACTCCCGGGTATCTGTTATTCTATATATAAACCATCCTGAACCCCTCGTTTAGATTCCAGTCTGTAACTCACTCCCGTGTATCTGTTATTCTGTATATAAACCACTCCGAACCCCTCGATTAGATTCCAGTCTGTAACTCACTCCCGGCTATCTGTTATTCTATAGATAAACCACCCCGAACCCCTCGATTAGATTCCACTCTGTAACTCACTCCCGGGTATCTGTTATTGTATATATAAACCACCCCGAACACCTCGATTAGATTCCAGTCTGCAACTCACTCCCGGGTATCTGTTATTCTGTATATAAACCACTCCGAACCCCTCGATTAGATTCCAGTCTGTAACCCACTCCCGGCTATCTGTTATTCTATAGATAAACCACCCCGATCCCCTCGATTAGATTCCACTCTGTAACTCACTCCCGGGTATCTGTTATTCTATATATAAACCACCCTGAACCCCTCGATTAGATTCCGGTCTGTAACTCACTCCCGGGTATCTGTTATTCTGCATATAAACCACCCTGAACTCCTCGATTAGATTCCAGTCTGTAACTCACTCCTGTGTATCTGTAATTGTATATATAAACCTCCCCGAACCCCTCGATTAGATTCCAGTCTGTAACTCACTCCCGGGTATCTGTTATTCGATATATAAACCACCCCGAACCCCTCGATTAGATTCCAGTCTGTAACTCACTCCCGGGTATCTGTTATTCTGTATATAAACCACCCCGAACCCCTCGATTAGATTCCAGTCTGTAACTCACTCCCGGGTATCTGTTATTCTATATATAAACCACCACGAACCCCGCGATTAGATTCCAGTCTGTAACTCACTCCCGGGTATCTGTTATTCTATATATAAACCACCCCGAACCCCTCGATTAGATTCCAGTCTGTAACTCACTCCCGGGTATCTGTTATTCTGTATATAAACCACCCCGAACCCCTCGATTAGATTCCAGTCTGTAACTCACTCCCGGGTATCTGTTATTCTATATATAAACCACCACGAACCCCGCGATTAGATTCCAGTCTGTAACTCACTCCCGGGTATCTGTTATTCGATAAATGAACCACCCCGAAACCCTTGATTAGATTCCAGTCTGTAACTCACTCCCGGGTATCTGTTATTCTATATATAAACCACCCTGAACCCCTCGATTAGATTCCAGTCTGTAACTCCCTCCCGAGTATCTGTTATTCTATATATAAACCACCCTGAACCCCTCGATTAGATTCCAGTCTGTAACTCACTCCCGGGTATCTGTTATTCGATATATAAACCACACCGAACCCCTCGATTAGATTCCAGTCTGCAACTCGCTCCCGGGTATCTGTTATTCTGTATATAAACCACCCCGAACAACTCGATTAGATTCCAGTCTGTAACTCACTCCCGGGTATCTGTTATTCTGTATATAAATCACCCCGAACCCCTCGATTGGATTCCAGTCTGTAACTCACTCCCGGGTATCTGTAATTCTATAGATAAACCACCCAGAGCCCCTCGATTCGATTCCAGTCTGTAACTGACTCCCGGGTATCTGTAATTCTATAGATAAACCACCCCGAACCCCTCGATTCGATTCCAGTCTGCAACTCACTCCCGGGTATCTGTTATTCTGTATATAAACCACCCCGAACCCCTCGATTAGATTCCAGTCTGTAACTCACTCCCGGGTATCTTTTATTCTGTATATAAACCACACCGAGACCCTCGATTAGATTCCAGTCTGTAACTCACTCCCGGGTATCTGTTATTCTATATATAAACCACCCCGAACCCCTCGATTAGATTCCAGTCTGTAACGCACTCCCGGGTATCTGTTATACTATAGATAAACCACCCAGAACCCCTCGATTAGATTCCAGTCTGCAACTCACTCCCGGGTATCTGTTATACTATAGATAAACCACCTTGAACCACTCGATTAGATTCTAGTCTGTAACTCACACCCGGGGATCTGTAATTCTGTATATAAATCACCCCGAGCCCCTCGATTAGATTCCAGTCTGTAACTCACTCCC
The DNA here is from genome assembly GCF_047496885.1 of Scyliorhinus torazame. NCBI lineage: Eukaryota > Metazoa > Chordata > Chondrichthyes > Carcharhiniformes > Scyliorhinidae > Scyliorhinus > Scyliorhinus torazame. The sequence continues at coordinate 35,195,372 of NC_092732.1, read as the reverse complement.
GGGTATCTGTTATTCTGTATATAAATCACCCCGAGCCCCTCGATTCGATTCCAGTCTGTAACTCACTCCCGGGTATCTGTAATTCTGTGTAGAAAACATCCCAACCTCCTCGATTATATTCCAGTCTGTAACTCACTCCCAGGTATCTATTATTCTATATATAAACCACACCAAAGCCCTCGATTAGATTCCAGTCTGTAACTCACTCCCGGGTTTCTGTTATTCTATATATAAACCACCCCGAACCCCTCGATTAGATTCCAGTCTGTAACTCACTCCCGGGTATCTGTTATTCTATATATAAACCACTCCGAACCCCTCAATTCGATTCCAGTCTGTAACTCACTCCCGGGTATCTGTTATTCTGTATATAAACCACCCCGAGACCCTCGATTAGATTCCAGTCTGTAACTCACTCCAGGGTATCTGTTATTCTATATATACACCACCCCGAACCCCTCGATTCGATTCCAGTCTGTAACTCACTCCCGGGTATCTGTTATTCTCTATATATAAACCACCCCAAACCCCTCGATTAGATTCCAGTCTCTAACTCACTCCCGGGTATCTGTTATTCTCTATAAATAAACCTCCCCGAACCCCTCTATTAGATTCCAGTATGTAACTCACTCCCGGGTATCTGTTATTCTATATATAAACCTCCCCGAACCCCTCTATTAGATTCCAGTCTGTAACTCACTCCCGGGTATCTGTTATTCTATATATAAACCACCCTGAACCCCTCGATTAGATTCCAGTCTGTAACTCACTCCCGGGTATCTGTTATTCTATATATAAACCACACTGAACCCCTCGATTAGATTCCAGTCTGTAACTCACTCCCGGGTATCTGTTATTCTATATATAAACTCCCTGAAACACTCGATTAGATTCCAGTCTGTAACTCACTCCCGGGTATCTGTTATTCTATATATAAACCACCCCGAACCCCTCGATTAGATTCCAGTCTGTACCTCACTCCCGGGTATCTGTTATTCTATATATAAACCACCCTGAACCCCTCGATTAGATTCCAGTCTGTAACTCACTCCCGTGTATCTGTTATTCTATATATAAACCACCGGGAACGCCTCGATTAGATTCCAGTCTGTAACTCACTCCCGGGTATCTGTTATTCTATATATAAACCACCCCGAACCCCTCGATTAGATTCCAGTCTGTAACTCACTCCCGGGTATCTGATATTCTATATATAAACCACCCCGAACCCCTCGATTAGATTCCAGTCTGTATCTCACACACGGGTATCTGTTATTCTATATATAAACCACCCCGAACCCCTCGATTAGATTCCAGTCTGTATCTCACACACGGGTATCTGTTATTCTATATATAAACCACCCCGAACCCCTCGATTAGATTCCAGTCTGTAACTCACTCCCGGGTATCTGTTATTCTACATATAAACCTCCCCAAACCCCTCGATTAGATTCCAGTCTGTAACTCACTCCCGGGTATCTGCTATTCTATATATAAACCACCCCGAACCCCTCGATTAGATTCCTGTCTGTAACTCACTCCCGGATATCTATTTTTCTATATATAAACCTCCCCGAACCCCTCTATTAGATTCCAGTCTGTAACTCATTCCCGGTTTCTGTTATTCGATCTATAAACCACCCCGAACCCCACGATTAGATTCCAGTCTGTAACTCACTCCCGGGTATCTGTTATTCTATATATAAACCACTCCGAATCCCTCGATTAGATTCCAGTCTGTAACTCACTCCCGGGTATCTGTTATTCTATATATAAACCACCCTGAACCCCTCGATTAGATTCCAGTCTGTAACTCACTCCCGGGTATCTGTAATTCTATATATAAACCTCCCCGAACCCCTCGATTAGATTCCAGTCTGCAACTCACTCCCGGGTATCTGTTATTCTATATATAAACCACCCCGAACCCTCGATTGGATTCCAGTCTGTAACTCACTCCCGGGTATCTGTTATTCTATATATAAACCACTCCGAATCCCTCGATTAGATTCCAGTCTGTAACTCATTCCCGGTTTCTGTTATTCGATCTATAAACCACCCCGAACCCCACGATTAGATTCCAGTCTGTAACTCACTCCCTGGTATCTGTTATTCTATATATAAACCACTCCGAATCCCTCGATTAGATTCCAGTCTGTAACTCACTCCAGGCTATCTGTTATTCTATAGATAAACCACCCCGAACCCCTCGATTAAATTCCACTCTGCAACTCACTCCCGGGTATCTGTTATTCTATATATAAACCACCCTGAACCCCTCGATTAGATTCCAGTCTGTAACTCACTCCCGGGTATCTGTAATTCTATATATAAACCTCCCCGAACCCCTCGATTAGATTCCAGTCTGCAACTCACTCCCGGGTATCTGTTATTCTATATATAAACCACCCCGAACCCTCGATTGGATTCCAGTCTGTTACTCACTCCTGGGTATCTGTTATTCTACATATAAACGACCCCGAACCCTCGATTTGATTCCAGTCTGTAACTCACTCCTGGGTATCTGTTATTCTATATATAAACCACCCTGAACCCCTCGATTAGATTCCAGTCTGTAACTCACTCCCGGGTATCTGTTATTCTATATATAAACCATTCCGAATCCCTCAATTCGATTCCAGTCTGTAGCTCACTCCCAGGTATCTGTTATTCTATATATAAACCACCCCGAACCCCTCGATTAGATTCCAGTCTGTAACTCACTCCCGGGTATCTGTTATTCTATATAGAAACCACCCTGAACAATTCGATTAGATTCCAATCTGTAAATCACTCCGGGGTATCTGTTATTCTATATATAAACCACCCTGAACCCCTCGATTAGATTCCAGTCTGAATCTCACTCCCGTGTATCTGTTATTCTGTATATAAATCACCCCGAACCCCTTGATTCGATTCCAGTCTGTAACTCACTCCTGGGTATCTGTTACTATATATATAAACCAACCCGAACCCCTCGATTCGATTCCAGTCTGTAACTCACTCCCGGGTCTCTGTTATTCTATATATAAACCACTCCGAACCCCTCGATTCGATTCCAGTCTGTAACTCACTCCCGGGTATCTGTTATTCTGTATATAAACCACCCCAAACCCCTCGATTAGATTCCAGTCTGTAACTCACTCCCGGGTATCTGTTATTCTGCATATAAATCACCCCGAACCCCTTGATTCGATTCCAGTCTGTAACTCACTCCCGGGTATCTGTAATTCTGGATAGAAAACATCCCAACCTCCTCGATTAGATTCCAGTCTGTAACTCACTCCCAGGTATCTATTATTCTATATATAAACCACCCGAACCCCTCGATTCGATTCCAGTCTGTAACTCATTCCCGGCTTTCTATTATTCTATATATAAACCACCCCGAACCCCTCGATTAGATTCCAGTCTGCAACTCACTCCCGGGTATCTGTTATTCTATAGATAAACCACCTTGTACCACGCGATTAGATTCCAGTCTGTAACTCACACCCGGGGATCTGTAATTCTATAGATAAACCACCCTGAACCCCTCAATTCGATTCCAGTCTGTAACTCACTCCCGGGTATCTGTAATTCTATAGATAAACCACCCTTAACCCCTTGATTAGATTCCAGTCTGTAACTCACTCCCGGGTATCTGTTATTCTGTATATAAGCCACCCCGAACCCCTCGATTAGATTCCAGTCTGTAACTCACTCCTGGGTATCTGTTATTCTGTACATAAATTACCCCGAGACCCTCGATTAGATTCCAGTCTGTAACTCACTCCCGGGTATCTGTTATTCTGCATATAAATCACCCCGAACCCCTTGATTCGATTCCAGTCTGTAACTCACTCCCGGGTATCTGTAATTCTGGATAGAAAACATCCCAACCTCCTCGATTAGATTCCAGTCTGTAACTCACTCCCAGGTATCTATTATTCTATATATAAACCACCCGAACCCCTCGATTCGATTCCAGTCTGTAACTCATTCCCGGCTTTCTATTATTCTATATATAAACCACCCCGAACCCCTCGATTAGATTCCACTCTGTAACTCACTCCCGGGTATCTGTTATTCGATATATAAACCACCCCGAACCCCTCGATTAGATTCCACTCTGTAACTCACTCCCGGGTATCTGTTATTCTATATATAAACCACCCTGAACCCCTCGATTAGATTCCAGTCTGTAACTCACTCCTGGGTATCTGTAATTCTATATATAAACCACCCTGAACCCCTCGATTAGATTCCAGTCTGTAACTCACTCCTGGGTATCTGTAATTCTATATATAAACCACCCCGAACCCCTCGATTAGATTCCACTCTGTAACTCACTCCCGGGTATCTGTTATTCTATATATAAACCACCGGGAACCCCTCGATTAGATTCCAGTCTGTAACTCACTCCCGGGTATCTGTTATTCTCCATATAAACCATCCCGAACCTCTCGATTAGATTCCAGTCTGTAACTCACTCCCGGGTATCTGTTATTCTATATATAAACCACCCCAAACCCCTCGATTAGATTCTAGACTGTAACTCACTCCCGGGTATCTGTTATTCTATATATAAACCTCCCCAAACCCCTCGATTAGATTCCAGTCTGTAACTCACTCCCGGGTATCTGTTATTCTATGTATAAACCACCCCGAACCCCTCGATTAGATTCCAGTCTGTAACTCACTCCCGGGTATCTGATATTCTATATATAAACCACCCCGAACCCTCGATTGGATTCCAGTCTGTAACTCACTCCTGGGTATCTATTATTCTACATATAAACCACCCCGAACCCTCGATTAGATTCCAGCCTGTAACTCACTCCTGGGTATCTGTTATTCTATATATAAACCACTCTGAACCCCTCGATTAGATTCCAGTCTGTAACTCACTCCCGGGTATCTGTTATTCTATATATAAACCACCCCGAACCCTCGATTAGATTCCAGTCTGCAACTCACTCCCGGTATCTGTTATTCTGTATATAAACCACCCCGAACCCCTCGATTAGATTCCAGCCTGTAACTCACTCCCGGGTATCTGATATTCGATATATAAACCACTCCGAACCCCTCGATTCGATTCCAGTCTGTAACTCACTCCCGGGTATCTGTTATTCTGTATATAAACCACCCCGAAACCCTTGATTAGATTCCAGCCTGTAACTCACTCCCGGGTATCTGTTATTCGATATATAAACCACCCCGAACCCCTCGATTAGATTCCAGTCTGCAACTCACTTCCGGGTATCTGTTATTCTATATATAAACCACCTTGAACCACGCGATTAGATTCCAGTCTGTAACTCACACCCGGGGATCTGTAATTCAATAGATAAACCACCCCGAACACCTCGATTAGATTCCAGTCTGTAACTCACTCCCGGGTATCTGTTATTCTGTATATAAACCACCCCGAGACCCTCGATTAGATTCCAGTCTGTAACTCATTCCCGGGTTTCTATTATTCTATATATAAACCAATCCGAACGCCTCGATTAGATTCCAGTCTGTAACTCACTCCCGGGTATCTGTTATTCTGTATATAAACCACCCCGAACCCCTCGATTAGATTCCAGTCTGTAACTCACTCCCGGGTATCTGTTATTCTGTATATAACCCACCCCGAACCCCTCGATTAGATTCCAGTCTGTAACTCACTCCCGGGTATCTGTTATTCTATATATAAACCACCCCGAACCCCTCGATTAGATTCCAGTCTGTAACTCACTCCCGGGTATCTGTTATTCGATAAATGAACCACCCCGAACCCCTCGATTAGATTCCAGTCTGTAACTCACTCCCGGGTATCTGTTATTCGATATATAAACCACCCCGAACCCCTCGATTAGATTCCAGTCTGCAACTCACTCCTGGGTATCTGTTATTCTATATATAAACCACCCCGAACCCCTCGATTAGATTCCAGTCTGTAACTCACTCCAGGGTATCTGTTATTCTATATATAAACCACCGCGAACCCTCGATTGGATTCCAGTCTGTAACTCACTCCTGGGTATCTGTTATTCTACATATAAACCACCCCGAACCCTCGATTAGATTCCAGCCTGTAACTCACTCCCGGGTATCTGTCATTCTGTATATAAACCACCCCGAACCCCTCGATTAGATTCCAGTCTGTAACTCACTCCTGGGTATCTGTTATTCTATTTATAAACCACCTCGAACCCCTCGATTAGATTCCAGTCTGTAACTCACTCCCGGGTATCTGTTATTCTATATATAAACCACCCCGAACCCTCGATTAGATTCCAGTCTGTAACTCACTCCCGGGTATCTGTTATTCTGTATATAAACCACCCCGAACCCCTCGATTAGATTCCAGCCTGTAACTCACTCCCGGGTGTCTGTTATTCTACATATAAACCACCCCGAACCCCTCGATTAGATTCCAGCCTGTAACTCACTCCCGGGTATCTGATATTCGATATATAAACCATCCTGAACCCCTTGATTAGATTCCAGTCTGTAACTCACTCCCGGGTATCTGTTACTATATATATAAACCAACCCGAACCCCTCGATTCGATTCCAGTCTGTAACTCACTCCCGGGTCTCTGTTATTCTATATATAAACCACTCCGAACCCCTCGATTCGATTCCAGTCTGTAACTCACTCCCGGGTATCTGTTATTCTATATATAAACCACTCCGAACCCCTCGATTCGATTCCAGTCTGTAACTCACTCCCGGGTATCTGTTATTCTGTATATAAACCACCCCGAAACCCTTGATTAGATTCCAGCCTGTAACTCACTCCCGGGTATCTGCTATTCGATATATAAACCACCCCGAACCCCTCGATTAGATTCCAGTCTGCAACTCACTTCCGGGTATCTGTTATTCTATAGATAAACCACCTTGAACCACGCGATTAGATTCCAGACTGTAACTCACACCCGGGGATCTGTAATTCTATAGATAAACCACCCCGAACCCCTCAATTCGATTCCAGTCTGTAACTCACTCCCGGGTATCTGTAATTCTATAGATAAACCACCCCTAACCGCTTGATTAGATTCTAGTCTGTAACTCACTCCCGGGTATCTGTTATTCTGTATATAAGCCACCCCGAACCCCTCGATTAGATTCCAGTCTGTAACTCACTCCCGGGTATCTGTTATTCTGTATATAAACCACCCCGAGACCCTCGATTAGATTCCAGTCTGTAACTCACTCCCGTGTATCTGTTATTCTGTATATAAATCACCCCGAACCCCTTGATTCGATTCCAGTCTGTAACTCACTCCCGGGTATCTGTTATTCTATATATAAACCACCCCGAACCCCTCGATTAGTTTCCAGCCTGTAACTCACTCCCGGGTGTCTGTTATTCTATATATAAACCACCCTGAACCCCTCGATTAGATTCCAGTCTGTAACTCACTCCCGGGTATCTGTTATTCTATATATAAACCACCCCGAACCCCTCGATTAGATTCCAGCCTGTAACTCACTCCCGGGTATCTGATATTCGATATATAAACCATCCTGAACCCCTTGATTAGATTCCAGTCTGTAACTCACTCCTGGGTATCTGTTACTATATATATAAACCAACCCGAACCCCTCGATTCGATTCCAGTCTGTAACTCACTCCCGGGTCTCTGTTATTCTATATATAAACCACTCCGAACCCCTCGATTCGATTCCAGTCTGTAACTCACTCCCGGGTATCTGTTATTCTGTATATAAACCACCCCAAACCCCTCGATTAGATTCCAGTCTGTAACTCACTCCCGGGTATCTGTTATTCGATATATAAACCACCCCGAACCCCTCGATTAGATTCCAGTCTGCAACTCACTCCCGGGTATCTGTTATTCTATAGATAAACCACCTTGTACCACGCGATTAGATTCCAGTCTGTAACTCACACCCGGGGATCTGTAATTCTATAGATAAACCACCCCGAACCCCTCAATTCGATTCCAGTCTGTAACTCACTCCCGGGTATCTGTAATTCTATAGATAAACCACCCCGAACCCCTTGATTAGTTTCCAGTCTGTAACTCACTCCCGCGTATCTGTTATTCTGTATATAAGCCACCCCGAACCCCTCGATTAGATTCCAGTCTGTAACTCACTCCTGGGTATCTGTTATTCTGTACATAAATTACCCCGAGACCCTCGATTAGATTCCAGTCTGTAACTCACTCCCGGGTATCTGTTATTCTGCATATAAATCATCCCGAACCCCTTGATTCGATTCCAGTCTGTAACTCACTCCCGGGTATCTGTAATTCTGGATAGAAAACATCCCAACCTCCTCGATTAGATTCCAGTCTGTAACTCACTCCCAGGTATCTATTATTCTATATATAAACCACACGAACCCCTCGATTCGATTCCAGTCTGTAACTCATTCCCGGCTTTCTATTATTCTATATATAAACCACCCCGAACCCCTCGATTAGATTCCACTCTGTAACTCACTCCCGGGTATCTGTTATTCTATATACAAACCACCCCGAACCCCTCAATTAGTTTCCAGTCTGTAACTCACTCCCGGGTATCTGTTATTCTATATATAAACCACCCCGAACCCCTCAATTAGTTTCCAGTCTGTAACTCACTCCCGGGTATCTGTTATTCGATATATAAACCACCCCGAACCCCTCGATTAGATTCCACTCAGTAACTCACTCCCGGGTATCTGTTATTCTATATATAAACCACCCTGAACCCCTCGATTAGATTCCAGTCTGTAACTCACTCCTGGGTATCTGTAATTCTATATATAAACCTCCCCGAACACCTCGATTAGATTCCAGTCTGTAACTCACTCCCGGGTATCTGTTATTCTATATATAAACCACTCCGAACCCCTCGATTAGATTCCAGTCTGTAACTCACTCCCGGCTATCTGTTATTCGAAAGATAAACCACCCCGAACCCCTCGATTAGATTCCACTCTGTAACTCAATCCCGGGTATCTGTTATTCTATATATAAACCACCCTGAACCCCTCGATTAGATTCCAGTCTGTAACTCACTCCTGGGTATCTGTAATTCTATATATAAACCTCCCCGAACCCCTCGATTAGATTCCGGTCTGTAACTCACTCCCGGGTATCTGTTATTCGATATATAAACCACCCCGAACCCCTCGATTAGATTCCAGTCTGCAACTCACTCCTGGGTATCTGTTATTCTATATATAAACCACCCCGAACCCCTCGATTAGATTCCAGTCTGTAACTCACTCCCGGGTATCTGTTATTCTATATATAAACCACCCGAACCCCTCGATTAGATTCCAGTCTTCCAGTCTGTAACTCACTCCCGGGTACCTGATATTCTATATATAAACCACCGCGAACCCTCGATTGGATTCCAGTCTGTAACTCACTCCTGGGTATCTGTTATTCTACATATAAACCACCCCGAACCCTCGATTAGATTCCAGTCTGTAACTCACTCCTGGGTATCTGTTATTCTATTTATAAACCACTCTGAACCCCTCGATTAGATTCCAGTCTGTAACTCACTCCCGGGTATCTGTTATTCTATATATAAACCACCCCGAACCCTCGATTAGATTCCAGTCTGTAACTCACTCCCGGGTATCTGTTATTCTGTATATAAACCACCCCGAACCCTCGATTAGATTCCAGTCAGTAACTCACTCCCGGGTATCTGTTATTCTGTATATAAACCACCCCGAACCCCTCGATTAGATTCCAGCCTGTAACTCACTCCCGGGTGTCTGTTATTCTACATATAAACCACCCTGAACCCCTCGATTAGATTCCAGCCTGTAACTCACTCCCGGGTATCTGTTATTCTGTATATAAACCACCCTGAACCCCTCGATTAGATTCCAGTCTGTAACTCACTCCCGGGTATCTGATATTCGATATATAAACCATCCTGAACCCCTCGATTAGATTCCAGTCTGTAACTCACTCCCGGGTATCTGTTATTCTATATGTAAACCACTCCGAACCCCTCGATTAGATTCCAGTCTGTAACTCACTCCCGGGTATCTGTTATTCTATATATAAACCAACCCGAACCCCTCGATTCGATTCCAGTCTGTAACTCACTCCCGGGTCTCTGTTATTCTATATATAAACAACTCCGAACCCCTCGATTCGATTCCAGTCTGTAACTCACTCCCGGGTATCTGTTATTCTGTATATAAACCACCCCGAAACCCTTGATTAGATTCCAGCCTGTAACTCACTCCCGGGTATCTGTTATTCGATATATAAACCACTCCGAACCCCTCGATTAGATTCCAGTCTGCAACTCACTCCCGGGTATCTGTTATTCTATAGATAAACCACCTTGTACCACGCGATTAGATTCCAGTCTGTAACTCACACCCGGGGATCTGTAATTCTATAGATAAACCACCCCGAACCCCTCAATTCGATTCCAGTCTGTAACTCACTCCCGGGTATCTGTAATTCTATAGATAAACCACCCCTAACCCCTTGATTAGATTCCAGTCTGTAACTCACTCCCGGGTATCTGTTATTCTGTATATAAGCCACCCCGAACCCCTCGATTAGATTCCAGTCTGTAACTCACTCCTGGCTATCTGTTATTCTGTACATAAATTACCCCGAGACCCTCGATTAGATTCCAGTCTGTAACTCACTCCCGGGTATCTGTTATTCTGCATATAAATCACCCCGAACCCCTTGATTCGATTCCAGTCTGTAACTCCCTCCCGGGTATCTGTAATTCTGGATAGAAAACATCCCAACCTCCTCGATTAGATTCCAGTCTGTAACTCACTCCCAGGTATCTATTATTCTATATATAAACCACCCGAACCCCTCGATTCGATTCCAGTCTGTAACTCATTCCCGGGTATCTGTTATTCTGTATATAAACCACCCTGAACCCCTCGATTAGATTCCACTCTGTAAATCACTCCCGGGTATCTGTTATTCTATATATAAACCACCCTGAACCCCTCGATTCGATTCCAGTCTGTAACTCACTCCCGGGTCTCTGTTATTCTATATATAAACAACTCCGAACCCCTCGATTCGATTCCAGTCTGTAACTCACTCCCGGGTATCTGTTATTCTGTATATAAACCACCCCGAAACCCTTGATTAGATTCCAGCCTGTAACTCACTCCCGGGTATCTGTTATTCGATATATAAACCACTCCGAACCCCTCGATTAGATTCCAGTCTGCAACTCACTCCCGGGTATCTGTTATTCTATAGATAAACCACCTTGTACCACGCGATTAGATTCCAGTCTGTAACTCACACCCGGGGATCTGTAATTCTATAGATAAACCACCCCGAACCCCTCAATTCGATTCCAGTCTGTAACTCACTCCCGGGTATCTGTAATTCTATAGATAAACCACCCCTAACCCCTTGATTAGATTCCAGTCTGTAACTCACTCCCGGGTATCTGTTATTCTGTATATAAGCCACCCCGAACCCCTCGATTAGATTCCAGTCTGTAACTCACTCCTGGCTATCTGTTATTCTGTACATAAATTACCCCGAGACCCTCGATTAGATTCCAGTCTGTAACTCACTCCCGGGTATCTGTTATTCTGCATATAAATCACCCCGAACCCCTTGATTCGATTCCAGTCTGTAACTCCCTCCCGGGTATCTGTAATTCTGGATAGAAAACATCCCAACCTCCTCGATTAGATTCCAGTCTGTAACTCACTCCCAGGTATCTATTATTCTATATATAAACCACCCGAACCCCTCGATTCGATTCCAGTCTGTAACTCATTCCCGGGTATCTGTTATTCTGTATATAAACCACCCTGAACCCCTCGATTAGATTCCACTCTGTAAATCACTCCCGGGTATCTGTTATTCTATATATAAACCACCCTGAACCCCTCGATTAGATTCCAGTCTGTAACTCACTCCTGGGTATCTGTAATTCTATATATAAACCTCCCCGAACACCTCGATTAGATTCCAGTCTGTAACTCACTCCCGGGTATCTGTTATTCTATATATAAACCACTCCGAACCCCTCGATTAGATTCCAGTCTGTAACTCACTCCCGGCTATCTGTTATTCGAAAGATAAACCACCCCGAACCCCTCGATTAGATTCCACTCTGTAACTCAATCCCGGGTATCTGTTATTCTATATATAAACCACCCTGAACCCCTCGATTAGATTCCAGTCTGTAACTCACTCCTGGGTATCTGTAATTCTATATATAAACCTCCCCGAACCCCTCGATTAGATTCCGGTCTGTAACTCACTCCCGGGTATCTGTTATTCGATATATAAACCACCCCGAACCCCTCGATTAGATTCCAGTCTGCAACTCACTCCTGGGTATCTGTTATTCTATATATAAACCACCCCGAACCCCTCGATTAGATTCCAGTCTGTAACTCACTCCCGGGTATCTGTTATTCTATATATAAACCACCCCGAACCCCTCGATTAGATTCCAGTCTGTAACTCACTCCCGGGTATCTGATATTCTATATATAAACCACCCCGAACCCTCGATTGGATTCCAGTCTGTAACTCACTCCTGGGTATCTATTATTCTACATATAAACCACCCCGAACCCCTCGATTAGATTCCAGCCTGTAACTCACTCCCGGGTATCTGATATTCGATATATAAACCATCCTGAACCCCTCGATTAGATTCCAGTCTGTAACTCACTCCCGGGTATCTGTTACTATATATATAAACCAACCCGAACCCCTCGATTCGATTCCAGTCTGTAACTCACTCCCGGGTCTCTGTTATTCTATATATAAACCACTCCGAACCCCTCGATTCGATTCCAGTCTGTAACTCACTCCCGGGTATCTGTTATTCTGTATATAAACCACCCCGAAACCCTTGATTAGATTCCAGCCTGTAACTCACTCCCGGGTATCTGTTATTCTATATATAAACCACCCCGAACCCCTCGATTAGCTTCCAGTCTGCAACTCACTTCCGGGTATCTGTTATTCTATAGATAAACCACCTTGAACCACGCGATTAGATTCCAGTCTGTAACTCACACCCGGGGATCTGTAATTCTATAGATAAACCACCCCGAACCCCTCAATTCGATTCCAGTCTGTAACTCACTCCCGGGTATCTGTAATTCTATAGATAAACTACCCCTAACCGCTTGATTAGATTCCAGTCTGTAACTCACTCCCGGGTATCTGTTATTCTGTATATAAGCCACCCCGAACCCCTCGATTAGATTCCAGTCTGTAACTACTCCCGGGTATCTGTTATTCTGTGTATAAACCACCCCGAGACCCTCGATTAGATTCCAGCCTGTAACTCACTCCTGGGTATCTGTTACTATATATATAAACCAACCCGAACCCCTCGATTCGATTCCAGTCTGTAACTCACTCCCGGGTCTCTGTTATTCTATATATAAACCACTCCGAACCCCTCGATTCGATTCCAGTCTGTAACTCACTCCCGGGTATCTGTTATTCTGTATATAAACCACCCCGAAACCCTTGATTAGATTCCAGCCTGTAACTCACTCCCGGGTATCTGTTATTCGATATATAAACCACCCCGAACCCCTCGATTAGATTCCGGTCTGCAACTCACTCCCGGGTATCTGTTATTCTATAGATAAACCACCTTGTACCACGCGATTAGATTCCAGTCTGTAACTCACACCCGGGGATCTGTAATTCTATAGATAAACCACCCCGAACCCCTCAATTCGATTCCAGTCTGTAACTCACTCCCGGGTATCTGTAATTCTATAGATAAACCACCCCTAACCCCTTGATTAGATTCCAGTCTGTAACTCACTCCCGGGTATCTGTTAATCTGTATATAAGCCACCCCGAACCCCTCGAATAGATTCCAGTCTGTAACTCACTCCTGGGTATCTGTTATTCTGTACATAAATTACCCCGAGACCCTCGATTAGATTCCAGTCTGTAACTCACTCCCGGGTATCTGTTATGCTGCATATAAATCACCCCGAACCCCTTGATTCGGTTCCAGTCTGTAACTCACTCCCGGGTATCTGTAATTCTGGATAGAAAACATCCCAACCTCCTCGATTAGATTCCAGTCTGTAACTCACTCCCAGGTATCTATTATTCTATATATAAACCACCCGAACCCCTCGATTCGATTCCAGTCTGTAACTCATTCCCGGCTTTCTATTATTCTATATATAAACCACCCCGAACCCCTCGATTAGATTCCACTCTGTAACTGACTCCCGGGTATCTGTTCTTCTATATATAAACCACCCTGAACCCCTCGATTAGATTCCAGTCTGTAACTCACTCCTGGGTATCTGTAATTCTATATATAAACCTCCCCGAACACCTCGATTAGATTCCAGTCTGTAACTCACTCCCGGGTATCTGTTATTCTATATATAAACCACTCCGAACCCCTCGATTAGATTCCAGTCTGTAACTCACTCCCGGCTATCTGTTATTCGAAAGATAAACCACCCCGAACCCCTCGATTAGATTCCACTCTGTAACTCACTCCCGGGTATCTGTTATTCTATATATAAGCCACCCCGAACCCCTCGATTAGATTCCAGTCTGTAACTCACTCCCGGGTATCTGTTATTCTGTATATAAATCACCCCGAGCCCCTCGATTCGATTCCAGTCTGTAACTCACTCCCGGGTATCTGTAATTCTGTATAGAAAACATCCCAACCTCCTCGATTATATTCCAGTCTGTAACTCACTCCCAGGTATCTATTATTCTATATATAAATCACCCCGAGCCCCTCGATTCGATTCCAGTCTGTAACTCACTCCAGGGTATCTGTTATTCTATATATACACCACCCCGAACCCCTCGATTCGATTCCAGTCTGGAACTCACTCCCGGGTATCTGTTATTCTCTATACATAAACCACCCCAAACCCCTCGATTAGATTCCAGTCTCTAACTCACTCCCGGGTATCTGTTATTCTCTATATATAAACCTCCCCGAACCCCTCTATTAGATTCCAGTCTGTAACTCACTCCCGGGTATCTGTTATTCTATGTATAAACCTCCCCGAACCCCTCTATTAGATTCCAGTCTGTAACTCACTCCCGGGTATCTGTTATTCTATATATAAACCACACCGAGACCCTCGATTAGATTCCAGTCTGTAACTCACTCCCGGGTATCTGTTATTCTATATATAAACCACCCCGAACCCCTCGATTAGATTCCAGTCTGTAACGCACTCCCGGGTATCTGTTATACTATAGATAAACCACCCCGAACCCCTCGATTAGATTCCAGTCTGCAACTCACTCCCGGGTATCTGTTATACTATAGATAAACCACCTTGAACCACTCGATTAGATTCTAGTCTGTAACTCACACCCGGGGATCTGTAATTCTATCGATAAACCACCCCGAACCCCTCAATTCGATTCCAGTCTGTAACTCACTCCCGGGTATCTGTCATTCTATATATAAACCACCCCGAATCCCTCGATTAGATTCCAGTCTGTAACTCACTCCCGGGTGTCTGTTATTCTATATATAAACCACCCCGAACCCCTCGATTAGATTCCAGTCTGTAACTCACTCCCGGGTATCTGTCATTCTATATATAAACCACCCCGAATCCCTCGATTAGATTCCAGTCTGTAACTCACTCCCGGGTGTCTGTTATTCTATATATAAACCACCCCGAACCCCTCGATTAGATTCCAGTCTGTAACTCACTCCCGGGTATCTGTCATTCTATATATAAACCACCCCGAATCCCTCGATTAGATTCCAGTCTGTAACTCACTCCCAGGTATCTATTATTCTATATATAAACCACCCGAACCCCTCGATTCGATTCCAGTCTGTTACTCATTCCCGGCTTTCTATTATTCTATATATAAACCACTCCGAACCCCTCGATTAGATTCCAGTCTGTAACTCACTCCCAGTTATCTGTTATTCTATAGATAAACCACCCCGAACCCCTCGATTAGATTCCACTCTGTAACTCACTCCCGGGTATCTGTTATTCTATATACAAACCACCCTGAACCCCTCGATTAGATTCCAGTCTGTAACTCACTCCTGTGTATCTGTAATTCTATATATAAACCTCCCCGAACCCCTCGATTAGATTCCAGTCTGTAACTCACTCCCGGGTATCTGTTATTCTATATATAAACCACACCGAACCCCTCGATTAGATTCCAGTCTGTAACTCACTCCCGGGTATCTGTTATTCTATATATAAACCACCCTGAACCACTCGATTAGATTCCAGTCTGTAACTCACTCCCGGGTATCTGTTATTCTATATATAAACCACCCCAAACCCCTCGATTAGATTCCGGTCTGTACCTCACTCCCGGGTATCTGTTATTCTTTCTATAAACCACCCTGAACCCCTCGATTGGATTCCAGTCTGTAACTCACTCCTGGGTATCTGTTATTCTACATATAAACCACCCCGAACCCTCGATTAGATTTCAGTCTGTAACTCACTCCCGGGTATCTGTTATTCTATATATAAACCACCCCAAACCCCTCGATTAGATTCCAGTCTGTAACTCACTCCCGGGTATCTGTTATTCTATATATAAACCACCCCGAAACCCGTGATTAGATTCCAGTCTGTAACTCACTCCCGGGTGTCTGTTATTGATATATAAACCACACCGAACCCCTCGATTAGATTCCAGTCTGCTACTCGCTCCCGGGTATCTGTTATTCGATAAATGAACCACACCGAACCCATCGATTAGATTACAGTCTGCAACTCACTCCCGGGTATCTGTTATTCTGTATATAAACCACTCCGAACCCCTCGATTAGATTCCAGTCTGTAACCCACTCCCGGCTATCTGTTATTCTATAGATAAACCACCCCGATCCCCTCGATTAGATTCCACTCTGTAACTCACTCCCGGGTATTTGTTATTCTATATATAAACCACCCTGAACCCCTCGATTAGATTCCAGTCTGTAACTCACTCCCGGGTATCTGTTATTCTGCATATAAACCACCCTGAACTCCTCGATTAGATTCCAGTCTGTAACTCACTCCTGTGTATCTGTAATTGTATATATAAACCTCCCCGAACCCCTCGATTAGATTCCAGTCTGTAACTCACTCCCGGGTATCTGTTATTCGATGTATAAACCACCCCGAACCCCTCGATTAGATTCCAGTCTGTAACTCACTCCCGGGTATCTGTTATTCTGTATATAAACCACCCCGAACCCCTCGATTAGATTCCAGTCTGTAACTCACTCCCGGGTATCTGTTATTCTATATATAAACCACCACGAACCCCGCGATTAGATTCCAGTCTGTAACTCACTCCCGGGTATCTGTTATTCTATATATAAACCACCCCGAACCCCTCGATTAGATTCCAGTCTGTAACTCACTCCCGGGTATCTGTTATTCTGTATATAAACCACCCCGAACCCCTCGATTAGATTCCAGTCTGTAACTCACTCCCGGGTATCTGTTATTCTATATATAAACCACCACGAACCCCGCGATTAGATTCCAGTCTGTAACTCACTCCCGGGTATCTGTTATTCGATAAATGAACCACCCCGAAACCCTTGATTAGATTCCAGTCTGTAACTCACTCCCGGGTATCTGTTATTCTATATATAAACCACCCTGAACCCCTCGATTAGATTCCAGTCTGTAACTCCCTCCCGAGTATCTGTTATTCTATATATAAACCACCCTGAACCCCACGATTAGATTCCAGTCTGTAACTCACTCCCGGGTATCTGTTATTCGATATATAAACCACACCGAACCCCTCGATTAGATTCCAGTCTGCAACTCGCTCCCGGGTATCTGTTATTCTGTATATAAACCACCCCGAACAACTCGATTAGATTCCAGTCTGTAACTCACTCCCGGGTATCTGTTATTCTGTATATAAATCACCCCGAACCCCTCGATTGGATTCCAGTCTGTAACTCACTCCCGGGTATCTGTAATTCTATAGATAAACCACCCAGAGCCCCTCGATTCGATTCCAGTCTGTAACTCACTCCCGGGTATCTGTAATTCTATAGATAAACCACCCCGAACCCCTCGATTCGATTCCAGTCTGCAACTCACTCCCGGGTATCTGTTATTCTGTATATAAACCACCCCGAACCCCTCGATTAGATTCCAGTCTGTAACTCACTCCCGGGTATCTTTTATTCTGTATATAAACCACACCGAGACCCTCGATTAGATTCCAGTCTGTAACTCACTCCCGGGTATCTGTTATTCTATATATAAACCACCCCGAACCCCTCGATTAGATTCCAGTCTGTAACGCACTCCCGGGTATCTGTTATACTATAGATAAACCACCCCGAACCCCTCGATTAGATTCCAGTCTGCAACTCACTCCCGGGTATCTGTTATACTATAGATAAACCACCTTGAACCACTCGATTAGATTCTAGTCTGTAACTCACACCCGGGGATCTGTAATTCTATCGATAAACCACCCCGAACCCCTCAATTCGATTCCAGTCTGTAACTCACTCCCGGCTATCTGTTATTCTGTATATAAGCCACCCCGAACCCCTCGATTAGATTCCAGTCTGTAACTCACTCCCGGGTATCTGTTATTCTGTATATAAATCACCCCGAGCCCCTCGATTCGATTCCAGTCTGTAACTCACTCCCGGGTATCTGTAATTCTGTATAGAAAACATCCCAACCTCCTCGATTATATTCCAGTCTGTAACTCACTCCCAGGTATCTATTATTCTATATATAAACCACACCAAAGCCCTCGATTAGATTCCAGTCTGTAACTCACTCCCGGGTTTCTGTTATTCTATATATAAACCACCCCGAACCCCTCGATTAGATTCCAGTCTGTAACTCACTCCCGGGTATCTGTTATTCTATATATAAACCACTCCGAACCCCTCGATTAGATTCCAGTCTGTAACTCACTCCCGGGTATCTGTTATTCTATATATAAACCACTCCGAACCCCTCAATTCGATTCCAGTCTGTAACTCACTCCCGGGTATCTGTTATTCTGTATATAAACCACCCCGAGACCCTCGATTAGATTCCAGTCTGTAACTCACTCCAGGGTATCTGTTATTCTATATATACACCACCCCGAACCCCTCGATTCGATTCCAGTCTGTAACTCACTCCCGGGTATCTGTTATTCTCTATATATAAACCACCCCAAACCCCTCGATTAGATTCCAGTCTCTAACTCACTCCCGGGTATCTGTTATTCTCTATATATAAACCTCCCCGAACCCCTCTATTAGATTCCAGTCTGTAACTCACTCCCGGGTATCTGTTATTCTATATATAAACCTCCCCGAACCCCTCGATTACATTCCAGTCTGTAACTCACTCCCGGGTATCTGTTATTCTATATATAAACCACCCTGAACCCCTCGATTAGATTCCAGTCTGTAACTCACTCCCGGGTATCTGTTATTCTATATATAAACCACACTGAACCCCTCGATTAGATTCCAGTCTGTAACTCACTCCCGGGTATCTGTTATTCTGTATATAAACCACCCCGAACCCCTCGATTAGATTCCAGTCTGTAACTCACTCCCGGGTATCTGTTATTCTATATATAAACCACCACGAACCCCGCGATTAGATTCCAGTCTGTAACTCACTCCCGGGTATCTGTTATTCTATATATAAACCACCCCGAACCCCTCGATTAGATTCCAGTCTGTAACTCACTCCCGGGTATCTGTTATTCTGTATATAAACCACCCCGAACCCCTCGATTAGATTCCAGTCTGTAACTCACTCCCGGGTATCTGTTATTCTATATATAAACCACCACGAACCCCGCGATTAGATTCCAGTCTGTAACTCACTCCCGGGTATCTGTTATTCGATAAATGAACCACCCCGAAACCCTTGATTAGATTCCAGTCTGTAACTCACTCCCGGGTATCTGTTATTCTATATATAAACCACCCTGAACCCCTCGATTAGATTCCAGTCTGTAACTCCCTCCCGAGTATCTGTTATTCTATATATAAACCACCCTGAACCCCTCGATTAGATTCCAGTCTGTAACTCACTCCCGGGTATCTGTTATTCTATATATAAACCACCCCGAACCCTCGATTGGATTCCAGTCTGTAACTCACTCCCGGGTATCTGTTATTCTGTATATAAACCACCCCGAACCCCTCGATTAGATTCCAGCCTGTAACTCACTCCCGGGTGTCTGTTATTCTATATATAAACTATCCCGAACCCCTCGATAAGATTCCAGTCTGTAACTCACTCCCGGGTATCAGTTATTCGATATATGAACCACCCCGAAACCCTTGATTAGATTCCAGCCTGTACCTCACTCCCGGGTATCTGTTATTCGATATATAAACCACCCCGAACCCCTCGATTAGATTCCAGTCTGTAACTCGCTCCCGGGTATCTGTTATTCTATAGATAAACCACCCCGAACCACTCGATTAGATTCCAGTCTGTAACTCACTCCCGGGTATCTGTTATTCTGTATATAAATCACCCCGAACCCGTCGATTGGATTCCAGTCTGTAACTCACTCCCGGGTATCTGTAATTCTGTAGATAAACCACCCCGAATCCCTCGATTAGATTCCAGTCGGTAACTCACTCCCGGGTATCTGTTATTCTATATATAAACCACCCCGAACCCCTCGATTAGATTCCAGCCTGTAACTCACTCCCGGGTATCTGTACTTCTGTAGATAAAACATCCCAACCTCCTCGATTAGATTCCAGTCTGTAACTCACTCCCAGGTATCTGTTATTCTATATATAAACCACTCCGAACCCCTCAATTCGATTCCAGTCTGTAACTCACTCCCGGGTATTTGTTATTCTGTATATAAACCACCCCGAGACCCTCGATTAGATTCCAGTCTGTAACTCACTCCCGGGTATCTGTTATTCTGTATATAAATCACCCCGAGCCCCTCGATTCGATTCCAGTCTGTAACTCACTCCAGGGTATCTGTTATTCTATATAGACAGCACCCCGAACCCCTCGATTCGATTCCAGTCTGTAACTCACTCCCGGGTATCTGTTATTCTCTATATATAAACCACCCCAAACCCCTCGATTAGATTCCAGTCTCTAACTCACTCCCGGGTATCTGTGATCCTCTATATATAAACCTCCCCGAACCCCTCTATTAGATTCCAGTCTGTAACTCACTCCCGGGTATCTGTCATTCTATATATAAACCACCCCGAATCCCTCGATTAGATTCCAGTCTGTAACTCACTCCCGGGTATCTGTCATTCTATATATAAACCACCCCGAATCCCTCGATTAGATTCCAGTCTGTAACTCACTCCCAGGTATCTATTATTCTATATATAAACCACCCGAACCCCTCGATTCGATTCCAGTCTGTAACTCATTCCCGGCTTTCTATTATTCTATATATAAACCACTCCGAACCCCTCGATTAGATTCCAGTCTGTAACTCACTCCCAGTTATCTGTTATTCTATAGATAAACCACCCCGAACCCCTCGATTAGATTCCACTCTGTAACTCACTCCCGGGTATCTGTTATTCTATATACAAACCACCCTGAACCCCTCGATTAGATTCCAGTCTGTAACTCACTCCTGTGTATCTGTAATTCTATATATAAACCTCCCCAAACCCCTCGATTAGATTCCAGTCTGTAACTCACTCCCGGGTATCTGTTATTCTATATATAAACCACCCCGTACCCCTCGATTAGATTCCAGTCTGTAACTCACTCCCGGGTATCTGTTATTCTATATATAAACCACCCTGAACCACTCGATTAGATTCCAGTCTGTAACTCACTCCCGGGTATCTGTTATTCTATATATAAACCACCCCAAACCCCTCGATTAGATTCCGGTCTGTACCTCACTCCCGGGTATCTGTTATTCTTTCTATAAACCACCCTGAACCCCTCGATTGGATTCCAGTCTGTAACTCACTCCTGGGTATCTGTTATTCTACATATAAACCACCCCGAACCCTCGATTAGATTCCAGTCTGTAACTCACTCCCGTGTATCTGTTATTCTGTATATAAACCACTCCGAACCCCTCGATTAGATTCCAGTCTGTAACTCACTCCCGGCTATCTGTTATTCTATAGATAAACCACCCCGAACCCCTCGATTAGATTCCACTCTGTAACTCACTCCCGGGTATCTGTTATTCTATATATAAACCACCCCGAACACCTCGATTAGATTCCAGTCTGCAACTCACTCCCGGGTATCTGTTATTCTGTGTATAAACCACTCCGAACCCCTCGATTAGATTCCAGTCTGTAACCCACTCCCGGCTATCTGTTATTCTATAGATAAACCACCCCGATCCCCTCGATTAGATTCCACTCTGTAACTCACTCCCGGGTATCTGTTATTCTATATATAAACCACCCTGAAACCCTCGATTAGATTCCAGTCTGTAACTCACTCCCGGGTATCTGTTATTCTGCATATAAACCACCCTGAACTCCTCGATTAGATTCCAGTCTGTAACTCACTCCTGTGTATCTGTAATTGTATATATAAACCTCCCCGAACCCCTCGATTAGATTCCAGCCTGTAACTCACTCCCGGGTGTCTGTTATTCTATATATAAACTATCCCGAACCCCTCGATAAGATTCCAGTCTGTAACTCACTCCCGGGTATCAGTTATTCGATATATGAACCACCCCGAAACCGTTGATTAGATTCCAGCCTGTACCTCACTCCCGGGTATCTGTTATTCGATATATAAACCACCCCGAACCCCTCGATTAGATTCCAGTCTGTAACTCGCTCCCGGGTATCTGTTATTCTATAGATAAACCACCCCGAACCACTCGATTAGATTCCAGTCTGTAACTCACTCCCGGGTATCTGTTATTCTGTATATAAATCACCCCGAACCCGTCGATTGGATTCCAGTCTGTAACTCACTCCCGGGTATCTGTAATTCTATAGATAAACCACCCCGAATCCCTCGATTAGATTCCAGTCGGTAACTCACTCCCGGGTATCTGTTATTCTATATATAAACCACCCCGAACCCCTCGATTAGATTCCAGCCTGTAACTCACTCCCGGGTATCTGTAATTCTGTATATAAACCACTCCGAACCACTCGATTAGATTCCAGTCTGTAACTCACTCCCAGTTATCTGTTATTCTATAGATAAACCACCCCGAACCCCTCGATTAGATTCCACTCTGTAACTCACTCCCGGGTATCTGTTATTCTATATACAAACCACCCTGAACCCCTCGATTAGATTCCAGTCTGTAACTCACTCCTGTGTATCTGTAATTCTATATATAAACCTCCCCGAACCCCTCGATTAGATTCCAGTCTGTAACTCACTCCCGGGTATCTGTTATTCTATATATAAACCACCCCGAACCCCTCGATTAGATTCCAGTCTGTAACTCACTCCCGGGTATCTGTTATTCTATATATAAACCACCCTGAACCACTCGATTAGATTCCAGTCTGTAACTCACTCCCGGGTATCTGTTATTCTATATATAAACCACCCCAAACCCCTCGATTAGATCCCAGTCTGTACCTCACTCCCGGGTATCTGTTATTCTTTCTAGAAACCACCCTGAACCCCTCGATTGGATTCCAGTCTGTAACTCACTCCTGGGTATCTGTTATTCTACATATAAACCACCCCGAACCCTCGATTAGATTTCAGTCTGTAACTCACTCCCGGGTATCTGCTATTCTATATATAAACCACCCCAAACCCCTCGATTAGATTCCAGTCTGTAACTCACTCCCGGGTATCTGTTATTCTATATATAAACCACCCCGAAACCCGTGATTAGATTCCAGTCTGTAACTCACTCCCGGGTGTCTGTTATTGATATATAAACCACACCGAACCCCTCGATTAGATTCCAGTCTGCTACTCGCTCCCGGGTATCTGTTATTCGATAAATGAACCACCCCGAAACCCTTGATTAGATTCCAGTCTGTAACTCACTCCCGGGTATCTGTTATTCTATATATAAACCATCCTGAACCCCTCGTTTAGATTCCAGTCTGTAACTCACTCCCGTGTATCTGTTATTCTGTATATAAACCACTCCGAACCCCTCGATTAGATTCCAGTCTGTAACTCACTCCCGGCTATCTGTTATTCTATAGATAAACCACCCCGAACCCCTCGATTAGATTCCACTCTGTAACTCACTCCCGGGTATCTGTTATTGTATATATAAACCACCCCGAACACCTCGATTAGATTCCAGTCTGCAACTCACTCCCGGGTATCTGTTATTCTGTATATAAACCACTCCGAACCCCTCGATTAGATTCCAGTCTGTAACCCACTCCCGGCTATCTGTTATTCTATAGATAAACCACCCCGATCCCCTCGATTAGATTCCACTCTGTAACTCACTCCCGGGTATCTGTTATTCTATATATAAACCACCCTGAACCCCTCGATTAGATTCCGGTCTGTAACTCACTCCCGGGTATCTGTTATTCTGCATATAAACCACCCTGAACTCCTCGATTAGATTCCAGTCTGTAACTCACTCCTGTGTATCTGTAATTGTATATATAAACCTCCCCGAACCCCTCGATTAGATTCCAGTCTGTAACTCACTCCCGGGTATCTGTTATTCGATATATAAACCACCCCGAACCCCTCGATTAGATTCCAGTCTGTAACTCACTCCCGGGTATCTGTTATTCTGTATATAAACCACCCCGAACCCCTCGATTAGATTCCAGTCTGTAACTCACTCCCGGGTATCTGTTATTCTATATATAAACCACCACGAACCCCGCGATTAGATTCCAGTCTGTAACTCACTCCCGGGTATCTGTTATTCTATATATAAACCACCCCGAACCCCTCGATTAGATTCCAGTCTGTAACTCACTCCCGGGTATCTGTTATTCTGTATATAAACCACCCCGAACCCCTCGATTAGATTCCAGTCTGTAACTCACTCCCGGGTATCTGTTATTCTATATATAAACCACCACGAACCCCGCGATTAGATTCCAGTCTGTAACTCACTCCCGGGTATCTGTTATTCGATAAATGAACCACCCCGAAACCCTTGATTAGATTCCAGTCTGTAACTCACTCCCGGGTATCTGTTATTCTATATATAAACCACCCTGAACCCCTCGATTAGATTCCAGTCTGTAACTCCCTCCCGAGTATCTGTTATTCTATATATAAACCACCCTGAACCCCTCGATTAGATTCCAGTCTGTAACTCACTCCCGGGTATCTGTTATTCGATATATAAACCACACCGAACCCCTCGATTAGATTCCAGTCTGCAACTCGCTCCCGGGTATCTGTTATTCTGTATATAAACCACCCCGAACAACTCGATTAGATTCCAGTCTGTAACTCACTCCCGGGTATCTGTTATTCTGTATATAAATCACCCCGAACCCCTCGATTGGATTCCAGTCTGTAACTCACTCCCGGGTATCTGTAATTCTATAGATAAACCACCCAGAGCCCCTCGATTCGATTCCAGTCTGTAACTGACTCCCGGGTATCTGTAATTCTATAGATAAACCACCCCGAACCCCTCGATTCGATTCCAGTCTGCAACTCACTCCCGGGTATCTGTTATTCTGTATATAAACCACCCCGAACCCCTCGATTAGATTCCAGTCTGTAACTCACTCCCGGGTATCTTTTATTCTGTATATAAACCACACCGAGACCCTCGATTAGATTCCAGTCTGTAACTCACTCCCGGGTATCTGTTATTCTATATATAAACCACCCCGAACCCCTCGATTAGATTCCAGTCTGTAACGCACTCCCGGGTATCTGTTATACTATAGATAAACCACCCAGAACCCCTCGATTAGATTCCAGTCTGCAACTCACTCCCGGGTATCTGTTATACTATAGATAAACCACCTTGAACCACTCGATTAGATTCTAGTCTGTAACTCACACCCGGGGATCTGTAATTCTGTATATAAATCACCCCGAGCCCCTCGATTAGATTCCAGTCTGTAACTCACTCCCGGGTATCTGTTATTCTGTATATAAATCACCCCGAGCCCCTCGATTCGATTCCAGTCTGTAACTCACTCCCGGGTATCTGTAATTCTGTGTAGAAAACATCCCAACCTCGTCGATTATATTCCAGTCTGTAACTCACTCCCAGGTATCTATTATTCTATATATAAACCACACCAAAGCCCTCGATTAGATTCCAGTCTGTAACTCACTCCCGGGTTTCTGTTATTCTATATATAAACCACCCCGAACCCCTCGATTAGATTCCAGTCTGTAACTCACTCCCGGGTATCTGTTATTCTATATATAAACCACTCCGAACCCCTCAATTCGATTCCAGTCTGTAACTCACTCCCGGGTATCTGTTATTCTGTATATAAACCACCCCGAGACCCTCGATTAGATTCCAGTCTGTAACTCACTCCAGGGTATCTGTTATTCTATATATACACCACCCCGAACCCCTCGATTCGATTCCAGTCTGTAACTCACTCCCGGGTATCTGTTATTCTCTATATATAAACCACCCCAAACCCCTCGATTAGATTCCAGTCTCTAACTCACTCCCGGGTATCTGTTATTCTCTATAAATAAACCTCCCCGAACCCCTCTATTAGATTCCAGTATGTAACTCACTCCCGGGTATCTGTTATTCTATATATAAACCTCCCCGAACCCCTCTATTAGATTCCAGTCTGTAACTCACTCCCGGGTATCTGTTATTCTATATATAAACCACCCTGAACCCCTCGATTAGATTCCAGTCTGTAACTCACTCCCGGGTATCTGTTATTCTATATATAAACCACACTGAACCCCTCGATTAGATTCCAGTCTGTAACTCACTCCCGGGTATCTGTTATTCTATATATAAACTCCCTGAAACACTCGATTAGATTCCAGTCTGTAACTCACTCCCGGGTATCTGTTATTCTATATATAAACCACCCCGAACCCCTCGATTAGATTCCAGTCTGTACCTCACTCCCGGGTATCTGTTATTCTATATATAAACCACCCTGAACCCCTCGATTAGATTCCAGTCTGTAACTCACTCCCGTGTATCTGTTATTCTATATATAAACCACCGGGAACGCCTCGATTAGATTCCAGTCTGTAACTCACTCCCGGGTATCTGTTATTCTATATATAAACCACCCCGAACCCCTCGATTAGATTCCAGTCTGTAACTCACTCCCGGGTATCTGATATTCTATATATAAACCACCCCGAACCCCTCGATTAGATTCCAGTCTGTATCTCACACACGGGTATCTGTTATTCTATATATAAACCACCCCGAACCCCTCGATTAGATTCCAGTCTGTATCTCACACACGGGTATCTGTTATTCTATATATAAACCACCCCGAACCCCTCGATTAGATTCCAGTCTGTAACTCACTCCCGGGTATCTGTTATTCTATATATAAACCTCCCCAAACCCCTCGATTAGATTCCAGTCTGTAACTCACTCCCGGGTATCTGCTATTCTATATATAAACGACCCCGAACCCCTCGATTAGATTCCTGTCTGTAACTCACTCCCGGATATCTATTTTTCTATATATAAACCTCCCCGAACCCCTCTATTAGATTCCAGTCTGTAACTCATTCCCGGTTTCTGTTATTCGATCTATAAACCACCCCGAACCCCACGATTAGATTCCAGTCTGTAACTCACTCCCGGGTATCTGTTATTCTATATATAAACCACTCCGAATCCCTCGATTAGATTCCAGTCTGTAACTCACTCCCGGGTATCTGTTATTCTATATATAAACCACCCTGAACCCCTCGATTAGATTCCAGTCTGTAACTCACTCCCGGGTATCTGTAATTCTATATATAAACCTCCCCGAACCCCTCGATTAGATTCCAGTCTGCAACTCACTCCCGGGTATCTGTTATTCTATATATAAACCACCCCGAACCCTCGATTGGATTCCAGTCTGTAACTCACTCCCGGGTATCTGTTATTCTATATATAAACCACTCCGAATCCCTCGATTAGATTCCAGTCTGTAACTCATTCCCGGTTTCTGTTATTCGATCTATAAACCACCCCGAACCCCACGATTAGATTCCAGTCTGTAACTCACTCCCTGGTATCTGTTATTCTATATATAAACCACTCCGAATCCCTCGATTAGATTCCAGTCTGTAACTCACTCCAGGCTATCTGTTATTCTATAGATAAACCACCCCGAACCCCTCGATTAAATTCCACTCTGCAACTCACTCCCGGGTATCTGTTATTCTATATATAAACCACCCTGAACCCCTCGATTAGATTCCAGTCTGTAACTCACTCCCGGGTATCTGTAATTCTATATATAAACCTCCCCGAACCCCTCGATTAGATTCCAGTCTGCAACTCACTCCCGGGTATCTGTTATTCTATATATAAACCACCCCGAACCCTCGATTGGATTCCAGTCTGTTACTCACTCCTGGGTATCTGTTATTCTACATATAAACGACCCCGAACCCTCGATTTGATTCCAGTCTGTAACTCACTCCTGGGTATCTGTTATTCTATATATAAACCACCCTGAACCCCTCGATTAGATTCCAGTCTGTAACTCACTCCCGGGTATCTGTTATTCTATATATAAACCATTCCGAATCCCTCAATTCGATTCCAGTCTGTAGCTCACTCCCAGGTATCTGTTATTCTATATATAAACCACCCCGAACCCCTCGATTAGATTCCAGTCTGTAACTCACTCCCGGGTATCTGTTATTCTATATAGAAACCACCCTGAACAATTCGATTAGATTCCAATCTGTAAATCACTCCGGGGTATCTGTTATTCTATATATAAACCACCCTGAACCCCTCGATTAGATTCCAGTCTGAATCTCACTCCCGGGTATCTGTGATTCTATATATAAACCACCCCGAACCTTTCGGTTAGATTCCAGTCTGTACCTCACTCCCGGGTACCTGTTACTCTGTATATAAACCACCCAGAGCCCCTCGATTCGATTCCAGTCTGCAACTCACTCCCGGGTATCTGTTATTCTGTATATAAACCACCCCGAACCCCTCGATTAGATTCCAGTCAGTAACTCACTCCCGGGTATCTTTTATTCTGTATATAAACCACACCGAGACCCTCGATTAGATTCCAGTCTGTAACTCACTCCCGGGTATCTGTTATTCTATATATAAACCACCCCGAACCCCTCGATTAGATTCCAGTCTGTAACGCACTCCCGGGTATCTGTTATACTATAGATAAACCACCCCGAACCCCTCGATTAGATTCCAGTCTGCAACTCACTCCCGGGTATCTGTTATACTATAGATAAACCACCTTGAACCACTCGATTAGATTCTAGTCTGTAACTCACACCCGGGGATCTGTAATTCTATCGATAAACCACCCCGAACCCCTCAATTCGATTCCAGTCTGTAACTCACTCCCGGCTATCTGTTATTCTGTATATAAGCCACCCCGAACCCCTCGATTAGATTCCAGTCTGTAACTCACTCCCGGGTATCTGTTATTCTGTATATAAATCACCCCGAGCCCCTCGATTCGATTCCAGTCTGTAACTCACTCCCGGGTATCTGTAATTCTGTATAGAAAACATCCCAACCTCCTCGATTATATTCCAGTCTGTAACTCACTCCCAGGTATCTATTATTCTATATATAAACCACACCAAAGCCCTCGATTAGATTCCAGTCTGTAACTCACTCCCGGGTTTCTGTTATTCTATATATAAACCACCCCGAACCCCTCGATTAGATTCCAGTCTGTAACTCACTCCCGGGTATCTGTTATTCTATATATAAACCACCCCGAGACCCTCGATTAGATTCCAGTCTGTAACTCACTCCAGGGTATCTGTTATTCTATATATACACCACCCCGAACCCCTCGATTCGATTCCAGTCTGTAACTCACTCCCGGGTATCTGTTATTCTCTATATATAAACCACCCCAAACCCCTCGATTAGATTCCAGTCTCTAACTCACTCCCGGGTATCTGTTATTCTCTATATATAAAGCTCCCCGAACCCCTCTATTAGATTCCAGTCTGTAACTCACTCCCGGGTATCTGTTATTCTATATATAAACCTCCCCGAACCCCTCTATTAGATTCCAGTCTGTAACTCACTCCCGGGTATCTGTTATTCTATATATAAACCACCCTGAACCCCTCGATTAGATTCCAGTCTGTAACTCACTCCCGGGTATCTGTTATTCTATATATAAACCACACTGAACCCCTCGATTAGATTCCAGTCTGTAACTCACTCCCGGGTATCTGTTATTCTATATATAAACTCCCTGAAACACTCGATTAGATTCCAGTCTGTAACTCACTCCCGGGTATCTGTTATTCTATATATAAACCACCCCGAACCCCTCGATTAGATTCCAGTCTGTACCTCACTCCCGGGTATCTGTTATTCTATATATAAACCACCCTGAACCCCTCGATTAGATTCCAGTCTGTAACTCACTCCCGTGTATCTGTTATTCTATATATAAACCACCGGGAACGCCTCGATTAGATTCCAGTCTGTAACTCACTCCCGGGTATCTGTTATTCTATATATAAACCACCCCGAACCCCTCGATTAGATTCCAGTCTGTAACTCACTCCCGGGTATCTGATATTCTATATATAAACCACCCCGAACCCCTCGATTAGATTCCAGTCTGTATCTCACACACGGGTATCTGTTATTCTATATATAAACCACCCCGAACCCCTCGATTAGATTCCAGTCTGTATCTCACACACGGGTATCTGTTATTCTATATATAAACCACCCCGAACCCCTCGATTAGATTCCAGTCTGTAACTCACTCCCGGGTATCTGTTATTCTATATATAAACCTCCCCAAACCCCTCAATTAGATTCCAGTCTGTAACTCACTCCCGGGTATCTGCTATTCTATATATAAACCACCCCGAACCCCTCGATTAGATTCCTGTCTGTAACTCACTCCCGGATATCTATTTTTCTATATATAAACCTCCCCGAACCCCTCTATTAGATTCCAGTCTGTAACTCATTCCCGGTTTCTGTTATTCGATCTATAAACCACCCCGAACCCCTCGATTAGATTCCAGTCTGTAACTCACTCCCGGGTATCTGATATTCTATATATAAACCACCCCGAACCCCTCGATTAGATTCCAGTCTGTATCTCACACACGGGTATCTGTTATTCTATATATAAACCACCCCGAACCCCTCGATTAGATTCCAGTCTGTATCTCACACACGGGTATCTGTTATTCTATATATAAACCACCCCGAACCCCTCGATTAGATTCCAGTCTGTAACTCACTCCCGGGTATCTGTTATTCTATATATAAACCTCCCCAAACCCCTCAATTAGATTCCAGTCTGTAACTCACTCCCGGGTATCTGCTATTCTATATATAAACCACCCCGAACCCCTCGATTAGATTCCTGTCTGTAACTCACTCCCGGATATCTATTTTTCTATATATAAACCTCCCCGAACCCCTCTATTAGATTCCAGTCCGTAACTCATTCCCGGTTTCTGTTATTCGATCTATAAACCACCCCGAACCCCACGATTAGATTCCAGTCTGTAACTCACTCCCGGGTATCTGTTATTCTATATATAAACCACTCCGAATCCCTCGATTAGATTCCAGTCTGTAACTCACTCCCGGGTATCTGTTATTCTATATATAAACCACCCTGAACCCCTCGATTAGATTCCAGTCTGTAACTCACTCCCGGGTATCTGTAATTCTATATATAAACCTCCCCGAACCCCTCGATTAGATTCCAGTCTGCAACTCACTCCCGGGTATCTGTTATTATATATATAAACCACCCCGAACCCTCGATTGGATTCCAGCCTGTAACTCACTCCCGGGTATCTGTTATTCTATATATAAACCACTCCGAATCCCTCGATTAGATTCCAGTCTGTAACTCATTCCCGGTTTCTGTTATTCGATCTATAAACCACCCCGAACCCCACGATTAGATTCCAGTCTGTAACTCACTCCCTGGTATCTGTTATTCTATATATAAACCACTCCGAATCCCTCGATTAGATTCCAGTCTGTAACTCACTCCAGGCTATCTGTTATTCTATAGATAAACCACCCCGAACCCCTCGATTAAATTCCACTCTGCAACTCACTCCCGGGTATCTGTTATTCTATATATAAACCACCCTCAACCCCTCGATTAGATTCCAGTCTGTAACTCACTCCCGGGTATCTGTAATTCTATATATAAACCTCCCCGAACCCCTCGATTAGATTCCAGTCTGCAACTCACTCCCGGGTATCTGTTATTCTATATATAAACCACCCCGAACCCTCGATTGGATTCCAGTCTGTTACTCACTCCTGGGTATCTGTTATTCTACATATAAACGACCCCGAACCCTCGATTTGATTCCAGTCTGTAACTCACTCCTGGGTATCTGTTATTATATATATAAACCACCCTGAACCCCTCGATTAGATTCCAGTCTGTAACTCACTCCCGGGTATCTGTTATTCTATATATAAACCATTCCGAATCCCTCAATTCGATTCCAGTCTGTAGCTCACTCCCAGGTATCTGTTATTCTATATATAAACCACCCCGAACCCCTCGATTAGATTCCAGTCTGTAACTCACTCCCGGGTATCTGTTATTCTATATAGAAACCACCCTGAACAATTCGATTAGATTCCAATCTGTAAATCACTCCGGGGTATCTGTTATTCTATATATAAACCACCCTGAACCCCTCGATTAGATTCCAGTCTGTATCTCACTCCCGGGTATCTGTGATTCTATATATAAACCACCCCGAACCTTTCGGTTAGATTCCAGTCTGTACCTCACTCCCGGGTACCTGTTACTCTGTATATAAACCACCCCGAACCCCTCGATTAGATTCCAGTGTGTAAATCACTCCCGTGTATCTGTTATTCTATAGATAAACCATCCCAAACCCCTAGATTAGATTCCAGTCTGTAGATCACTCCCAGGTATCTGTTATTCTATTAAACCGCCCCAAACCCCTCGATTAGATTCCAATCTGTAACTCACTCCCGGGTATCTGCTATTCTATATATAAACCACCCTGAACCCCTCGATTAGATTCCAATCTGTAACTCACTCCCGGGTATCTGTTATTCTATATGTAAACCACGCCGAACCTCTCGATTAGATTCCAGTCTGTAACTCTCTCCCGGGTATCTGTTATTCTATATATAAACCACCCCGAACCCCTCGATTAGATTCCAGTCTGTAACTCACTCCCGGGTATCTGTTATTCTATATATAAACCACCCTGAACCCCTCGATTAGATTCCAATCTGTATCTCACTCCCGGGTACCTGTTATTCTGTATATAAACCACCCCTAACGCCTCGATTAGATTCCAGTCTGTAACCCACTCCCGGGTATCTGTTATTCTATATAAAAGCCACCCTGAACCCCTCGATTAGACTCCAATCTGTAACTCACTCCCCGGTATCTGTTATTCTGGGTATAAACCACCCCGAACCCCTCAATTAGATTCCAGTCTGTAACCCACTCCCGGGTATCTGTTATTCTATATAAAAACTACCCCTGAACCCTTCGATTAGATCCCAGCCTGTAACCCACACCCGGGTATGTGTTATTCGATATATAAACCACCCCGAACCCCTCGATTAGATTCCAGTCTGTAACTCACTCCCGGGTATCTGTTATTCTGTATATAAACCACCCCACACAACTCGATTAGATTCCAGTCTGTAACTCACTCCTGGGTATCTGTTATTCTGCATATAAACCATTCCGAACCCCTCGATTAGATTCCAGTCTGTAACTCACTCCCGGGTATCTGTTATTCAATATATAAACCACCCCGAACCCCTTGATTAGATTCCAGTCTGTAACTCACTCCCGGGTATCTGTTATTCTATATATAAACCACACTGAACACCTCGATTAGATTCCAGTCTGTAACTCACTCCCGGGTATCTGTCATTCTATATATAAACCACCCCGAATCCCTCGATTAGATTCCAGTCTGTAACTCACTCCCGGGTATCTGTTATTCGATATATAAACCACCCCGTACCCCTCGATTAGATTCCAGTCTGTAACTCACTCCCGGGTGTCTGTTATTCTATATATAAACCACCCCGAACCCCTCGATTAGATTCCAGTCTGTAACTCACTCCCGGGTATCTGTCATTCTATATATAAACCACCCCGAATCCCTCGATTAGATTCCAGTCTGTAACTCACTCCCGGCTATCTGTTATTTTGTATATAAAGCACTCCAATCGGCCGATCATACCCAGTGACGATATGGAATAGCAGACACAGTTCCACACAGGAATGTGTGAGGTTTAGCGGGTGTCTTCCTGGCAGTCCTGTTTCCCTCACTGTGCTGTGCTTGTTCATCTGGAGGTAGAATTCCGTGACATTGATACCCGCAGTCACTTTGCTGATCATAGTATCGCTACAGCGCCGGAGAGGAGATTCGGCCCATCGAGTAGAACATAGAACATAGAAAAATACAGCACAGAACAGGCCCTTCAGCCCACGATGTTGTGCCGAACCTTTGTCCTAGATTAATCATAGATTATCATTGAATTTACAGTGCAGAAGGAGGCCATTCGGCCCTTTGAGTCTGCACCGGCTCTTGGAAAGAGCACCCTACCCAAACTCAACACTTCCACCCAACACCAAGGGCAATTTTGGACACTAAGGGCAATTTATCCTGGCCAATCCACCTAACCTGCACATCTTTGGACTGTGGGAGGAAACCGGAGCACCCGGAGGAAACCCACGCACACACGGGGAGGATGTGCAGTCTCCGCACAGACGATGACCCAAGCCGGAATCGAACCTGGGACCCTGGAGCTGTGAAGCAATTGTGCTAACCACTATGTTACCGTGCTGCCCTGGTTTGTTTAACCTTTGCTCTCGAGTCGCCAGGTATCTTTATGATACCACCGCGAGGTTCAAGATCAAGTACTGATCAATAACTCAACACACCAATTAGTAAGATTCAAATCAAAACACATTTATGATACACAGTAAACCACTACTCATGCATAAACTCTACTTACTAGACTATCTCTATCACTAAAAGGCCTATACTTAGCATCGGACTGGCCCACCGGTTCAGGGGAACAAATGGCCTCTCGTTCAGGTCCTGAGTCTGCAGGATTCGAAAGCTGGTCTGGACTGGTAGCTCGGAGCGCCTATCTCGTAGCGAGCGTTGACTGGAGACTTACTTGGTTGGTGCGGCCGCGAGGCAGGTCACTGTCAAGGGTTGGTTCGCGCCGCTGAGTGACCCTGCCAAGACGACCGATTTGAACTTGGAGGCTTTACTTTATAGTCCCCATGGTAACAGCTACAGCCCCGGGACCTGGCCTCGCCCAGCACCACCCGGCACGGTAGCACAGGGGTTAGCACTGTCGTTTCACAGCGCCGGGGGTCCCGGGTTCGATTCCCGGCTTGGGGTCACTGTCTGTGCGGAGTCTGCACGTTCTCCCCCGCGTGTCTGCGTGGGTTTCCTCCGGGTGCTCCGGTTTCCTCCCACAAGTCCCGAAAGGGGTGATCCCTCTCATCGATTGGAGTGACCTGTTTTCCTCGTGGCTGGTGGGATAGCTCCGCATCGCTCTGCTTGCCTACCCTTGGGGGCCCTGCGGACTTGGCCGCACTCTGACCGGCTTGTTAGCGATGCCGATCCTCACTTCCTCTCCCCGCTTCACGGCTGTGGTTCTGCCCCGGGCCTACTTTTTTTTGGGGGGGGGGGGGGGGTCGCGTTTCCTTCTGCTTTTTTCAAGGGTGGGGCCTGGCCAATCCGTCCCGGGCTCCTACCTGGGTGCGGGTGGTCTGGGATCCGGGAGGTGGAGGCCATCTTGGGCCTTCAGCCCTGCTGGAGTTGAGGGGGGCGTTTTCTTTTAAAATTAATCTCCGGGATGTGGGCGTCGTTGGTTAGGCCAGCCATTTATTGCCCGTCCCTAGTTGCCACTTCAGAAGCTGGTGGTGAGCTGCCTTCTTGAACCCGCTGCAGTCCATGAGGTGCAGGTACACCCACCGTGCTGTTAGGGAGGGAGTTCGAGGAGCCCCAGCCACAGTGAAGGAACGGCCGATATATTTCCAAGCCTGGGAGGCGAGCGGCTCGGAGGGGAACCTCCAGGTGGTTCAAAGATCTGTAGAGGGGCAGGTAGTATTGAGGAAGCAAGGGCAGCAGGGTGGCGCAGTGGTTAGCACTGCTGCCTCACGGCGCCGAGGTCCCGGGTTCGATCCCGGCTCTGGGTCACTGTCCGTGTGGAGTTTGCACATTCTCCCCGTGTCTGCGTGGGTTTCGCCCTCACAACCCAAACATGTGGGCAGCACGGTAGCACAGTGGTTGGCACTCTGGCTTCACAGCCGCCAGGGTCCCAGGTTCGATTCCCCGCTGGGCCACTGTCTGTGAGGTGATTCATTTTGGAAGGAATAACAGGAAGACAGAGCACTGGGCTGATGGTAAGATTCTTGGCCGTGTGGATGAGCAGAGAGATCTCGGTGTCCATGTACATAGATCCCTGAAAGTTGCCACCCAGGTTGAGAGGGTTGTTAAGAAGGCGTACGGTGTGTTAGCTTTTATTGGTAGAGGGATTGAGTTTCGGAGCCATGAGGTCATGTTGCAGCTGTACAAAACTCTGGTGCGGCCGCATTTGGAGTATTGCGTGCAGTTCTGGTCGCCGCATTATAGGAAGGACGTGGAAGCATTGGAAAGGGTGCAGAGGAGATTTCCCAGAATGTTGCCTGGTATGGAGGGAAGATCTTATGAGGGAAGGCTGAGGGACTTGAGGCTGTTTTCGTTAGAGAGAAGAAGGTTAAGAGGTGACTTAATTGAGGCATACAAGATGATCAGAGGATTGGATAGGGTGGACAGTGAGAGCCTTTTTCCTCGGATGGTGATGTCTAGCACGAGGGGACATAGCTTTAAATTGAGGGGAGATAGATATAGGACAGATGTCAGAGGTAGGTTCTTTACTCAGAGAGTAGTAAGGGCGTGGAATGCCCTGCCTGCAACAGTAGTGGACTCGCCAACACTAAGGGCATTCAAATGGTCATTGGATAGACATATGGACAATAAGGGAATAGTGCAGATGGGCTTGAGAGTGGTTTCACAGGTCGGCGCAACATCGAGGGCCGAAGGGCCTGTACTGCGCTGGAATGTTCTATGTTCTATGTGCGGAGTTTGCACGTTCTCCCCGTGTCTGCGTGGGTTTCCTCCGGGTGCTCCGGTTTCCTCCCACAGTCCAAAGACGTGCAGGTTAGGTGGATTGGCCGTGATAAATTGCCCTTAGTGTCTAAAAAGGTGAGGAGGGGTTATTGGGTTACGGGGATAGGGTTGGAGTGAGGGCTTAAGTGGGTCGGCGCAGACTCGATGGGCCAAATGGCCTCCTTCTGCACCGTATGTTCTATGTTCTATGTGCAAGCTAGGTGGATTGGCGACGCTAAATTGCCCTTTAATTGGCATAGACTATTTTCTAAATGGGGAGATGCTTCGGAAATCAGAAGCACAAAGAGACTTGGGAGTCCTTGTTCAAGATTGTCTTAAGGTTAACGTGCAGGTTCAGTCGGCAGTTAGGAAGGCAAATGCAATGTTAGCATTCATGTCGAGAGGGCTAGAATACAAGTCCAGGGATGTACTTCTGAGGCTGTATCAGGCTCTGGTCAGACCCCATTTGGAGTATTGTGAGCAGTTTTGGGCCCCGTATCTAAGGAAGGATGTGCTGGCCTTGGAAAGGGTCCAGAGGAGGTTCACAAGAACGATCCCTGGAATGAAGAGCTTGTCGTGCGAGGAACGGTTGAGGACTCTGGGTCTGTACTCGGAGTTTAGAAGGATGAGGGGGGATCTTATTGAAACGTACAGGATACTGCGAGGCCTGGATAGAGTGGACGTGGAGAGGATGTTTCCACTTGTAGGAAAAACTAGAACCAGAGGGGACACCATCTCAGACTAAGGGGACAATCCTTTAAAACAGAGATGGGGAGGAATTTCTTCAGCCAGAGGGTGGTGAATCTGTGGAACTCTTTGCCGCAGAAGGCTGTGGAGGCCAAATCACTGAGTGTCTTTAAGACAGAGATAGGTGGTGACTTCCGGGTGCGGCGATGACCAGCTGAGTCGCACGTTTCGGCAGCTCCCTGTGAAGCGGACTTTTGGGCTCTTGATAGGAGCCCCAACGGCAATTTTAACGGCTAAAAACACTGTGCGGTAAACCAGAAGGGTGTTCCCCCTGGACACGGATGGAAAAAGGAGAGGAAAGTGGCCGGATTGCAGCGGATCCTTTGGAACAACGGCAAGGAAGGCAAGCAGAAACCAAGATGGCGTCGGAAGGTGGCAGTTTCATATGGGGCCCTGAACAACAAGAGTTCTTGAAACGCTGCGTGGAGGAGATAAAAAAGGAAATGAAGAAAGAGTTGTTGGCCCCGATATTACAGGCGATTGAAGGGCTGAAAGAGGAACAAAAGACCCAGGAGTAGGAGCTTCGGGTCGTGAAGGCGAAAGCAGCAGAGAATGAGAACGATATACAGGGCCTGGTGGTGAAGTCGGAGATACAGGAGGCACACCAGAAACGATCTGTGGAGAGGTTGGAGGCACTGGAAAACAACGCAAGGAGGAACAACTTGAGGATTCTTGGCCTTCCTGAAGGTGTGGAGGGGGCGGACGTCGGGGCATATGTGAGCACGATGCTGCACTCGTTAATGGGAGCGGAGGCCCCGACGGGTCCGTTGGAGGTGGAGGGAGCATACCGAGTTATGGTGCGAGGATCGAGAGCAGGAGAAACTCCCAGAGCCATAGTGGTGAGATTCCTCCGTTTTAAGGATAGAGAAATGGTCCTTAGATGGGCGAAGAAAACTCGGTGTAGTAAATGGGAGAACGCGGTGATCCGCGTTTATCAAGATTGGAGTGCGGAGGTGGCGAGAAGGAGGGCGAGCTTTAATCGGGCCAAAGCGGTACTTCACAAAAAGAAGATAAAATTTGGAATGCTGCAACCGGCAAGACTGTGGGTCACATATCAAGGGAGGCACCACTACTTTGAAACGGCGGATGAAGCGTGGACTTTTATTGTAGAAGAAAAATTGGAATGATTGGATTATGAAAATGAACGTTTGAACAAAGTGGTGGGGCGAATGGGGGGGGGGCGAAGAGGGGTTTTATGTTTTAATCCTGCGGTATGGTAACTTTTCTTTCTCCCACAGGTGGTGATGGGGGGAGGTGGGGAGGGAGAGGAGATGGGGCGTGGGCCATGGGAGGCGGGGCCGAGGGAGAGGCGCGGGCTTGGTTCCCGCGCTATGATAATTATGGCGGGAATAGAGAAGCAGGAAGGAGGGGGCGTCGCACGGTGCGAGCCGTGATCACGGGGGGAAGCCGAGGTCAGCCAGAGTTTGCTGACTTCTGGGAGCAACATGGGGGGAGTAATTACGCTAGCGGGGGGTCTAGCAGGGGGGGGGGGAGGGGGGAATTACTGGGTTGCTGCTGCTGGGGAAAGGGGGGAGTGGGTACGGGAAAGGATGGGCGGGGGGGCACCGTCTGGGAGAGATACAGCTGCGTGGGAACTGGGTGAGAAGCTGGAAAAAGATGATGGCTAACCGGCAAGGGGGGGGGGTGGGAAGCCCCCCAACTCGGCTGATCACGTGGAACGTGAGGGGGCTTAACAGGCCGATAAAGAGGGCACGAGTACTCGCACACCTTAAGAAACTTAAAGCAGATGTGGTTATGCTACAGGAAACGCACCTGAAACTGATAGACCAGGTTAGGTTGCGCAAAGGATGGGTGGGGCAGGTGTTCCATTCGGGGCTGGATGCGAAAAACAGGGGGGTGGCTATATTAGTGGGGAAGCGGGTAATGTTCGAGGCGAAGACTATAGTGGCGGATAACGGGGGCAGATACGTGATGGTGAGTGGCAAATTACAGGGAGAGATGGTGGTTTTGGTAAACGTGTATGCCCCGAACTGGGACGATGCCAACTTTATGAGGCGAATGCTAGGACGCATCCCAGACCTAGAGACCGGAAAGCTGATAATGGGGGGAGACTTTAACACGGTGTTGGAACCAAGGCTGGATAGGTCGAAGTCCAGGAGTGGTAGGAGGCCGGCAGCAGCCAAGGTGCTTAAGGATTTTATGGAGCAGATGGGAGGGGTGGACCCGTGGAGATTCAGTAGACCTAGGAGTAAGGAGTTCTCGTTTTTCTCCTATGTCCATAAAGTCTATTCACGCATAGACTTTTTTGTGTTGGGTAGGGCATTGATCCCGAGGGTGAGGGGAACGGAATATACGGCTATAGCCATTTCGGATCATGCCCCACACTGGGTAGACTTGGAGATAGGGGAGGAAACAAGAGGGCGCCCACCCTGGAGAATGGACATGGGACTAATGGCGGATGAGGGGGTGTGCCTAAGGGTGAGGGGATGCATTGAAAAGTACTTGGAACTCAATGACAATGGGGAGGTTCAGGTGGGAGTGGTCTGGGAGGCGTTGAAGGCGGTGGTTAGGGGGGAGCTGATATCAATAAGGACACATAAAGGGAAGCAGGAGAGTAAGGAACGGGAGCGGTTGCTGCAAGAACTTTTGAGGGTGGATAGACAATATGCGGAAGCACCGGAGGAGGGACTGTACAGGGAAAGGCAAAGGCTGCATGTGGAATTTGACTTGCTGACTACAGGCACTGCAGAGGCACAATGGAGGAAGGCGCAGGGTGTACAGTATGAATATGGAGAGAAGGCGAGCAGATTGCTGGCACACCAATTGAGGAAAAGGGGAGCAGCGAGGGAAATAGGGGGGGTGAGGGACGAGGAAGGAGAGACGGAGCGGGGAGCGGAGAGAGTGAACGAAGTGTTCAAGACATTTTATAAAAAATTGTATGAAGCTCAACCCCCGGATGGGAGGGAGAGAATGATGGATTTTTTGGATCGGCTGGAAATTCCCAAGGTGGAAGAGCAGGAAAGGGTGGGACTGGGAGCACAGATCACGGTAGAAGAAGTGGTGAAAGGAATTAGGAACATGCAGACGGGAAAGGCCCCGGGACCGGACGGATTCCCAGTTGAATTTTACAGAAAATATTTGGACTTGCTCGCCCCGCTACTGACGAGGACCTTTAACGAGGCAAAGGAAAGGGGACAACTGCCCCCGACTATGTCAGAAGCAACGATATCGCTTCTCTTAAAGAAGGAAAAGGATCCGCTACAATGCGGGTCCTACAGACCAATTTCCCTCCTCAATGTGGATGCCAAGGTCCTGGCCAAGGTAATGGCAATGAGAATAGAGGAATGTGTCCCGGGGGTGGTTCATGAGGACCAAACTGGGTTTGTGAAGGGGAGACAGCTGAACACGAATATACGGAGGAGGCTGTTAGGGGTAATGATGATGGCCCCACCAGAGGGTGAAACGGAGATAGTAGTGGCGATGGATGCCGAGAAAGCATTTGATAGAGTGGAATGGGATTATCTGTGGGAGGTGTTGAGGAGATTTGGGTTTGGAGAGGGGTATGTTAGATGGGTGCAGCTGTTGTATAGGGCCCCAGTGGCGAGTGTGGTCACGAATGGACGGGGATCGGCATATTTTCGGCTCCATAGAGGGACAAGGCAGGGATGTCC
The DNA here is from genome assembly GCF_047496885.1 of Scyliorhinus torazame. Classification (NCBI taxonomy): domain Eukaryota; kingdom Metazoa; phylum Chordata; class Chondrichthyes; order Carcharhiniformes; family Scyliorhinidae; genus Scyliorhinus; species Scyliorhinus torazame. The sequence goes on along the minus strand of NC_092732.1, from coordinate 35,153,801 downwards.
TCTGTCCCCATTACTGTTTGCACTGGCGATTGAGCCCCTGGCGATAGCGCTGAGAGGTTCCAAGAGATGGAGGGGAATACTTAGGGGAGGAGAAGAACACCGGGTATCTTTATATGCGGATGATCTGCTGCTATATGTGGCGGATCCAGCGGAGGGGATGCCAGAAATAATGCGGATACTTGGGGAGTTTGGGGATTTTTCAGGGTATAAATTGAACATGGGGAAGAGTGAGCTGTTTGTGGTGCATCCAGGGGAGCAGAGTAGAGAAATAGAAGACCTACCGTTGAGGAAGGTAACAAGAGACTTTCGTTACCTGGGGATCCAGATAGCTAAGAATTGGGGCACATTGCACAGGCTAAATTTGACGCGGTTGGTGGAACAGATGGAGGAAGATTTCAAGAGATGGGATATGGTAGCATTGTCAATGGCAGGGAGGGTGCAGGCGGTTAAGATGGTGGTCCTCCCGAGATTCCTCTTTGTGTTTCAGTGCCTCCCGGTGGTGATCACGAAGGCTTTTTTCAAAAGGATAGAAAAGAGTATCATGGGTTTTGTTTGGGCCGGGAAGACTCCGAGAGTGAGGAAGGGATTCTTACAGCGTAGTAGGGATAGGGGGGGGCTGGCACTACCGAGCCTAAGTGAGTATTATTGGGCCGCTAATATTTCAATGGTGAGTAAGTGGATGGGAGAGGAGGAAGGAGCGGCGTGGAAGAGATTAGAGAGGGCGTCCTGTAGGGGGACCAGCCTGCAGGCTATGGTGACAGCCCCATTGCCGTTCTCACCAAGGAACTATACCACGAGTCCGGTGGTGGTAGCTACACTGAAGATTTGGGGACAGTGGAGACGACATAGGGGAAAGACCGGAGCATTGGGGGGGTCCCCGATAAGAAACAACCATAGGTTTGCCCCAGGGGGAATGGATGGGGGATATGGAATGTGGCAAAGAGCAGGTATAACGCAATTGAAAGATCTATTTGTGGATGGGAAGTTCGCGAGTCTGGGAGCGCTGACTGAGAAATATGGGTTGCCCCAAGGGAATGCATTCAGGTACATGCAATTGAGGGCTTTTGCGAGGCAACAGGTGAGGGAATTCCCGCAGCTCCCGACACAAGAGGTGCAGGACAGAGTCATCTCGAAGAAATGGGTGGGGGACGGTAAGGTGTCGGATATATATAGGGAAATGAGGGATGAAGGGGAGACTATGGTGGACGAACTAAAAGGGAAATGGGAAGAAGAGCTAGGGGAGGAGATCGAGGAGGGGCTGTGGGCAGATGCCCTAAACAGGGTAAACTCGTCGTCCTCGTGCGCCAGGCTAAGCCTGATTCAGTTTAAGGTATTACACAGGGCACATATGACTGGAACACGGCTCAGTAAATTTTTTGGGGTGGAGGATAGGTGTGCGAGGTGCTCGAGAAGCCCAGCGAATCATACCCATATGTTTTGGTCATGCCCGGCACTACAGGGGTTTTGGATGGGGGTGACAAAGGTGCTTTCGAAAGTAGTAGGAGTCCGGGTCGAACCAAGCTGGGGGTTGGCTATATTTGGGGTTGCACAAGAGCCGGGAGTGCAGGAGGCGAGAGAGGCCGATGTTTTGGCCTTTGCGTCCCTAGTAGCCCGGCGCAGAATATTGCTAATGTGGAAAGAAGCCAAGCCCCCGGGGGTGGAGACCTGGATAAATGATATGGCGGGGTTCATAAAGTTAGAGCGGATTAAGTTCGTCCTAAGGGGGTCGGCTCAAGGGTTTACCAGGCGGTGGCAACCGTTCGTCGAATATCTTGCGGAAAGATAGATGGGGGGAAAAAGAAGGCAGCAGCAGCGGCCCAGGACTTGGGGGGGTGGGGGGGGGGGGGGGGGGGGGGGGGGGTGTGGGGGGGGCGGGGGGGGGGTGTGGCCTGAGACAAGGCAGTTGCCAATTAGGGCTAGTTTTTATTTTTGTTATTTAATATTTATTTATTTGTTGTTGTTTTCTTTTGTTCTTGTTCAAATAAAAAAGGTCATTATTATCTGTATTGTTATAATGTTGTGTAAAGGATGCACAATGTACTGTGTTGGTTGACCAAAAATTTTCAATAAAATATTTTATAAAAAAAAAAGACAGAGATAGATAGGTTCCTGATTAATAAGGGGATCAGGGGTTATGGGGAGAAGGCAGGAGAATGGGGATGAGAAAATATCAGCCATGATTGAATGGCGGAGCAGACTCGATGGGCCGAGTGGCCGAATTCTGCTCCTATGTCTGATGGTCTAATGGTGGGGTTCCCAGGTATCTGCTGATCTTGTCCTTCTAGACGGTAGAGGTGGCGGGTTTGGAAGGTGCTGTCGAAGGCGAGTCGCCGCGGGGCGTCTTGTAGACGGTGCACACGGCTGCCGCTGTGTGTCGGGGGGGGGGGGGGGAGTGAATGTCGGCGGTTAGCGTGTCGATTGAGCGGGGCTGCTTTGTCCTGGATGGTGTCGAGCTTCTCGAGTGTCGTTGGGAGCCGCGCTCATCCAGGCGAGTGGAGAGTCCCCCATCGCACTCCTGACTTGTGTCCTTGTAGATGGTGGACAGGCTTTCGGGGGGGGGTCAGGAGGTGAGTTACTCTCCGCAGGATTCCCAGCCTCTGACCTGCTCTGGTAGCCACAGTATTTATACGGCTGGGTCCAGTTCAGTTTCTGATCAATGGTAACCCCCAGGGTGTTGATAGTGGGGGATTCAGCGACGGTAATGCCATTGAATGTCACGGGGCGGTGGTTAGATCTTCTGCTGTTTAGCACAGGGCTAAATCGTTGGCTTTGAAAGCAGACCAAGGCAGGCCAGCAGCACGGTTCAATTCCCGTACCAGCCTCCCCGAACAGGCGCCGGAATGTGGCGACTAGGGGCTTTTCACAGTAACTTCCATTTGAAGCCTACTTGTGACAATAAGCGATTTTCATTCATTTCATCTTGTAGGAGATGGTCATTGCCTCGCACTTGTGTGGCGCCAATGTAACTTTCCCCTTGCCAGCCCGAGCCTGGGTATTGTCCGGGTCTTGCTGCGTTTGCACAGGGACTGCTTCAGTATCTGAGGAGTCGCGAATGGTGCTGAACATTGTCGTCCGCGAACATCCCCACTTCTGACCTTCTGATGGAAGGGAGGTCGCTGATGAAGCAGCTGAAGGTGGTCGGGGCCTAGGACACGACCCTGAGGAACTCCTGCAGTGATCTCCTGGAGCGGAGATGATTGACCTCCGACCGCCACAACCGTCTTCCTTTGTGCCGGGTATGACTCCAACCAGCGGAGAGTTTCCCCCCCCCAGATTCCCACCGGCTCCAGTTTAGCTCGGGCTCCTTGATGCCGCACTCGGTCCAACGCTGCCTTGGCGTACGCTGGTGTTGCGCCCGATTGAGGCGTGGCAACTTCATCCTGGTTTCCCGTGATGATTGTGGGGCTGGTGCGGTGTGGGCACGGCCCGCCATTTTGTCGCGTTTTCGTGACCCTATCCCGTTTCTTCCCTGGCCTCTGTCGAGGTGCGGGGGGGGGGGGGACGCCTCGCCTGAAAGGGGGCCCGTTGTTTCAGTGGCGGAGGCAAACTCGGCGATGGACGGGTCCGTCTTGGGCCGAGGCAGGGCTCAGACGGGCGGGGATTTTAAAAGAGAGGCGCTGAGCTGCAGAAGCCGGCGGGAATCCCGTCTCGATATTCACGGTAAGATTTGTTCCAACAAAGGCCCGAGGCTGTGGGGTCTGGCAGTGCAGTCAAGATGGAGGTGTTGCTCTTTTTTACCTCAGTCTATTTGCTCTGTTTAGGCCACCTTTGCTCATGAGTCGCCAGGTATCTTTATGATACCACCACGTGGTTCAAGTTCAGGTTATGATTAATAACACAGCACACCGCTTAGTAAGGATTAAAACAACGGTCATTTATTATATACAACGAGCAATATTAATACCCTAATACTACTTTCTATATAACAAACCTATCACTACTGGCCAATACTTAACTTTAGGAAGAGCCCACCAGGTCAGGGAAACGAATGGCTTGTCCAATCAGATCTGGCCCGCGGGATTCAAAAGGCAGCTTCAGGTCGGTGGCTAGGTGTCTCTACCGGATAGCGATCGTTGGATTCAAACTTACGGTGGCCGGTGGCTGGTCTTGCGAAGGTCTCGAGCAGGCGAAGAGGAGAGAGAGAGAGAGAGATCTGAACTGGGACCTTCACTTTTATAGGGCCCAGGGGCTTCCCGCCTCGCGGGGCGGCCCTTGACCCTGAGTCCCAAGTGATTGGATTCTGTCCCCAATCTCTGGGGTCGATGTGTCCAATGGTGAGGCGATTCCTCGATCGGTGGGGGGGGTGGTCGCTCACCTGTCTTTGTTTCGGCCACTGCAGGCGCCGACAGGTCTGGCCCGGTATTCAATTGCTAATATGTTGCAATTGTTCCCGGGGATAGCCGATTTAACTGCGGATACCTGGGTTGATGGGCTGTTGATAGCCCTGAGTATCGATCTGGGCTACCTTCCCAGAGCTGAATATGCAAACCTGTCTGCAGCTGCCTGCTTGTGTCTTCTTGGCTGCTTTTCCCAGCAGTC